>NC_058132.1:112305813-112327629 GCF_016433145.1 Gracilinanus agilis | reverse complement strand
CCCCCCCCCCCCCCCCCCCGCAACTCCGCAGATCTATTTGCCCCTGGGTGGGTGGCTGGAGGAGTGAGGGCTCTGGCTTGCCACATTTCCCTTACAGGTGCCACCTGCTTTGGCTAAGTTTCTCACAACTCTGCACCCCCACCCCAACCCTTCCTTTCCTTTTTTTTTTTTTTTTTTTTTGAGAGAACTTAGCACCAAGTATTTCCCGCTCCAGTGCGCTCCAAACTTATAAAAACCTAAACAAACTTCCTCAGAGCCTCTCTTCCCGTTCCCTCCACCCCTTGGAGCTGGCTCTGCACCCCGCCCCCCTCCGTGATTGCTGACAGTAAGCTGTGAGGGCAGCATAAAAAGATCGCTTTACTGGGCTTGCCACCAATCTCTCTTTACAGAATTCTCGTTCATCATTTAAAGTCCAACTAAATGTCACCACTTTCAGGAAGTCTTCCCAAACCACCCGTTTGGTAAGGACTTTTCCTCCTTCAGACCTTAAATGCCGTTTTACTTGCTCTTTCCACTAGCTTCCCAAGTATAATTTTGTATTAGTCATATGGGTGCCATAACATCTTCCTATTAGACTTCATTAAGTTTGTAAGCTCCTTGCAGGCAGGCAGTGCTTTCATTTTTGCTCTGTATACTCAGAGATTAGCACTGTACCTTCTTGTCATTCAGTCATTTTTCAGTCATGTCAGACTCTTCAGGACCGTATTTGAGGTGGGTTTTTTTTGTTTTTGTTTTTGTTTTTGTTTTGTTTTTGTTTTTTTAAACCCTTACTTTCCGTCTAAGACTTAATACTGTGTATTAGTTCCAAGGCAGAAGGGCAGTAAGGACTAGGCAGTGGGGGTTAAGTGACTTGCCCAGGATCACACAGCTATGAAGTGCCTGAGTCAGATTAGAACCTTGGACCTTCTGTCTCTAGGCCTGGCTCTCAATCCACTGAGCCACCCAGCTGCTCCCTATGTGAGGTTTTCTTGGCAAAGATACTGGAAAGGTTAGCCATTTTTACAGATGAGGAAACTGAGGCAGAGAGAAGTGACTTGCTCAGGGTTATACAGCAGTATTTACTAAGTGTCTGAGGCCAAATTTGAACTTAGAAAGATGTCTTCCTTTCTCCAAGTCAGGTGCTCTATCCACTACAACATCTAATTGCCCTAGCTGCCCACCTGTACCTGGCACATAATAAATACTGATTAATAAGTGGATTAAATCAATTTTGTACACCATGAGGCTCCATTTGTAGGTAGGAATTTGATCTTAAAATTTGGATTTTAATTGGAGCCTACAACCTTGCTTTGAACAGTCCTGACTTCAACATCTTGATTGCAAACTGATAGTTTGATGATTAATAATGTATCTGTCCAGGTACTCCCTTTGAGGTAATTCATACAATCTGCTGAATTTGTTGAATTTTCTGAGAATTAAAAGACCCAAATTCCTTCTTGTTCTACCACATTATTTGTTTGGCTTTGATTGTCTAGTCTGTTGTGAGCCTTAATGTTTTTTTTTTTTAACCTGTAAAATGAAGGGTATTGGACCAGTTGACTTCTAAAGTTCTTCCCATTTCTGAAAGAATCATATGATGTTATCTCACTTCCAGATTGGAAATTTTGCTGATTCTCTTAGTTTGGTCACAGATTCATCTGTTGAGGGCTTTATGCTGATCTTAAGTGTTTTTTCTCCTAAACAATTTCTTTTTTCCCCCAGTTTGCTCAGAAAACAGACTTGGGCAGAGTAAAGAACAGAATTCTCCTACAGTATTTTGACTAATTTCCTAGAGGCCTAGAGTACGCTGAGTGGGCCCTCGTTAAGTCTTTTCTGCAGTAGTAGCATATGGCTCCTGGGCAACCTTGCAAAGTTGTTCAAGTTTATAATCAATGCAGTCTCCCCTGACTGCCGCTTTCCCCCTTACAGCACTCATGTGGTGTTCCTGACCCCTCTATTTTTTTTCTGTCACTTCAAAGTGGGCATTCCTGGACCAATTGTGCATTGTATGCCTTCCCTCCCCTTCTCACATAGTTGTATCCTAGTGAAATCAGGCTAGAATGAAAACCCAGAGCAATTTTGAAGGAGAAAAGACTCCACAAACACGTAGCTTGAGAGAAGCGTGTGGAAGGAAAAGTTATAGGTTGCTTGTCCGTATGTCAACCTCACTCATGTATGTCAACACCCTTCTAGTTGCCTTTTGGAGTCACTCACTGCCCAAGGGTCAGAAGCTTGGAGATCACTGACAGGTGAAATGATTTAGTCCATTAAAGGGCTCTCCCTCCAGTATTCTTTTTTTTTTTTTTTTTTTTTTTTTTTTTAAACCCTTGTACTTTGGTGTATTGTCTCATAGGTGGAAGATTGGTAAGGGTGGGCAATGGGGGTCAAGTGACTTGCCCAGGGTCACACAGCTGGGAAGTGGCTGAGGCCAGCTTTGAACCTAGGACCTCCTGTCTCTAGGCCTGGCTCTCACTCCACTGAGCTACCCAGCTGCCCCCCTCCAGTATTCTTAATAAAGTCTGCTTTTGGGAAAGGATCTGATATACTTATTCATACTGAGCTATTAGTGACTGATAAGATATTACTAGTGGAGCCAGCATGGCAAAAACACAAGATAAAGGTCTAGTCCTTGTTCTGCCAGTATGACCTTGGGAAATCATTCAACCTTTCAGTTTACCTGTTTGTGAAAGGACAAGCTTGGACCAGATGATGTTTAAGGCCCTCCTTAGGTCTAAGAGTTTATATTCTATGATCTGTTGTATATGCTAAAACTCCCTTTGTCCCAAATATCTTCTGAGATTCTCTACTATTTTATCCAGTGGTATTCAGATTCAAATATGGTACATATTCAAGTCAGACAATAAACACTTCAATAAACATTTATTGAGCTCCTACTATATGCCAAATATTGGTTCTCAGGCAGAATAGCAGGAAGGGGCTAGGCTACCGGGGGTTAAATGACTTGCCCAAGGGCTCATAGCTAGGAAGTACCTAAGGTCAAATTTGAACCCTGGGGATCTCTTCATCCCCAGACCTGGCTCTCTATCCATTGAGCCACCTCACTGCCCCCAAAGCTTACATTCTAAAGGAGTATATCACTAAACTAATGATAAAATTCAGGAAACAACTGAAAAGATATTCATTGATGGGCTGTGATTCTTTTGGAGGGGAGACAGATGCATTGGGAAGAGCTTCACTTGACTTCTCCACCTCTCAAATCTGGCCACTACTTTTAAACAACAACAATGTCATCTATCAGTGCAGAGTGGCAAATGTAACTAAAAGAGTTGCTAAAGAGGTCTGATGGGTTAAGTGACTTGCATGAAGCCAGTACATGACAGAGGCAAGGTTTGAACACATCTTTCCAATTCCAAGGTCATCCTTCTATCCACTATACTGCATATTTCCTCTCAGGCAATTCAGCAAACATTAAGTGACTGTTTGGTTCAGAGCATTGTACTAGGTACTGGGGAAGGATAAAAATATTAGATAAGTTGACAAAAATATTCATAACTATTATACATAATATTACATAAGAGAATCAGAAAAATGAGGTGCAAAAATTCTATGTGTGATCTGAAAGAGGAGGTCAGTATCAATGCAGGTAGAATAGGGTGGAAGGATTTATTATTTACAAAAGGGGAAAATAAGGCAAAGGTACGTAAATGAATAGCAAAGTTAGAGATTTCATATGATAAAGAGCATAGTGACTGATGATAGTAATAATCATAATAACCGACAGAT
This sequence comes from Gracilinanus agilis, assembly GCF_016433145.1. Classification (NCBI taxonomy): domain Eukaryota; kingdom Metazoa; phylum Chordata; class Mammalia; order Didelphimorphia; family Didelphidae; genus Gracilinanus; species Gracilinanus agilis. Next base: position 112,323,906 of record NC_058132.1, on the reverse strand, counting down.
AGTGCTTAAGGACTCCAGAGTGCTTCACTGGAATTTTTCCATATTACCCTCATGAAATATTTCAGGTAAGCTTATCCCTCCTTATATTACTTGCCACTTTACTTATTTGTGTAAATGCTGTATTTCCCCATCACCACTTTATACCCTATAGACCAATGATGGTGAACCTTTTTAGAGGGGTAGGTGATGGGAGAAATGTCCTCAGGTGTGGATGGAAAAGGGGAGGGGAACAGCCCAGCCCCATGTCCCTCTGGCTTTCTAGTAAAGAACTCTAGTGAACTCTGTGCTGGGGTGGCGATGATACTCGTGCCCACAGAGAGGGCTCTGAGGGCTCCCTCTGGCATACATGCCACCATGGCTATAGACTGTAAACTTCTTGTGGGCAGGTACTGATAAACTCTATACAGTGCCTTACACTCAGCAGGCAATTGGGATCATAGAACTAGAGCTGGAAAACTTCAGAGATCACCTAATCCAAACCCTTAATTTATGTGGGGAAACTGAGGTCCAGAGAGGTTAAGTGATTTGCCCAATATCTCATAGATAGTTAAGACTCAGAATTGATATCTTACTACAGAACGAATGCTCTTTCCATTGCACTGAAAATGTTTGGTGAATTAGCAGTCCCATTTTAGGTATGAAGAAACTTGGACTTGGAGAAGAAAAATTACTTGTCCACAGTTACTCTGTGGTTACGTGCTAGAAAGAGATTCGAACCCAAATTGCTGCCGATTCTACATTTAGAGTTCATTCCACTATAATGCAAATAAAATTACTCTTGGACCACATGCTTAGCTTCCAAGTTGATAAGCAGGGTTTCTAAAACCCAGTTATGACTGTATTCTGAGTTTTCAGCCAAGCCACATAATTTCTCAATTTCTTGGAGTTTCTCCATCTGTTACTTAGGATGATAGAGTCATAGGTTTAGATTTGAAGAACAATAGGGATCATCTAGTCCAACCTTTCATTTTATAGATGAGTAGACTGAGGCCCTTAAGAGATTAAGCAATTTGCCCAAGGATACAAAACTAGTAAATGTTAGAATTTGGAACATAATACAGGTTTTTGAACTACAAATCTGTCATTGTTTCCCCTGCATGCCATGGGAACAACTCTATCTGGTTCCATTGGATGATTCTTAAAAAAACAACAACAAAGATTTGGGAGTATCGTGTGGCTCAGTGGATTAGGAGCCAGTAGGTCCTGGGTTCAAATGTGACCTCAGATACTTCCTAGCTGTGTGACTCTGGGTGAGTTACTTAACCCCCATTGCCTACCCCTTACCACTTTTCTGCCTTGGAACCAATACTCAGTATTGATTCTAAGATGAAAGGTAAGGTTGTTTTTTTTTTAAGCAAAGATTTATAGAATATTAGAGCTGGAAGGAATTTTGGAGGTCATTTAGTCCAATCCCCTCATTTTAGAATAAGGACTAAGGTTTGGTGAAGACAGTGAGAACTTAAAGAAAAAATGATTTCTATGGTACTTTGAATTCCCTATAGTAACATACCACGGAAATAGTGCATATCCTAATGCTAATGTTAATTGCTTTTGTTTATGCTAACATTAAATATTTGCCTTCATTTTTCTTCTGTTTTAAAAACCCCTCAGAGTATCTTAATAAATGCTTTACATGTCTGTAGAGCCTTAAGAGTTTTAGTTTACAAGTACTTGGACATAATGAAATCTGGCTAATTGATATTTACTTCTAATGGGGAGATCTATACTATAGCCATATTACCCTGAACATATCCAATAGGATGTACAGAGTGTTCAAGGAAGACTAGCATTAATGCTTGCCAAGCTCTTTTCAGGGCTGCTCATCCACCTTTAGTGTCCACCTGCCACTTGGCTCTCACCTGTGGCTCTGAGAAGATGTGCAGCCACATCCTTTTTCAGTAGGCAGGCATAATCAGATTGAAGATACCAATAACCAATCAGTGAGTTAGGAGTATGTCTACCTCAGGAATGTGAAGACTTCCCCTGGTGGAAAGAACATAAGAGAACAATTTATTTTAATAGCTGTGAAGACAGTGGAAGCAGACTCTGTGGAATATTTAGAGATTGGTTAGATATTGAAGAAGATAGCATCATCCACTGCATCCGAAGCCACTGCCAGTCATCTTAACTTTTTGTTTTGCCATTGGTTTTAGATGAATCTGGAAGAGAGAGTGAAGACAATGACTTTGTGCCACTCTGTCCCACTTAAATCCAGTTTATTTGAGGGTCAAAAGATATCACCAATGGTCATGCAATCTTGGTTCTTTTTGAGGAAGAAGGATAGCAACCAACCTTTTTTCTTTCATTCATGGTACACAAAAATCTTTTGAGATAGACAGGGTAAGTATTATTATCCCCATTTTACATATGAGGAAACCAAAGTTGTTCTGATGAAGCAGTTTCAGAGTAGTGGGCAGCAAAGAACTACAAGGGATGGGGGTATGTATGGACTGAGAGTGAAGGAAAAAACTCCACCTTGAAATTCAAATCATGTAATTGATTACAGACAAATAGTTCTTTGCAAATATAAATACATATATAGTACGTTATCACACAGAAATAATATTATGTATTTTTAAATCAGTATGAGAGTATTCTGGGGATTCTTATCCCATGTCCCACTTGCACTGATAAGCTGGGTCCCCTAAAATAAGGTTTGCTATATTTCCTCCACCGTATTCCTGGAGAATCAATAAGGAGTTATGAGTTTTATCTCTGTCATTGGCCTGAGCCTTTCTAGTATGTTCTCATCAATATCAATCTCCGGTTATAGTTAGTATTTCCCTTAGGTCACTGATTGACAGTAACCTAATTAGTAAAATGATGTGGATAGTGATCATCTGTCCACATCATTTTACTAATTAATCAATTTTTATAAATTGCTACTAGCAGAAGATACAGCAAAAATATAAGTACAAACATACAAACTTGGTGTATATTCCTTCTTATGCCACCACAAGCTCAGGGGAGAATGGACTCAAACTTAAAGTGGTTGCTACAGAGATTTCTCCCATTAAGTTCACTGTTGACTAACTAGTTGACCAGGTTATTCTTTTAGTCATAAAACCCCAGTTGGTTTCCATTCTTTTATTCATAAAACTCTGCTTCCTAATTGACTCTAGGGTAAAATACAAAATCCTTTGATTTCTACTTACGTGTCTAGGCTTACTATTCTTTATTTCCTTTCACAAAAACCTGTCATCTAAACTGGCATACTTGCTCGTCCATCTCATGCCTCCCGGATTCCTTCTCACCCCCATATTCTATTGAATTCTTGGCTTCCTTTTTTATATCGTGCCATTTCGATTATTTTTTAAAATGTTCATAACATACTCATTTGCTACATGACAATAAAAGAATGTTTGGTACATTAACATTGTGATACAATATGTTATGTTAAAAATTAACTCTTCTATTAACCAATATTCTTTTTTTTTTAATTTTTTTGACTTTTTTTTTTAACCCTTAACTTCTGTGTATTGGCTCCTAGGTGGAAGAGTGGTAAGGGTGGGCAATGGGGGTCAAGTGACTTGCCCAGGGTCACATAGCTGGGAAGTGTCTGAGGTCAGATTTGAACCTAGAACCTCCCGTCTCTAGGCCTGACTTTCAATCCACTGAGCTACCCAGTTGCCCCCAATCAATATTCTTATATGGGGTGCATCCTCATCTTTTACAGTTACTAAAACCAAATACACAAAGGTCTATAACTGATTGACAGAAGTAGCAATCACAGATTGCAGTAATATATGCCACTGAAGGAAAAAACTGCATCTTAGCAATTTGCAGTCCAATGTTTTCTTGGTATCTGTCATTTACATGCTTCTTTAAATCTTGGCTTTTTTTTCCTATACAAAAACTTATTTTTGCTTTCTTCATTCTTGATGAGATTTTTCTGCAGCGACTTTACATTCATACATGGCCAGGTGTCGACCAATATTTCCCATTGTTATACCACCAGCAAAAAATATATGTGTTAACCAAGAATGGACATAAAGAAAATCCGGAGATGTATATTGATAAACCCCATTATAGATTAGTAGTTGAGTGACCAAGGTTGCCAAGAAAGCAATTCCTACTCCAAGGCCAAAACCACTTTGTGATCTATCAAAAGTCCACCACAAGCTGATGGAGAGGGCAGCTAGAGTGAGAGACGACTGTATATTGGTGTCAAAATCTACTTTAGAACTGGCATGATTTATTATATGGCATGTATATATTATACAAAGACTGCTACACATCGCTTTACACCAGACCACTCTTTTAAGTTTATGTGGCTCTCCCAGATGCCTGTCAATGCAGGGGCATAATAATTCAATCACAGACCAGCTTCCACCATCTTCCCTGGCTGGAGAATTCCTCCTACCACTCATCACCACCACCACCACTGGCCACCACTGGCCACCGCTTCCCCCCGCCCCTCCATATTCTAGAACAGTGGTTCCCAAACTTTTTTGGCCTACTACCCCCTTTCCAGAAAAAAATATTACTTAACCCCTTGGAAATTAATTTTTAAAAAATTGTAATAGCAATTAATAGGAAAGATAAATGCACCTGTGGCCATCACCACCTCCCTGGATTGCTGCAGCACCCACCAGGGGGTGGTGGCGCCCACTTTGGGAATCACTGCTCTAGAACATTCCTTCCTCACCTCTGCCACTCAAAATAGCTAACTCCTTCAAAATTCAGCTCATGGGCCACTTCCTACACCAGGCTTTTCCTAAATTTGATCATTCCATGCTCTTTCCTCTACACCCCACCTAATCCCATACCAATGACTAGTTATATCTTTTCAAATGTGTACATGTTGTTTGTCCTAAAAGAAAGTAAATTCCTTGACAGCGGGAATTATTTTGTTTTTGTATCCCCAGCACCTAGTACAGTGCCTGGTCCATAAGAGATGCTTAATAAAGGAATATTTCAATTCATTATTTGATAAGTGATAAGGTCAGGATTTAAGCTCAGGTCCTTTGACTCCAAATCTCTCTCTCTCTCTCTCTCTCTCTCTCTCTCTCTCTCTCTCTCTCTCTCTCTCTCTCTCAATAGAGGGCTCAGAACTTTCCAGATCACTCTTCTTTTTCTTTCACTAGTTCTACTTGGTTCTGGCATTGACTCCACAAACATCATGGTTCCCACAGGATAACCTCATTACAAAATCTTATCACCATTTAGATGGACTTAGCTTTGATATTTAGTACCCTCAACTGCCTCTCTCCTCTGATTGGAGAATGGAGCAACAAATTCCTTCCAAAGTGTTCCTTTCTAATGGGCTCAAAACTTCCTGGGTAACTATTTTCTATCAGTAGCTTAGCTTTCTGGAGTTTCTGCTCCACTGGTGTCATGCCTCAGGGTATCCCGTGGTGTTCCCTACCCCTCAACTTCTCAGTTTCCTTTTTTGTGTCTTCCCCCAATAGATTGTAAGCTCTTTTTGGGCAGGTACTTTTTCTTGTTTGTATCTCTAGTGTTAGCAGAGCAGCTAGGTGGTATAGTGAATAGAAGTCTGGGTCTGGAGTCAGGAAGACTTGTCTTCTTGAGTTCAAAACTGGCCTCAGATACTTATTATTTGTTTGACCCTGGGCAAATCATTTAACCCTCTTTTGTTCAGTTTCCTCATTTTGAAAATGAATTAGAGAAGGAAATGGCAAACCACTTTAGTATCTTTTCCAAGAAAACCTTTTATGGGCTCCCCAAATGCCTAAAATATAACTGAACAATAATAAATAGCATATAGTGGGTGCTTAATAAATGCTTGTTGATTGATTGATGGGGAGACCCTAAGGTGATATTAAAATGCATATTGGAGTGGGAATCAGGAAATTTGGGCTCCTGCTTTACTCTGCCATTGGCTACTCATGAGATCTTGTCATGTGATAAATCATTTCACCTGATGCCTCAGTTTCCTCATCTGTAAACTGAGAGAGAAGTGTCTGAGGCTGGATTTGAACCTAGGACCTCCTGTCTCTAGGCCTGACTCTCAATCCACTGAGCTACCCAGCTGCCCCTTAAGTCTGCCTTTATTTTTAAAAAATTCTATAACAAAAAAATACTGACCTCAAAATAACTTCTGTTCCTTCTTCACACACATGTACACTGCAACATGTGCAAGAACACCCCGAACTGGTGTTCTAATCCCATCTGGTTCTTAATAAAGGGATTGTGATACTACTTACACAAAATGTTATATATTTTCTATTATTCCATTTTAAAAAGTAGTCATTCACTATGCTAATTTTTGAGAGTTTGGAAATCTAAACATGGGAAAAATAATCTCTGATTAGATTGGAAATATAATATATGCCTGTGGCCACCTATCAATATTTTCACATGGATACACTTTGTATTCAGAGAAAACTGTAAGACCTTTTGTGAGAGAAAGGGCTGCAATAATCCTCCATGAAGGAATATATACAGTAATATGAAGTTATCAAGAAGAAAAACAGGCTTTGCCAGCCAGTAATTTCCTGTACACCATGGGCACCATTTTCAAGTGAAAAATTAGAAGCGTTGTGAAATAAATGTGTGTTTCTCATTTTCTCTGGTCAAGATTGAGAATTCCCTAGAGGCCAGCAATGGGCTACACTGCTATACTCCTAGTTAGTTATTGAAACTTATGATCAAAAACAACCAAAGCAAAAAAAAAAAAAAAAAAGAATTAGGGGGAACCTAAGATGCTGTTTGCCTACAAAGTGAACTTTTAATAAGCCAGCTCTTATAGGTTTATATAAGCCCATTGTGTAGTATTTTTTTCTTTCAAAGAATCCTACAAACCTCCAAATCTTTTTAAATCTTTTTTAAGATAAAGAGTTCTTTCAAGGGAAAAAAAACCCATAACTTAAATTTTTTTTTTTTTTAATCCTGGGACTCCATTCTAGGAGCATAGGACCACAACCAGTAGGGAATGGGACACATAGTCGCTCAGGGTCGCCCAGCTGGGAAGTGTCTGAGCCCGGACTTGAACCTAGGACCTTTTTTGTCTCTAGGCTGGCTCTCAATCTACTGAGCTAGCCCAGCTGCCCCTACTTTAGGTTGCAGTTTCGTTAGCAGATGTAGTTTTTACAGGGTGGGGTTGCTAGCCCCACGCCCAACCCTCCTCCTTTTTTCATTCGGGCTAGGGACAGTCCTTGGCCCAGGAGTGGTAAGGGTGGGCAGTAGGGGTCAAGTGACTTGCCCAAGGTCACACAGCTGGAAGTGTCCGAGGCCGGACTTGAACCTAGGACCTCCAGTCTCTAGGCCTGGCTCTCAATCCACTGAGCTACCCAGCTGCCCCACTTAAATTTTTAGTTTGTATTTATTCAGAATGTTCTTTCTCACATTCTTCTTATTTCCTTTCTTTTTTTTAAAGTTTTCATGACTACATAAACACAACTGAGAATTAGATAGTAAGCTACTTGAAGGAAGGGATTACCTAAATTTTGTCACTGTATTCCAAGCTGCTAGCACAGAACATTCTCTAATATCTGGTGTACATTATAGTAACAAGAAGACCATTTTCAAATCAGAGGACTCATTCACATCTGAGAACCAACACCATTTGTACGACCCTGAGGAAGTTACTTAACTTACAGTATTGGCTCCAAGACAGAAGGTAAGGGTTAAAAAAAGGGGGGGCAGCTGGGTGGTACAGAGGATAGAGCACTGGACTTGGAATCAGGAAGATGCATCTTTATAAGTTTAAATCTGACTTCATACACTTCATTAGCTATGACCCTAGGCAACTCACTTAACTCTACCTCAATTCCTCATCTGTAAAATGTTCTGGAGATGGAAATGGCAAACCACTCCAGGATCCTTGTTGTTGTTAGTTAAAAAACAAACAAGCATTTTTTTAAGCATCACTGTGTGCCAAGGACTCTACTAGGCAATAGGGAGACAAATAGAAAATCAACACAGTTCCTGCCCTCAAGGAGCCATGACCTACACTGGTCATTGCTCTCATCATATATGTTTACTGGCGGCTTAATATTTTTCAAGTTAAAATGAACTTTGGTCTTTGTTTTTCAGGCTGTTTGCTCTCCTTATATTCAACCCTAGGCAGGCCCCATTATTTTTACTGATCCTTATGCAAAGGTTTAAATTATCTCCCTTTATTTACATCCTGGAAATTCTTATCAGCAGTCAAATTGTGGGTAACTTTTGTTGACAGTCTTTTTTAATTGTCTCATCTGAGTAGTTATTTACCATGGTGCCCAGCTTCATTACATTCTGACCTGTTCTGCTAGAAAGTGGGATTCTGAATTATCCCTCCATGGTACCCTTTTGCCACCCCAACAATTAAATGGGTCTATAGGATTTTAGAGAAATGATTATTGTTTGATACCATCACAAAACTGTGAAGAGCCAACTTATTACTTGAGAGCAGGTCAGGACAAAGCCATGAAGACAGCAGAAATGTGGTTATTTTGGCCAATGTGGTGAAGTAGTACAGGGAAATAGTGAGTGCTGGGTTAAAATTCTAACTCCAAGGTATTGTGGCAACGTTAGGAGCATTGGTTTCCTTCTCTGAATTGCTATTCTTTCATTTATAGAAAGGAAGGCAGGAAGAGAGGAGGGGAGGAAAGAAGAAAGGGAGGACAAGGAAGGAGGAAAGGAAGGAAAGAAGGAAGGAAATAAACACACATTTATTAAGTATACCAGGCACAATGCTAAGCACTTAAAAATATTATCTCACTTAATCATCACAATAACCCTGGGAAGTAGGTGCTACTTCCATTTTACAGTAAGGAGACTAAGGAAGATAGAGGATAAGTGACTTGTCCAGGATTATACAGATAATAATTGTCCAAGACTGAATTTGAACTTAGATCTTCCTGACTCCAGATTCAGAGCTCTAGCCACTGGACCGCCTAGCTGCAGAGGTGATAAAGTCGTTTGCCACATCCTAGTTATTGACAATTGTCCTGAGTTTTATCTTGCTACAGGTCTTCAATGTCTCTAGAAGGGAGAGTAAGGCTAACAACTTTTGCACAACTCTATCTCACCTAAATCAAATTCCCTCAGAAGTCAAGACATCACCCTGAATGGTCACTGGTCCACTTCAAAAATGAAGTTTGGGAGCAGGTAGGTGGTTTAGTGGATAAAGAGCCACTTAGAGATGGAAGGTCCTGGGTTCAAATTTAACCTTAGACACTTCCTGCGCAAGTCACTTAACTCCAATTACCTAGCCCTTACCGTTCTGCCTTTGAACTGATGCTTAGTATTGCTTCTAAGATGGAAGGTAAGGATTTTAAAGGAAAAAAAAAAGATGAATAAGAGAAGCAAAGGAAAAGATAATTAGGGAAGGGAACTAGGTGATCCATAAACAATGCCAAGTCAATTTGGAGTTACTTTTTAGTTTAGTCATGGGAAATCACCTTTTCTGTCCCTATAACATCCTACCTTTTATTATACTTAATCTGTGTAATATATTGTATACCCTGACCAGTAGATTGTAAACTTCTTGAATGCAGGGATGGTGTGTGATGTTTTATCTTTGTATTCCTATCATCTAAAATAATGTATTATAGATGCACAGATTACCATTCCAGCTAACGTGCATTATTAGCCATTCTTTAAACTCACTACTTTATCTCTTATCTCTTTGCATTCCCCAGAGTCAGGGGTTCTAAAACTTTTTTATGTCATGGACTCTTTTGATCCCTTCTTAGACTAGTCTAAACAATCGAAGGAGATATTAAATTTCAGGTAGGGAAAATAAGGATGTATTTTTTCTCATCCAAGTTTATAAACCCCCTCTTCCCTCTGTACCCAACAACCCTTGCCACAAGACATTTTCCATGCCTAGAATTCTTTCTTTTTCCATCCCTGCCTATTTAAATCTTTGCATTTCTTCAATGTTCAGCTTAGGTGTTACCCCTTCTATGAAGCTTTCCTCAGTCTCCCTAGTTGTCAGTGGCTTTTTTCCTCCAGTTTTCCTCTTACTAATCTTATTTATATATATATTGTATCTTCCTTCCTTCACCCTGCGCTGCCCCGCTCCCTGTAGGATATAAGGTCCATGAAGGCAAGGTTGTTTCATTTGTCTTTCTTTTTATGGCACTTGAAATAATTAGGTGACACAGTGAATAGTGCACTGGTCTTGGAATCAAGAAGACTCATCTTTGTGGGTTCAAATCCAACCTCAGATACTTACTAGCTATGTGACCCTGGGCAAGTCATTTAACTCTGCCTTAGTTTCTTTATTTACAAATGAGTGGGAGAAGGAAATGACAAACCACTCTAAGATCTTTTGCCAAGAAAACTCCAAATGAGGTCATGGAGTCAGATACAACTGAAACAACTCAAAAGCAAATCTTCAGTGCTTAGTAAAATGCCTAATCCACAGGAGGTGACTAACAAATTGTTGTTAGGTTAAAAAAATCCTTACCTTTTGACTTAGAATCAATACTGAGTATTGGTTCCAAAGCAGAAGATTAGCAAGGATTAGACAGATGAGGTTAAATGTCTTCTTGCCCAGGATCACATAGCTAGGAAGTGCCTGAGACCAGATTTGAACCCAGGACCTCCTGTCTTCAGCCCCAGAGCTCTGTCCACTTTACTACCTAGATGCCCCCTAAGATTTTTTTTCTCTGACCCAAAGTGCATTGTATTTAGTAGATACTGAGGAACTGCTCAAAGGAAATGATCAGAAAGTTATCAGAGAGCAAAACTGGGTTAGACTTAGAAGTCATGACTTCTGGACACCTTTAATATTTATTGAATTGAACTGCATCATATTCTGAAAATAGACTAACCTTCTCTTGCTTCTTCCAGTGTTGACACTGTGTAGTCTAGAGATGTCCAATATAATGCCCATTCCCAAACTAGATTAAAATATGATTGGAAAATGTTTAGCAAAGTCAATAAAAATATTTGAGTTTGGCACTACTTGTTTAGGCAGTAGATCTGTATTTCTCTTTGCCTCAGTGGTGACCAGAGTTATAGGAGTACACATATTTTGCAAAGAGTATTATGGATTTTATGAAAATTATGAATTTGTCTCCAGGTATGACCAGAATATGTACTCTATTGAAAGTTCAAAAAAGCAAGCTAGCCCAGGTGTAAAGCAGAGACTGTGCCTATCAAAGCCATTTGCTTCCTGGTCTTACAAAAGCTCTTACCTGTTCCATTTCAAACACAGTGTCACACGGCTCATGTTGCATTAGGCAAATAGCTTAGGAAAACCACAGGAATAATCCCATGTTTGCTTCACCTTCAAAGTATTTCAGAAAAGCTGACCCAATGCTCTCCTGACACTCTTGTTAAGAGTTAGCTAACACTCATTTTATGCAAGGGTGACAAATCTGGGGCTTTACTGCATAGCCGAACCTTTTAGAATGAGATGGACAAACTGAGGCAGAGTTTATGAACACCCTGGGAGAAAAGCTGATGCCAGAACTTGATGCAGTATTAAGGAGTCCTTGGTTTTAGGTTCACAAGGCTGATCATTGGACTATACTTTCTCTCTTAAGGGAAAAATATTCTAGCTATATGACATATCACCGCAGAACTTAGAAGGAACCTTAGAACTAGGTTCAAATCATAAAATTATAGAGATGAAAAGGACCTTATAGAGATGATCTATTTCAACAGTTCTAATTTCACAGATGAGGAAACTGAGGACCCTGAGTGACTTTTCGGAAGACACACAATCTGGTTAGTGGTAGAGCCATGACTAGAAATCCTGATTTCCAAGCTAGAAATTTCTTCAGCTTGCCAGGAAATATGATGCGAGGGAATGAGAAACTAAGTGGGAAAGAAGGTCATGTCTAGAGGGAGGATAAGATATTAATGCCAACAATAACAGATAAAGATTTGCTTCATGGAGATGTGACTTTTTGAGTTTTCCTTAAGTTAGAACTCTAAGGTCACTTTGGTATTTCAGAAACATTGTTAAAACCTCACAATACTACCTTAAAGAAAACAAAAAGGGAAAATAATCATTCATTCTTGAAGGATATTAATTATTGTCAGGAAGTGACATTGGTATCAATAGCACTTGGCAACTGGATTTGGAGGCAGAGGTTGGGTTTAGAATCAGGAAGACCTAGGTTCAAATCCCACATCCCTGCTGTGCGATTATTAGCGTAAAGATTGTTAATCTTTATACATTAAACAACTCCCTAGTATTTACTCTCTAAATCAGTGGTTCCCAAACTTTTTTGGCCTACCGCCCACTTTCCAGAAAAAAAATATGACTTAACCCCCTGGAAATTAATTAAAAAAAATTTTTAATAGCAATTAATAGGAAAGATAAATGCACCTGTGGCCATCACTGCCTCCCCTGGATCACTACAGCACCCACCAGGGGACAGTAGCGCCCACTTTGGGAATCACTGCTCTAAATCATAGATAGATTATAGTTTGAATTGGTGGAGAGAATGTTCACATCAGAATTCCCATATTATTGAAATAACAGATCTTTTGTATATTTCCTTACATGAGAATTATGAGATTGGCCTTCTTAAAAAAAAGCATATATCAGCCTTGTAACAGCTATGATTTCCTGTTTGAGAATTGAGTATGATTGCACATCATCCTCCCTACATTATCTTCCCTTTCCTTGAGAAATCAAGGGAAAGGTCAAAATTATTAATATATTGGTCTGAAGTCACTAATGCCTAAAAAGGCTAAAACTAACTTTTTTGCCCCATTGTGATCCATAGTGGGCCTGATCTTATCCAAGGATACTTTCTTGGCACTCACACGGATTTTGCTTCTTTGATAATTATTTGATAAGATTCCCTAATCTGTATAATTTTGTAATTCTGACACAAAGGGGGATATTCTTTAGATATTTGGTAGCCCTACTTCCACAAAATGAGTGGCATGTATAACAGATTTGTTTATGGATTATTTGACCAATTAAAAGTTGCCCTTCATAACAGTGTGGCACCATTTCAAAATGACAAAAAGAAAAAATGGTGAAATGAAGCAGGCGCTGGGCAGATATCCAGGGAGGCCCACCCCAGGCATAAAACCACTACAGCTTCACAGTTGTGTAAACAGCATATTGATAAAGTGAGGTCATCCTACTTATTATCTCCTTTAAGACAAGAGAATTCAGTGCACTGTAAAAAATGACACAATAAAACTCATTTGTGAAATCAGTAAGAGATATTTTCTCAAATTAAAAATAAACTAATAAACTACAAGCCTTTGAATTTTTTAGAATATTCTTTAAGGGGTTACATACTATCTCCAGGACAGAATTCTATTTTTGATGATTGAATTCTTACAATCAAAATGCTTCACTTGTGGACTCAATTCAATGATACTTTTTTTTCCCCAAATGCATTTTGCAGAGTCACAGAGTTGTTGGAAAAGACCTTAGCACTTATCTAAACTAGTCCATCTGCCAAAGAAATACCCACTATAATATTTCTGACAAATGGTCACCGAACTCTAATTGAAGAACTCCAAAGGGCAGGAATTGACCTCCTCCCAAGGTAGCCTATCCCACCTTCAGATAGCTCTCATTGTTAGGAGGTTTTTTCTGACTACAATTCTACATTTGCCTCTTTGCAAATCCTACCCATGGTTGCCAGTTCTGTTCTTTGGGGACAAATAAAACAAATCTAATCCCTCTTCAACTTGAAAATTCTTCAAATAACTGAAGGAGTCCGTCATAACCTTCATCTTTCTCTAGGCTAAACATATCTCCTTTCATCAATCTATCCTAATAGGAAATTGTCTCAAGGCCCTTCACCATACTAGTTACCCTCTTCTGGACACTCTTCAGCTACTACTACTACTACCTACTACTGCTACTGCTACTACTACTAACTAGTATTTCTGTAATATCCAACTGTGACAAGTCCTATATAGATAATCTTATTTGATTGTCACAACTCAGGGAGGTAGGTATAATCATCCCCATTTTACAGTTGAAGAAATAGAGTTAAACAAAGGTCAATAATAGAGTTAAACAAAGTTAAATAAAGGTCACACAACCTGCCCACAAACTTTGAATATGAACTCAATTCTTCCTGTCTGAAAGCCCAGAACTGTATTTACTGAACCACTTAGTTACTTTTAAATATCCTTCTTAAATTGTGGTATCCAGACCTGAACCCAATACTCCAAATGTATCCAGTTTTGGAAGTTCTTCTTTTAATGAAGCCTAAATTGGTAATAGCTTTTAGGGCTTCCATATCACACTGTTGTTTCATTTAGAGTTCTCAGTCTATTAAAACCCCCCAGAGCTTTTTCAGAAAGTAAACTATTGTCTAACTAGATTTCCTGCGTTCTGTCATTGTGAAGTTGATTTTTTGAACTTGAGTATAAGATAGTACTCGAGGCATGATGTGTATTGGCTCCAAGGCAGAAGAGTGGTAAGGGTAGACAATGGGGGTCAAGTGACTTGCCCAGGGTCACACAGCTGGGAAGTGTCTGAGGCCAGATTTGAACTTAGGACCTCCCATCTCTAGGCCTGGCTCTCAATCCACTGAGCTACCCAGCTGCCCCCCCCTTATATTTATTCTTATTCAATTTCTTTTCTTTAAATTCACCCCAGTGATCTAGCCTGTCAAGATCTTTTTGGATCCTAACATTGTTATCCACTATGCCAGTTCTCCTTTCCAGCTCAGTTTCCTTTACAGATTTGATGAATGTATGATCTATGTCTTTATCCAAGTCATTGATAAAAATGTTCAATGTCACACAATGAAGCAGAGATCCCTAAGATACTCCACTGGACATTTCCTGCCCTGGTGACTTTGAACTGTTAATGACTAGTTTTTGAGTTTGATCATTCAACTAATCATCGAGTACAGAGGTGTCCTTCTTCAACATGGCTCATAGGCTGCATGTAGCTATGATACTTTGGAGGACTGTCCAAACTAGAACAAAATGCAATTGGGGAATATTTAACAAAGTAAATAAAAAATGATAAACATAGATAATATTTCTTTGTAAACCTACATCCATATTGGCCTTCAGGAATCCTTATGCACAGATTAATTTCTTTGAGATTTTGACATCATCAGTATAGTCTATAACTTTCCATATTCTCCAAGAGAATGTCATGAAATGCTTCACAAAATCTTTGCTAAAAACTAGCTCTACTATCTCTATGGCATACCTCTCACCTACTAGTTTAGTTACTCCATAAAAAAAGAAATAAAGGTAGTCTGGCATAACTTGATTTTTTAAAATCACTGCTGCTTTTTCTAAGTGTTCACTATCTCCTTAATGGTCCATTCTGGAATTTCCCCCAAGAATCAAAGTCAAGAACACTGGCCCAAGGACAATTTCAAGAGGATTCTAAGAAGGGAGAAAAGGATCCAGTAATCAAGGGCTAAAAGATATCTCTTCTTCACATATGTTGCTACAAGGAGAGAATGTGTCATAGAGCTGTGGGGGTTGTTGTGTTGTTTTCGGATTATCTGCTCCTTCTTAAAAACAAACAAAAAATAGCAGTTGCCCTTTTTCAATCATGTGGTACCTTTCTCATTTTCTATGAGTTTTTGAAATATAACTGAGAGTGGTACTACAACTACATCTATCTTTTCTTTCATTCGCTTAGGATATAGTTTCTTTTTGTTGGTTATTTGAATTTATCAAGATCATCTATGTTCTCCTTATTTATTTCAGATACCAGTTCCCTGTTAATAATTTGTATTGTCATTTCCAGTGCTAGGATAATTTTCTCGATAAACAAATTGCAGCTTGAGCAGTTCTGCCTTTTTTTTTTTGCTAGTTATCATCATTTGATTCACACTAAACAGAAATCCTATGCCTTCTTTGAATCTCTTTTTCTCCAAATACAGTTAATACACCTCATTTTTGCATGTGATTTGTATTTCTCATCGGCCTCTGGTCATTAGGACTATTGACAATATTATTGTCATACAGTGCCATATGCCATACAATTACATTCATTCTCTGGACTTCAATGATTGTAACTAACAAGATACTCTAGACTTAATGCTTTTACGAGGTGAGAACACCTCTTGGATTAAGTTATAAAGCCTGCCAATCAATCAAAGGTAAAAATTGGGTGCAAACAGTTCCTTGAATTGAAATAATCAAATGTGAAAACTAGGTATGAATTGAATGAAAACAGATGACAAAATTCAAGAAATGTCCTGAGGTTGGTTGAAGAGAAATAGTTACACCTTATGTGGCTTTGGATCAAATAGCAAGCAGGTTCAGAATCTGGCATTGCAATAGCAGGATGCTGGCACAGCTCCAACCAGGCTCCTGAGAGGCAATCACTTGTGGAAGAGAAAGAGGAGGAGGAAGAGGAGGAGGAGGAGGAGGAGGAGGAGGAGGAAAGTGAATGAGAAAAGGTGAGGAAAGAAGCAGTCTCTTTCCTCTAACACCCACTGACTAGAATGACTCTGTGAACTTTGAAATCTTAAGAGATTTAGACTTCCCATTAAGGTCAGTAGCAGTGACCCAAGGACAAAATAAATACATGGAGAAAAGCAAGTTTCAAGGACACTCTACAAGGGTACTGATCCTTGGAACCCTGGAGAGCTACACTTACTAAATAGAATTTCATGAGGATCCGAAGAAAAAAGAATTCCAGCAGCCAAGGACTATCAGTTACCCCTTTATTACATATGGTATTTAAACTTGAGCCCACTCTCCCCAGGGAATAAGTATGTTATAGAGATGTGGCAGTTGTTTTGTACCAACTTTTCTTTTGTAATAACTCTTCTTGCTATATTTCACCTTTTATAAAGTGCTATTTAATTCTGGCTGGCTTCCTGACACTCACCTTTATTGGATGGAGCATACCTGATGGTAGCTCATGAGAAAATTTCTCAGTGTAATTCCCAGAACATTAAGGGGAAAAGTAGTCCACCACCCTCTGAGAACATGACCTCTCAGAGTGAGTGTTGAGAAGTAGCCCAGAAGGGGGTGCTGCACTCTGTTAGCTGACCTTCCTTCCATTTTCTATACATCTCTTAAAAATCTAAGTTGATTATTGGATTCCCTGTGCACCTGCATATGTCTTTTCAGACATCTCCTATTTTTACCTCTTTAATAGAATAATTTCCCTTTGTGTTTGCAGTAATTTATTCTTGAGAATTTTCCATTCTAGTAGGATGATGCTCCTTAGAGAATTTGCCTACAGAATCCTACCAATCCTTCTTTTAAACTCTTTGAAATATGCTTTTCCCAAATCTAGGATACATGTCAGACTGCATCTGGATTTCTCTTCATTCTATAATGTAAATTCTGGGATAGAGTGGTTACTTTTGTATAAGATTCCTATCATTTCCCCCCAGGAGGCCAGTTCCTTTCTGTTAAGTGAGAATTTAAAAAAGAATAGCATTTCCCTAACTTTGATCCTCTGACTTTTGAAGGAATTAATTATTACTATTGCAAGCCAAAAAGATATTAGTTGTTTTACTTTGTGTGTGTGTGTGTGTGTGTGTGTGTGTGTGTGTGTGTGTGTGTGTAGACAGACATACAGAGACAGAGTGACAGAGAGACACAGAGAGAGATAGAGGTGGTAGAAGAGAGAGAAAAAAGGAAGAGGAAGAGGAGGAGGAGAAGGAGGAAGAGAAAGAGAAAGAGGAGAAACAGGAAGAGGAAGAAAAGAAAGAGGAGAAGGAAGAGAGGGAGGAGGAGAGAAAAGAGGAGAGGAGAAGAGAGATGCAACTGAGATCTAACTGATTTTTGGATAATTTAATTCCTCCATGTTTACTGTATGATGTATCTGTACCAAAAGTGATCTGTTTCCCAAACTCATTAGAACAAAAATATTAGTTATTTGGCTGTGGCAGAAATATAGACATTGTACAATATGCATAAGTGACAACAAAATTTCCTATATTCTCTATACTGGTTAATATTGTATATGTAATGTAATATAATAATATTTTCCCTTGTTCTTTGAATTCCTTCTTGGTGTTTGCCCCTTGATCCCTAAGGCCCAGTTTTAACTTCTAAGGTCAATTATCACCTCTTGATATCTTTTTAATCAAACCCAATTTCATTTCCTTACTTTCAACAATTCCCCAGCTACAACTACCTTCCTTTTCCTTCTTACATCAATTTCTTAGGTATTTAACCAACTTGATCCATCTACCAATTCACTCTTCCAATTGACTTTAAACTTTTATATATATATATATATATATATATATATATATATATATATAT
>NC_058132.1:112278225-112305454 GCF_016433145.1 Gracilinanus agilis | reverse complement strand
AGTTTAAATATATATATATATATATATAAATATATATACTTAACCTTGCAATGTCTTACCAATTATCTTTTCCCCTTTTTGACTCTTTATTTGTTCTTGTGCCTGAATCCTCATTAATCCTCCTTGATCCTACTCATTTTTCAATCTTCTCTCATGGTACCCAGAAATAAAACCTGGACAATTATTTTGGACCAGAAGATATTTTTCTGTATTTCACCAAATTTCTTCTTTCCAAATACACTCCTTGACCTTCTTTGTTAGTCCAACCCCATCTATATCATGTAAATATCTCCTTCTTATTCAGCTCAAGTCCTTTTTTCTTATGCTTCTTTGTCTACAGTCTTCTCCCAACAATCAAGAGGGGAATGTAATGAAGTATTGAAGATTCTCATTGTGTTCCCAGTTCTGTTTTAGGCATTGGGGACAGGAAGACAAAAACCAACTAGTCCCTGTATTCAAGGAACTTACATGAAGGTACAAAGGACCCATAACAATCAATGCTAAGGTTTCCAAGCCACAGATTTTCAGAGTAGGATGAAATTTCTGATGTTCTCTATTCTAATCCACATTTGATTGAAAATCCACTCTATGACACCCAGAAAGTGGGTTGAAATGAAATGAAAGGCCATTCAACTTTTTCTTGAAGACTTCCAATTAGAAGGAAAATACCACCTCTACAGATAGCCCATTCTACTTTTGTACAGCTCCACTTCTTAGGAAGTTTTTCCTTACATTAAGCCAAAATCTATATCTCTGCAATTTTTATCCCACTGGCTCTAATTCCAACTCAAAAGGACCAATCAGACCAAGTCTGATTTGTCTTTTCTATAATCTTCCATGTACTCAAAGACAACTATTATATCTTTACTTAAGGTTTTGCCTCTCCATGAAAAACATACCTTATTATGTATACTTAGGGGCAGTAAGGTGGTTCAGTGAATAGAGAGCCAGACTTGGAGACAGAACTTCCTAGATTCAAATCTGGCCCAAGACACTTCCTAACTATGAGACCCTTGGCAAATCACTCAACCCCCATTGCCTAGCCCTTACAATTCTTCTACCTTAGAACCAATACACGGTTTTGATTCTAAGATGGAAGGTAATTAAAAAAAACATTTAATTCCCTCCGTTCATCCATATATAGCATGATTTCAAGATCAATTCACCAACCTGGCTGCTACCTTGGACCAATTTTAATTTATCAATGTCCTTCCTAAAATGTGGTACCTGGAACTGAAAATAATATTCCAAGCATGGCTTGAACAGAGCAGAGAACAATGTGATGGTTACTTTCCTTATTCTGGACACTATGCTTTAATCCAAGTAGTTTCTTTATTTAGCTGTTAATATCTTTCCTTCTAAAGCTGCCTTCAATCTTCTCTGTATTTATTGTGTATACACACAAACATACATACGCATGTGTGCTTATATTATTAGAATGTAAACTCACTGAAGGCAAGGTTGTTTTTGCTTTTTATCTGTACCTTGGCTTCTAGCACAGTCTACAGCATATAGGAAGCACATAATAAATGCTTGATGGCTGACTAATAGGCTCCCATATTTCTCTGTTGACTCACTGAGTTTGGGAAGTCCACTAAAACCTTCAGATCTTTTTTCAGATGAGCTGCTATTTGCAAGTGCTAGTTAGCTAACATAGCTGTAGCAAATAATGAAGCGATATTATTATTTTAAATATTTTAAAATAAATGAGTTTATTCCAAGAAAAAAAAACCCATTGATCTTTGACATGTAAACTGAGTCTAGGAATCCAAAGATTGTTTTTATTAAATTTTCTAATTTACATTGAACTTCACCTTATTAGATTCAGCCCAAAGTTGAGATCTTTTGGATACTGATTTTTATTATCCAATGTGTTGTTAGCTTTTGCTCTTAGCTTTGAGATGTGCGAATTTGATAAGCATGCCTTTATCTAAAGCATTGATAAAAATGTTAAATAGCACAGAGTCAAACACAGATTCCTTAGTATTCTACTAGATATCATGAAAGTTGGTGTCAACCCATTAATCCTGACTTTTAGAGTTGAGGCACTGAAACATCATATGGTAGTAGACCTTTAAGCCTCAGTTCAATTCAACTCAATTACATTCAATCTAAAAAAACAAGAATATTTGAGTGTCTACTGCCAAAAAGTAAATTATATCACACCTATTTTTAAGGTTGACCCCATGAACAAGCTTTATGTGGTTGACCTGGATGCTGATTGTCAAAAGAGCCATTCCTTCTTGCCTTAACCCTAAAATTCTCTGTGGTTTGCCCCAGCATAACCAGCAAGGAAGACAGTGAGCCTGTGACGCTACTCTTCATTTAACATTTATTTGATGTTGTCCAGACAGCATCACCCTCACTCCCACTGTGAGTTAAAATGGATAATGGTTCCCTGAAAGCCTGGGTACTATTGAACTATACCCATGAGGAAACAGTCATTCCATTTATTTTATTGTCTATAAGATATTAATTAGGAGGAGTGAAGAGTGAGCTGATGAAACTGATTTGAGAGGATAAAAAGTTTTTGATTTGTTTATAGTTACTTGGCAGAGCTGGGGTGGGTCTTTGACATAGATGAGATGTGGTTTGAAGGAGAATCTCAGAAACTGGTCCTCTGCCCGGTAAGTGTCCTTAATAACCTCTCACATTGCATGCGGTTATCATGAGAGTAAATTTAGAGGTGTAAAGGGACCTTATAGAACATTTAATCCAATTCCCTCATTTTACAAATGCAGAAAGTAAGGGCTAGAAAGGTCACGATGTAAAAAGTGACAGAACCAGAATTCAAATTCTCTTATTCGAGGACCATTTCTTTGTGCTGAAGCATTGTACTTCTAGAAGTCTCATATTGAAAATATAAAGACTATTCGTCCCAGCAATGTAGTTCAGTGAAAAGATCCTCGTATGCAGAACTGAAGGATTTAAACTCAAATCTGCAGGCAATGCTTGCATATATGTGTTTATATTTTAATGTATATATATATATTTATAAGTATGTATGTATGTATGAAATCACTTAACTTCTCTTCCCCTCAGCTTCCTCTTCAGTGAAAGGAGAGGTTAGGCTTGATGACCTCAAAGGTCCTTTTTTTGTTCTAAATCCTATGAAGACCCTCATGGCATTTGCCTTCCTAGAACACATAAATATTCATTTTGTGAAACTCATTGAAAAGCAAGCAGCATTCTAAAGAATAAGTCTATGTAGGTTTTTTAACATTGCTTCCAATATAGGGCTATACACACAATGGTCACTTTATAAGAGCTATTGACATACATTCTTTCAGAAAAGAATGCACAGAAGTCAGTAGACTGTGGGAAAAAAAACACATCCATCAGCCAACCGATTGGCCCAGGATAGAGTAATGGGATGGTTCTTTTGGGGGGAAAGGTGAGGAGAAGAATCTTCATTTAAGTCTATATCCATATCTAGATATCGATTAAGTCTTTGTTAAGATGGGCAGGCCCCATGGTGTAGTGGAGAGTGTGTTAAACTATGAGGGAAAAGACCTGGGTTTTAGTCTTATGGTTTCCACCAGGCATGGAGGTGGGAACATACCTGGGGCTCTGGGGTGGGGATGGAGTAGAGTGAAGGGCTTAGTATAAATCGAGATCAAAGAGGGAAAGCAGAAAGCCAAACTGAGTTGAAATCCAAGAGACCAGGCAGACAGTCATGGACAGAATCCAAAAGCCAGGGGGAGGCCCACACAGAGTTAAGGTCAGGAAAATACCTTGTGGAGGAGGAGAAGCAATAAATATCAGCAACGGATGCCTTGTCTCCTATGAGAAGTCAGCCCAAGAGAGCACCGAAGTGTCTGGGGTTGTAATAACCCGTCACCACCTCTTGATCAGTTGTGGCTGTACAGGTGGGGGCCCAGAGAGTGTGATTAGGGAGATAAGTCACCTAACCTCATGGAACCTGTTTCCTCAAATGTCAAATAGGGATTAAAAATATCTCTTCTGCTTACTACATAGGGCAGTTCTGAGTTTAGAATAAGACTGTATATATGTATGAAATGCCTTTTGCAACATTATATAAATGTAAGGGAGTGTTTTTGGATACTCAAACTGTTTGAATTAAAATTTTAAAATAACCAAATAGTGGAATCAGTCAATAAATTCTATTTTTTGGTCTTTATAATGCCAAGTCACCGTTTGGACTCAATTTAAACTTTGTTACTTAATTGTTTTGGCATCATCTAGACACAACCCCTACCCCGAAGAAGAAATGATACAAATTTTGGCTATGACCAGAGACTTTATAACAGTTACTGTAATTGCTGGTATTTATATGGGGATTTACAGTTACAAAGCACTTTATTGTGTCAAATACTCAAATAGAACTGCGGACTCATCAGTATGGATGCTCCCTCCCATGATGCCAATCTTAACTCATCCATTCCTGCCCCTCCTATGTGGCTCTTGCCTTTGTCTTCCCATACATTCTCCATAGTAGGTCTCCTTGCTTCAAAATGATGGAGGTTTTCATGTACATTATATTCATGTATACATATGACACACACATGTGTGTATATATGTAAAGCACATACACCAAAGGCAACTGATGGTGCAGTGGATTGAGCTCTAGACTAGGAATCAGAAAGTTTTGGGTTCAAATCCATCCTCAGATACCCATTAGCCATGTGACCCTGGATAAGTAACTTTACTTCTATTTGCCTCAATTTCTTCACTAAAGTGGGAATAACAATAGTACTTATCTCTCAGGGGTTTTGTGAGACTTAAGATATTTGGAAAAGTATTTAGTACAGTGCATTATATATACATAATATATATGAATATAAATGGTTATTCCCTTCATATGTGGGTATGTATATATACATAAAATATATTATAGGTATGTTCCAATTTAATAATATAATACTATATAGTATAGCTTTGACAAAACATTTCCAAGCCCGACTCCTCCCCTTCCTCTCTCTCTACCTCCTTTCTCTCTTCTTTTTCTCTCCTTCTCTCTGTCTCTCTGTCTGTCTCTCTCTGTCTCTCTGTCTATCTCTCTGTCTCTCTGTCTCTCTCCTTTTCTCTCTTCATCTATAAGGCTTTATGATTAGGACATCATCTATCTTATATGCCCTGCATCATGAACATCTCCTCAATAGTCATGCCAAACACTTGCCACCCATAGACCATGTTCCTATATTTTTCACCCTACCCTTCTATCTTGGAAACATCCATTCCTTGGATCCTGATATCCTAATGGCTAACCCTTGGTATCTTAACTATTTTTAGGAAAGGCCCAGCTATACTTCATGTCGATTATTATTCTCCACTCATTTCATCAACAGGCTAGCCAACCACCAACAAAAGTATGCATGAACTCCTCTATTTGGGAATCATTACCAAATCAATTCTACCATTATACATCAATAAGATATGTCAGTCTACTCCTCTAAGTTGTCATTCACCAGCTCTAACTTTCTGGACTTTTCTTCCTCTCCCAGCTGCCTACCATTCTCCTGTATGTGTTATCTCTTCTTATAAGAATAGAAATTTCTTGCAGGCAGGGACTATTTTTGCTCTTGTATTTGTATGTTAACATAGTCCTTGACAGGTAGTAAGTTCATTCATTTATCCATTTATTCATTTATATGGAAAAAGTGCTTTGGGTAGTCAATACATTTTTGTTGAAGACCTACTATGTTTCAAGTGCTGTGTTAAGCATTGGGGATAAAGAAAAGCTGCATTTCCCATCTCTACTTTTTAAAATGACATTTCTGTTTCTTCATGTAGCACATGCATCCTTTCTTCTCTAGCAGATTTTCTCTCTCTATCATCCTTACTCTTACCAATTGTTACTCTTTTCCCACCCATGAGTTGTTTCCTTACTGCCTACAAACAGTTGCTTCCCTATTGACTATAAACAATACCATATTTCACTTATCCTTATAAATCCCCTCACTGAGTTTATTGTTCCCCACTAGGTATCATCCTATATCTTTCTTCCCTCTTGTAATTAAACTCTTTGAAAATGCCATTTCAATTTGGTGTTTCTTTTCTTTCCTCTCATTCTCCTCTTAATTCTCTGCAGACTGGCTCCTAGTCTTGTTATTATTCAACTGAAACTGCTCTCTTCAAACTTACCAATTTCTCAGTTGCCAAATATAATGGCCTTTACTTAATTCTCTTCCTTTTTGATCTCCCTTTAGCCTTTGATACTGTTAATTACCCTCTTCTCCTAGATACACACTTCTCTTAAAGTTTTCATGACATTACTCTCTCCTGGTTCTCTTCCTGCCTATCTGATACTCTTTTTCAGCTGCCTTTGTGGAATCTTCATCTAGGCCATGCCCACTAACTGCGGGTATCTCTCGGGGGTCTGTTCTGGCTCCTTTTCTTTTTCTTTTATACCATTTCACTTGGTGATCTCATTAGCTTCCTAATTATTATCTTTATGCAGCCCTCATCTCTTCCCTAATTTCCAGTCTTGCATCTCCAGCTATCTGTTTGACATCTCAATCTAGATGTCCTGCAGGCATCTTATACTCAACATGCCTAAAATTCCAGTCATTATCTTTCTCCCCAATTCTTAACTTTCCTATTACTTTTGAGGACACCATCATCCTCCCAGTCACCCAAGCATGAAACCTTTTTGCCATCTTCATCTCTAAGCACTCATATCTAATCCTCTTCCAACTCCTATCCACTATTCTACCTTCATAACACCTCTCATATATATTATCTCCTCTCTCCCCCTTCTCTCCTTTGACATTATCACTACCTTGGAGTAGGCTTTCCTGGACCATTGCAGTGCTGGCTGGTCTTTCTACCTCAAGCCTTTTCCACTCTACTCCATATTCCAACTCAGCAGCAAATTGATCTTCCTAAAGCAAAGATCTGACCACATCACCCAACTATTTAGTAAACTCCAGTGGCTGTCTATTTTCTTCAAGATCAAATATAAAATGCTCTGTCTTGAAGGATGTTGAGGGTAGGTTGTGGAAGCAGGTGACAAGGATTTGGAAAGTAATTTTTAAAAAACATGAAACTGAATCTTTCAAGTACAATTAAATTTTTTATTTTTTATTTTTTAAACATTTATTAATATTTATATTTTAGAAAAGTTAACATGGTTACATGATTTATTCTTACTTTCCTCTTCATCCCCAGACCTCCCCCCCCTCCCCTGGCCGATATGCATTTCCACTGGTTTTAACACGTGTCATTAATCAAGACCTATTTCCAAATTGTTGATAGTTGCATTGGTGTGGTACTTTTGATCCCCAATCATCTCCTCATCAACCCATGTATTCAAGTGGTTCATTTTCTTCTGTGTTTCCTCTCCTGCAGTTCTTCCTCTGAATGTGGGTAGCGTTCTTTACCATAAGTCCCTCAGAATTGTCCTGGGTAAGGTAGTTTTTTTTTTTCTTTCTTTTTTTAAACCCTTACCTTCTGTCTTGGAGCGGCTTCAAGGCAGAAGAGTGGTAAGGGTAGGCTATGGCGTTCAAGTGACTTGCCCAGGGTCACACAGCTGGGAAGTGTCTGAGGTCACATTTGAACCTAGGACCTCCCATCTCTAGGCCTGGCTCTCAATCCACTGAGCTACCCAGCTGCCCTAATTAATTTTTTAAAGTAAAAAAGAATCCTCTGTCTTTTCAAGTTTTTTTCAACCTGGTCCCTACTCTTTTCCCAGTCATATTATACATTATTCATCCCTATATACTCTGCAATCCAGTGACACTGGACTTCTTGAAGCTTCTTGAACAAGACACTCCATTTCTGGAATTCTGAACATTTTCACTATCCTTGGAGTTTTCTCCTTTCTCTTCTCTGTTCCCTAATTTCCTCTAAGTTCCTCCAGTATTTCACCTTCTACAAAAAGCCTTTCTCAAAAGGTTTAATGCTAGTGCCTTCCCTCTTTTGATTAAATCCAATGTATCCTGTATGTATCTTGTCTCTATACCTATATGTTGTTTCTCCCAATTAGACTATGAGCTTTTTAAGATCAGAATCTGTCCCCCCATATTTCTTTATATCTTCCATGCATAACACAGTGCTTGGCATAAAGTAGGCACTTAAAAATAAGTTCTTATTGACTGATACACTGGTGACCATATCATCAGAATCCAAATGTCACTGAAAAAGAAAAGAGTTTGTGATGGACATTTTTACACAGTTTTTTCCCTTCCGTTTTGACCTGTTCATTGTATTTTTCTTAATTCCATCCTTAAATGCCCTTTTAAAGATCTGGTTTAGTTGGATCACTTGCCGTGCTTCCCATAAACTTGTTTTTTCTCCATTGCTTCTCACTGTTTTATGAGGTGATACTGCTCATAATATTTCACTAAGGCCATCCATAAGGTTTTAAAAACAAGTTTGTATTCTTCTATATTGGTGTTGCCGTTGACTGTCATATCTCTCTTTTTGGTAGTGAGACAAGTATTTTCTGACTTTTGTTCTCCTCATCAACAATAGATTTGTATTAGTTAAACTTCCTCTTCTCCTATTCATTGCACATATTTTTGAAGAAATATTTAAATATGTCAGGTTGGAGTTTCCTGCCTCAAGTATGTGCTATAAATTCTTATTTTATTCTTTCCTATAATTTGATAATGATTCCTACTTTTACTCAAATAAGTAGAGAGAAATAGTAGATAGAGACTCAGCCCTGAAACCAAGAAGACCTGGTTCTGACTCATACTTGCTCCATGACCCTGGGCAAATCACTTAACTTCTCCATGTTCTATGCAACAAAGAATGTTGTACAAAGGGAGCACTGATCTTTGTTAAGGGGATTTTCTTATGCAAGAATTCTCTGTACTAATGAAATCATAGATCCAATCCCTATTTCCTTTAACTGATAGGCAGCTCACTTAGAGTCAGCTCATTTGGAAATAACTTCCACATTGGTAATCCGTTATCAGTTGTTCCCTGCCAGTGAAAATAACATTTCACTTTTTTGGATATCATTTGATGCTCATGATGTAGCAACTTGTGACTTTCTTAAGGAAAATATTCAAGATGTGTAGATATGAGTCTTCTATAAGGCATGTAAAGCTTTGAATTTTCATTTCTTACCCATGAACCACGTTTTCCGAAATCTTTTTCACTTATTTTCACTTATTTTTGCCCCCTTTGGTATCAAGTCCCTGGATACTAGAGTATATAAGTTGATTTATCTTGGAGGTCATACTGGAATATTTATACATGGTGTCTCTAAAGTCTTAGTGCAGATTTAAGCCATTAAAGCTTCTCTACCTCCTTATTCTCTGCAGGAAATGTTAGCACATAGGCCACAATTTTATTCATGGTGGTACTTTTGGAAGTGTTTATCATCAGCAATGCAAGACAAGGTGATCAAGGTCCTCTGAAATGTTTTTGTTCCTTTTGGAGACAGAACTAAACCAAGTCTACTAGTTCCTTTATTGGCCCCTCCAAGGAGAATCTATAAGCCCTCTTTCTTTTAAAATTCTATTTTATTTTTAATTTCAGTTCCAAATTCTCTCCTTCCCTTCTCCTTTCCCCATCCACTGAGAAAATAAGAATTATAATATCCACGTTATATTTATATCTATATATGAAGTCACAAAAATTTCAATTTTAGTTATGTTCCCCCCCAAAAAAACCCCAAGAAAGATAAAAAATATGGTTCAATCTGTACTCTGAGTATTTTAGTGTATGGTCAAATATGTATCAATCATCAGCTACATTACCCAGGAGCCCACTCACTTCCTGTTGTTGCATGCTGACAGGAGATAAATTGGGTGGAGTTCTGTGTCTAGGGCTTTTTCCTTCCTGTGATGGCTTTGATGGATCAGGCCCATTTTTAAGCAGGTAGATTAGCCATGGGCATGTGGTTTTATTTTGTTAGATCTTTTTATTCCTTTACTTCTAGTGATTATTAATAAAATCTTATTAAAATATAATATTTGAAGTTATTGTATATTAATTTTAATTTTTACAGATACAAAATTAGATACATACAGAAAGATAGATACAGAGAGAAAGATGGATAGATATAAATCAACAGAGAGATACAGAGAGATAGATGGATAGATAGATACAGCTCAACAGATAGATCCAGAAACATAGATGGATAGGTAGATACAGTTTGACAGATAGATGCAGAAAGATAGATACAGATAGATATAATGAAATAGATGGATAGATAGAGACAGATCAACAGATAGATACAGAGATAATTGGATAAATAGATACAGATCAACAGATAGATACAGAGAGATAGATGGATAGGGAGATACAGACTGACAGATACAGAAAGATAGATACAAAGAGATAGCAGACCAACAGAGAGATAGATATGAGAGTATTTATTAAGAGCTTACTATATGACAAGTTAGGAGGTAGTTAGGTTGCTCAGTGAATAGACTGCTGAGTCTGGAATCAGGAAGACCAGAATTCAAATCCAACCTCAGATTCTTCCCAATTGCGTGACCCTGGGCAAGACACTTAACCTCTGATTGCTTGGCAAAAGGATCCACTGGAGAATGAAATGGCAAACTACTCCAACATCCTTGCTAAGAAAACATCATGGATAATTATGGTCCATGAAGAATTGGACATGACCCAACACCACCAATAAAAATGAGTCAGGTACTGCTAAGTGCTGCTAATATAAGCAGGTAACCTCATATTATACTTCTATATTCTAGTGGCTTATATTCTAAAGGATCAAGACAGTACAGAAAGGGGAGCTGGAAGAAAGGAAAGGTGTTACATGTATAGACTTGAGCTGCCACTGGCTGGCAAATGGTGTGGACGGTTAAGAAAAAAAAGGTAAGACCTCCTCTATCAGAGAGGAAGGATTGAGGGGCAGAATCCAGGCTACTGGAGGACAAGAGATGTAGGTGACAGTCCATATTGAGAAGATGTGCTGTGGAACAGGCTGAGAAGTGTTCTACAGACCTCTAGAAATAAAGCTCACCCCATTATACAGATGAGGAAACAAAAACCCCGCCAAAGAAGTGACTTGCTCACAATTACCCAACTAGAGCGAGCAACCAAGCTCAATAGAACTAAGGCAAAAAATGGTAGATCCCAGTGTTGGAATTTTTAGTTGTCATGAAAGAGAAAATAAAACATTTGAAGAGTTTTTACAGCATGAATGCATCCAGAAACCACAAGGGCTGGGTATATGTGTGCTTAAAAACATGTGGTGCCATAGCTCTATAAAACTCTCCAAAATGGCCATCTCAAGCTGATGCAAATGCTGTTCATGCTCCTTGGCAGGAGATCAAAAGTTTTAAAATGATAAAAGACAGTCAGTGCCAAACCTTTGATTCCCCACTTAGCAACTACAGCCTGAGGCAGCCATGAGCTACATGTCCTCTGAGCCAGCTGTGACCAGCAAGCCACAGAAGGCCCACAGCTTTGCTGCCATGTGGCTGGAAGGAATTTAAAGGAACCCAGGACCCTCCATGCACACTCAACAGGCCCCAAATGACCACCCTGAAGGAGGCACAGATGCTAAGTGAGCCTCAGCTTGGCATTCAAGGCTTTCTTACCTTTCTAGTTTTATCTCTTGCTATTTTCCCACATGTTTTTTAATGCTCCAGCAAGATGCGACTCTACTCCGATCCCCAGACAAGCCATATGCTTTTGATATCCTTTCTTTTTCTTTTTTCAACCTTTATCTTCTCTCTTAGAATCAAGGCTTGATATCCATTCTAAGACAAAAGAGCAGTAATAGTTAGGCAACTGGAGTTAAGTGACTCACCCAGGGTCACACAGCTAGAAATAGGGTCTAAGGCTACATTTGAATCCAGGCCTGGCTCTCTATCCACTGTGCTACTGAACTGTTCTTTCTGTACCTTTTCTTAGGCCAAAGGCCTGATATAATGGAAGGAACTTTGGGTTTGTAGATTAGAAACCTAGGATAGAATCCTATCTCTATCATATATTACCTCGGGAAAGTCACTGAGCCTCAGTTTTCCTAATCTGAAAAATAGTTATTTCTACTTATCTCAGTGAAGTTGTTGTAAAAGTAAAGGAGATATGATGCACCAGAAAGTATTTTATAAACTGTAAATGGTTACATGGTATGTAGATTATAATAAATTTTGATTTGACTTCATCTTGTCATGGGTATATGCTTCTCCTGACATCAGGCTAATTCGGAATGTCAGAACTTGACTAGAGGAAACCAAATTGGGCTGGTTTCTCCACCTTTATTTAGTTCTCTGTCAGTTGAGTGCTAGATTTGTGATTTCTCTGTTCTCTTTTGTCATATTTTTAATTAAGTGGTTTTTAAGAACAGCCAGTACTCTAAGAAAATGGGTAATTTTGTGGTTCTATCAGAATATACTTCAGTGACTGTCAGAGATATTAGAGTGGTGAACAGTGGAGGGAAGTCAAGGATCATTCAAGCCAATAATAAAACATAAATCAGTTACACCAAAGTATAAAGGAAAGTGAAGCGGAAAATAAATAAACCCATAAATGACAAACAACTGCTAAAAACAGGCTAATTAATTCTCAGAAAACAAACTTAGAGCCACCTGATGGCTAGTGGGCTTCTTATTGATTCCTTAACAGTTCAGTGTAAACTTCCTGAGGCTGGGAGAATGGTTGGAAGGCCAATATAAATAAATCCAAGATGCAAACAGTTATTATGAAGAAAAAAATCTTGTAATGGGCAAGATAATACAAAGGCTAGAATATTGAAGTTTGCGAAAAAGTAATTTTTACTAAAGGAACACATTTTTTCCCCACTTAAGTTGATGCAAAACCATTGTCATAAGAAATCCCAGTAAGCCTATCTGGTCGAGATATCGTCTTCTGTACTGTAAAGCATCCACTGCTCAAAAGTTTGGGATGATTTTTTATTTCTCAATGAGGGAGTGAGAAATTGTTAAATATTGTGCTATACTGAAAGGCAGAATTATTCCAGAATTACAGCGTTTCCCAAAAGGAGAAAGAATACTGTAACACAATCTTGTACTATGCACATCTTGAATACTTGAGAAATTTATCTGAGATAGAAATGAACATGCTTCAAGGGTCTTATTTAAACCTCATTAAAAGCTTATGTTCTGTAATCAAGCTTAGATTTGGAAAAATGGACTATCAGTGGTACATTTAAATTCTCAATGTAATAAGTATGATTTTATATTGAAGAACTAAAAAAATGTGTTAAAATATTGTGAGTGGTGGGCCAAATTGTGTGAACTAAGTGATTGTAGCAAAAAGAGGGCCTAATATATATGAAAAATTTTTAAGGATTTAAGAAGTTAAGTTTGTTGTATAGTGAATTAAATTCAATTATTTTACCTTGTCTGAAGAAATTTTCATACCACTATATTCATGTAATATTTATGAAGCATCTGTTATGTGCAATGCACTCTGATAGTTGCATTAGTGTATGAATGAGCTGTTTTCTAAGCCTGGCTAAATTAATGTTTAATTAATCAATCAATTAATTAATTAAGTAAGTAAAATGATCAGCCTATGGTCATGCAGCTTTTAAGTGTAAGAGATGAGATTTGAATTCATGTCTTCCTGCTTTCCAGTTTAACACTCTTTTCATTACACCATAATTTCCACATTAGACAAAATTAAGTTGAGGATCCAGTAATATATCCATGTAGAGAGTTCCACGTGGCAGTTGGAATGGGGAAAACAAAGCTCAGGAGACAAGTAAGGATTGGATACATATACTCTAGTGTACCCTCCCTCCATAATGACTGCACTATATTCCCCAAGAAGAAAGAGAGGAAAAAAAAGTCTTTAGTTAAAGCCTCAAGAGATAACCATTCTTAGGAATTGGGAAGAGGGAAATGGAACAGAAATATAGAATGGAAACAGGGAGAAAACAGTATCATGAAAGTCTGTTGATTCCTAGCTGTGTGACCCTGGGCAAGTCACTTAACTCCAATTGCCTAGCCCTTATCACTCTTCTTCCTTGGAACTGATACTTAGTATTGATTTTTGAAATAGAAGTTAAAATATGGGTTAAAAAAACGTGAGAGAGAACATCTATAGAGAAGTGAAAGGGAAGAAGGAATGGGTCCACAGTGTCAAGTTAGTGCAGAAAGGTCAAGGAGCTCAGTGGATTGAGAATTGGGCCTAGAGATGGGAGGTCTTAGGTTCAAATCTGACCTCAGATACGTCTTAGCTGCCTGACCCTGAACAAGTCACTTTACCCCCAATTGCCTAGCCCTTACTGTACTTCTGCCTTACAACCAACAATAAGATGGAAGGTTCAGGATTTTAAAAAAATTAAAAAAAAAACAAGAAAGGTCAAGGAGAATTAAGTTCCATACAGGCAGGGACTATTTAATTTTTATCTTTGTAACCCCAGATCTTAGCAGAGTGGACATTTGTAACTGACTATTCTTTCAGCATTTTAAAGTACCCACTATATATGCCAGGAGCTTGAGATATAAAGACAAAACTGAAAACTATGCCTCTCCTCAAGAGCTTACATTTTAAGGGGATGAGGGGCAGGTAAGAAAAGGCCATTGGCTTTCCAGTTAAGATAGCATTATTTACCTAGAAACTTTTAGCAGATGAAAAAGAAGGAATGCAGGAGGAGTGAGTGGATAAATGGTGAGAAAGAGAAGATAACAGAGTATAGAAGTTTGGCTCTTAGGGGAAGAGAGATACTCAGTATTGATTCTAAGAAGAAGGGAAAGATTTAAAAAAAATCACAGCAAAGGACCCTTTCTTTCACTGAGATCAGAAGAAAGTAGGAAAGATTCCAGGATTATAGATTTAGAGCTGGGAAGGGATCTTCTGGACCATCAATTCTAAGCTAAGCCTTTTATTTTACAGATGAAAAAACAGGCACAATAAGATTAAGGAATGTGCCCTTAATGGTGATACAAATAATAACTGTCTAAAGCAGGATTTAAAATCAGATTCCCCTAACTCCAAGCCTAGAACTCTATCCTCTGAGCCAAGGCATAAAAAAAAGACTGAGTTGGGAAGGAGAGGTGACAAGGAAACATAGATAGCTTCAAAGTTCTTAGGAAAGTAGAAGACAAGGTCATATAGTGAGAAAGAAAGAAGTAAGAGGAGAGTTGAAGATTTAAATAAAGAGGAAAATCTTTAGAGCCACCACTATGGGGGCAATGAGGTGGCTCACTGGATAGAGAGCCATGTCCTGGGTTCAAATTTGGCCTCAGACATTTCCCAAGTGTGTGACCCTGGGCAAGTTACTTAACCCTAATTGCCTATCTCTTACCACTCATCTGTCTTGGAACCAATACTTAATATCAATTCCAAGACACGAAGGAAGAGATTTAAACAAAAAGAAAGAAAAACCAGAATGGAGCAGTTTAGGAGGTCAGTTAAATAGGAATAAAAGGATTGTTGGGTATTGGTGAGGATGCATCTGAGGCTAGATAAGATTAATAGAAATTGATTGGGCTCAGTCAGTAAAGGGACTGCAAATTCTCCCAACAGTGTTTGGGTGTATAAGAAGATACAGTGAATGGTGGGGCTATGGAAACAACATAGGAACAGAAGAACAAGGGATTCACGGGAGAGGTAGTATTATCCTATTACCTATGCCTGGAATACGTTCCCCCAATATTTCCATCTAATGAAATCCTTCCCATCTTTCAAAGTATATACTTCAAATGCCACCTTCTTTATGGAGTTTTCCATGATACCTTCAGTCAACCATGATTTTCCCTTTGAAGGAAAACCTATACCATATTATATGAACCTCTTATGTTTTATCACATCCCATCCCACCCTGGAATTATTAGTATATGTGTCTTATCATAATTAAAACACTAATTTCCTTAGGAGGAAGGTCTATATTACCTTTGTATTCTCCCATTATGCCTGACACAGTTCCTTGATCATAGGAAGGGCCCAATAAAAGATGACTAGATGGAATTACATATTGAGTTAGGGTGGAAAACACTTTGCTGTTAGTCATGCAGGATCTGGCTGTGGTGTGGGAAAGACAGAGGACAGAGAAAGGGGTGGGTGGTTGATTTTAGTCAATGGAAAGGAGGAAGAATTTCTAGAGTTTTAAACTCCTCTCATTTCTGGATGTGTCCATCAAGAGAAGCCAAAGAAATGGGCTTTGTTGAGTTGGAGTGTGAAGAGTTCTCCTTGGGTGACTTTTCTGGCAATGTTCCCTATTCCATCTCATCACAAGACTGAGCCAATCACTTGGGTCACCAAATGTCTAAGAGAGAAGTAGGTATCCAGGGAATATCTTAGTCATTCGAGATTGTCACAAGATCCAGCTCATTCCTCTCAAAATTAAATTTTGAAATGCTTAGTGGTTTTCCCATGTCCTGGAAGACACTTACATGGGTGGGGGAAGCGTTCAAGATCTCAGAACAAGAGACAAACAAACAAACTGACAAATTCTACCCAAACATTGTTGGTTCAACAAAGCTTATTAAAAAACCCCAGCAACTAATAAAATACAACCCTAGAACTCTGAGGGGCTGCCTGATGTAACAGAAGAGAAGGCAAAGAAGATGGAGGTCCAGTGTTAGACGAACTCTCCCTCGTCCTTGTCATCTACCATATATTTTACAGAAGCATGGTAATATGAAGCTTAGTTTAGGTCAGCTTTTAGAAAGAACAGGACATTTATGAGGGTTGCAGAATGCCGGAGCATTTTGTAGGAGAGATTCCTGTGAAGAAAAGGGTTTATATAGCTTTCTGAGATGATTTCGTAAACTTATAGCTTGAAAAAAGGTCAGGACAAATGACCAGAATAAATTCTATGATTCAATGGAAAACAGATTTCTTTTTAGATATCTTGGTTCAAGTATACGCACCACTGTTTGGTACTTAAAACCTCAACTTGTCCTTAGAGTCTTATTACCCCTTACCCTATATGGGCTAATCAGACTTACCTTCTTCCTATTCTTTACACATGGTACTTCAACTCCCATCTCTGAACCTTTGCATATTGGCTTCCCGCCCCTCCCCCCCTCCTCCCCGTGCCTGGAATGCAATGCACTCCTGCCCCACTTATACCTGGAGCACTAATTTCTTTCAAGTATCAACTGAAGCACCATTTATTCATGAGGGCTTTTCAGGTCTCCAGAGCTATTAGCGTCACCTCCTACCTTGCCCCTTGCACATATCACACACATATATAGGCACATATCTGAACATATGCATGTATGTATACATATATTTATTTTTAATTAATTTCTATTTATATAGGCATATATTTTGTATAGGATAAAGAAATGGGGACTAGATAGAAATTGGACCTAAGAGTTCATATAGGAAGCTCCTATTAAGAAACCAATTAGGGGCAGCTGGGTAGCTCAGTGGATTGAGAGCCAAGCCTAGAGACAGGAGGTCCTAGGTTCAAACCTGGCCTCAGACACTTCCCAGCTGTGTGACCCTGGGCAAGTCACTTGACCCCCATTGCCCACCCTTACCAATCTTCCACCTATGAGACAATACACCGAAGTACAAGGGTTTAAAAAAAAAAAAGAAACCAATTGTACCAATGCAGATCAGAACCTTTAGGAACCTTTAGAAATGTAGTTAAATACATCCTAGCTGTGTGACCCTGGGCAAGTCATTTAACCATCATTGCCTAGCTCTTACCACTCTTCTGTCTTAGAACCAAAGGCAGAAGGTAAGGGTTTAAAAAATTTCATGAAAGACTGCATTAGCTTTTTTGACCAGGATGTCACCTCGTGACATAGCATTACTGATATGGAGCTCTTGGTTCACTAAAATCCCCAATTCTTTTTCACAGGAAGTGCTATGTAGTTAGTTACCTCTTCCCCATCTTGTATTTGGCAGTTTGGAATTGTATATTCCACATGTAGGTCTTCACAGTTATTCCTAATCAAAATTGCCTCCCATGAGTCAGCTCATTATTCTAGCTCATGGAGCTCTTTTTAGATGTAAATTATCTCACCCAGTACATTAGCTATTAAAGAAGTTGTTTTTTACTTTACCTTTACTTTCTCTCTTAGTAACAATTCTAAGACAGAAGGCAAGGGCTAAGCAAACAAGGTTAGGTGACTTGCCCAGGTCCCATAGCTAGGTTTCTGAGGCAAGATTTGAACCCAGGTCCTTCTGACTACAGGCCTGGCACTCTATTCACTGTGCCACCTAGCTGTCCACAGTATATTAGCTATTACTTCTTGCTTTATGACCTCTGCAAATCATGAAAGTGTTTGCAAAAAAAGTCGAATAGTATGGAGCCAAAGACAGATTCCTGCAGCACTCAGAGTCTCATGTGGCATCAATACACTAATCATCCTTCTCGTCAGCTTATTGGATCAGTTCTGAACCCACCTCTTATACTATCTGCTAGTTTCTCGGTCTTCATTTTGTCCACACAAGGATAACACTAAAGACTTTGTCTAATGTGTTTTTGAAATATAGGCATATACCATGTCTCTTGTTTTCCCTTCATCTGCTAATTTAGTAGCCTTGAGGAAGAAAGAAAAAATAAAAGGAAAAGTAGAATGGAAGGAAGGAAGAATGAATGGATGAAATGAGCCAATACATTTCTTCTTTACTCTTTGGCTTTTCTTTTTTAAATCCTTACCTTCAGTCTTTAGAATCAAGGCTTCCAAGGCAAAAAAAAAAAGCAGTAAGGACTAGGCAGTGGGGCTTAAGTGAATTGCCCAGGGTCATACAGCTAGGAAGTGTCTGAAGTCAAACTTGAACCCAGGACCTACTGTTTTTGAGTCTGCCTCTCAATTCACTGAGCCAGCCACCTAGCTTCTTATTAGCACTTATTATTGTATCATCTTTTGAATCAGGAAAGCCTTCCTTCTAAAGGGGGGGTCAAAATATAAGGGTCATCAGAATGTAAGCTTCACGAAGAGAGGAATTATTTTTCTTCTTGTGCCTCCAGAGCATACATAGCCCAGGTCTTATACACAGTAGATACTTCAAAAATGCTTGTTGGATTAGCTTGGCTTACGCTGGCCCTGACAGTGCTCGGGCATCTAAATATTGAACTGAAGTGAGTTGGGTTGTTCAAGCACCTACTGACGCACTTATAATTTGATCCTGCCCTTATTGGACAGATTAATCTCTGAAGTCCTTTCCAGATTAAATTCTATGATTCTATGATTCTTTGCTTTTATGATGTGGATTCTCAGAAGGGTTGGAAATAAGATTACTGAGTATAGAAGCTGACTTTAGATCATCATTTTTCTTTCTAACTGTCCCTATATCATTGATTATGAAACTTCTCAGAAGTAGCAAACAACCCAAAGTAGTGAGGAAATTGTATAGATTCATAGGTTTAGATCAGGAAAGGAATTCCTCGAGTCCAATTCTCTCATTTTATAGATGAGGAAACTGAGGCACACAGAAGTTCTATGCCTTGCTTTTGGTCATAGTAATTATCTGAGGAAGGATTGGTTTGAGGTCTTCTTGATTTCAAGTCTGATGCTCTATCCATTGTCTCGTAAATCCTGAGGCATATGGACTGCCTTTAAACTATAAATTCTTTGAAGGCAGGGACCATATATATTCTTGACTTCTCCCATGACATATAGAAGAATGCGTACTGTTAATTTATTTCCTAATTCTAACTAGCAAAAGAAATGGACCTAAAGGGTCCATAAATGGGTGGAGTATTTCTGCTTGGCTCGTAGTAAATACCTAATTCATGCCTTTTCTTTCTATTCATTCCCAAGACGATGATCTATGGAATCCATAAGACCCCCAAATAGGTATTTCAGTGTTAGGGAAGCAAAATTGCACAAAGGAAAGAGCACCAGCTCTGTACTCAGAGGATCCGAATGCAAGCCTCACCCCTGGGGCTGACCCTGGGTGTGACCTTGGGGAAAGTCACTTAACCTCCCCAGGCCTCAGTTTCCTCATTTATAAAATCAGAAGATCTGAGATCCCTTCCAGCTCTCAGTGTATGAGCCTGTGATCTCATGAATGCTTAAGCACACTATGTTTGATGTACCAAAAAAGAAAATTGGATTTGGAATCAGAGGACTGAGCTCCAAATCCCTGCTTGGCCACTAGCCATGTCATCTGGGGTTGGAGCCTGAAATTCTCTAAGCTCTAGTTTCCTCTCTGTAAACCATGGATGATAAAACTTCCCCTTCCTATGTCCTAGGGTTGTTGCTCGGATAAAATGGGCAATGATGGATGTTAAAGCCTTTGGAATCATAAAGTATTATGTCACAGAACCACAGAAGGTTAATGCTGGAAGAGTCCTTTGAGATCAACTATTCCAACCCTCTCAGCTCATAAATGAGGAAACTGAGACCTAGAGAAATGAAAAGATTCATCAACAGTTTCATAGCTATTGAGTGG
Source organism: Gracilinanus agilis (assembly GCF_016433145.1). Classification (NCBI taxonomy): domain Eukaryota; kingdom Metazoa; phylum Chordata; class Mammalia; order Didelphimorphia; family Didelphidae; genus Gracilinanus; species Gracilinanus agilis. Next base: position 112,285,234 of record NC_058132.1, on the reverse strand, counting down.
AAGAACTAGGACCTAATCTGGGTTGTCGGACTGCAAATTTGGTGCCCTTTCTCCTATGCCACTTAAGGGTAAGATATTAAACATGATAATGTCCTTCCGCTTATAACTATTGATTTCCAGAAGGTAATTTTCAGTGATCCCTTCTTTAATTCATTCAACCATCCATTCATTCATTTGTTCATTCACAGGTTCATTTGTTCATTCATTCAGCTCTTTTTATGTGTGAACCGCTACTGAAGCATAGAAGAGGGGCTGATAATTAAAAGAGACTTCCTGCCCCTCCTACCATGATTGTTGCCACTGTCATGCCACTGGCCACACAGCTGGGCCTCCCACCAACCGCAAACCATTTCTTTTGAGACATAGAGTAGTGGAGTGTGTTTCCCAACTTCTGATCTTATTCCTCAGTCTGCTGGGGTCAGCTACAGAGATCAAAGGGGGTCTTAAAGAAAGGAAAATAGAAGAAAGTAATGGGAAGAAAGAGATGTTTTAATAATCAAAGACAGTCTGACCCCAAATGGCAGAACTCATGCTAAGAGGTAACAGGGACAGAGAGGAATGAGAAGAGAGAGAGGGAGAGAGGAGAAGAGGGAAAGAGAACAGAAAGAGAAATAAGAAAGATGCAGGATTTGCCATTTGGATAAATGGTAGCTAAGTGATTAAAATTGATAAACCCCTTTAAAAAAAGTTTATTTGCTTTGCTGCCGTAATACTAATGAAATCATAGAGAGAGAAATTCCAAAAGATCATTCATTCTGACAGAACAAAACCCAAATGACTCAACACTTGTGGAAAAGGGAAAAATTCTGTCATAGACATTGAGTCATAAAATGTCAAGAATTGGAAGGGACTTTAGAGAAATTTAGCTCAGTTCCCTAATTTTATCATGTTTACTTTAGTTAGGGCTTTTCTCACAGACTATGTAGAGCAATCCTGGACTAAGGTAACAAGCTCTATATCTTCTTTGAATGAACTGCTGTTAATAGTTCTCAAAGAAATAACATTTTTCTGATACATGTAAAACCCAGTGGAATTGCTTGTCAGCTCTGAGAGAGGGGAGGGAGGAAAAGAGGGAAAGAACATGAATCATGTAACCATGGGAAAATATTAAAAATCAATCAATTATTAATACAATTTATTTTTAAAAATAAAGGGCAAAAAAAAAGAAATAGCATTTTTCAGTACTTTAGTTTCGTGTGATGTCTTTCCTTCCAAAAAAGATATAATGCTCCTTTTGTGGGTTATTTCCTTTGTCATCACACAAGTGGTAATGCTCATTTTATAAAAGGGGAAACTAAAACAAAGACATTCAACCAAACAATTTTGAAAATTCAATAAACATTTATTAAGCACCTACTATATTCAAGGCATTAAGCAAGATCCTTTCTGTATAAAGAAAGAAATAAGATAATTTGCACTTACAAAGAACTTAAATTCTACTAGGCGGGAAACCTTTATTCTTTGATAGTAAACATACAGTTATTTGAGTACAGAAAAAAGGCATTGAGCAAGATAGAAGTGGAGTGGGGTACAATCAAGGAAAATTTCATGGAGAATGTGGCACCTGAGCTGGCCCTTAAAGGAAGGTAAGATTAAAGTCAATAGAAATTTATTGGTCTCCTGTCATGTGCAGGGCACTGGATTAGATTCTACATTGGACACAAAGAAGTGTAGGACATCAATCAATCATTATAACTTCATGCAGAAGATGGTGTCTGAATGCCTTCTCAAAGGAAGACAGAGACTCTCCGAGGTGGAGTTGAGGAGGGAATGCAGACAGACAGTATAAAGAGTAATAGTGAGGCTGCAAGGAACAGAGAGATGGCCAAGATGGCTGGATTGCAGGGTGCAAGACAGGGAATAATAACCCGAATGAATTGCTTGTCAGATCCAGGAGGAAGGAGGAAAGAAAGGAGGGAGACAATATGGATCATATAACTTCAGAAAATTTATGTGGAAATTTGTTATTAAAATAAAAAATCTAAATGAAAAGAGCTAAATGAAGAAGGTTTTATTTTATCCTAGAGGCAATAGGAACCCACTGGAGTTGGATAAGTAGGAGAGTCACTTGGTCATGAAGACTGGAAACCCGGGCTTAGGGAAGCCTTTTGATTTCATCCAATAGGTTGTTGTTTCTGTTGTTCATTCTTTGTTTTTGAAGAAGATTGTTAATGTCACAGTGTTAATAGGTGATGTCATAACTTGCTCATTTGATTTAAATGGGGCAAAATTAAGCTGAGTCGTCGGTATCACTCTTTTTCCAGAGTCCGGTGGCAAGACAGATGACTGGCAATGGCCCGGGATGCAGTGGGTCCAATATAACTTTGTTGTGATTGTGCTAAGACTCTACTGAAAGACCAAATGGGACCTAAAATGGGGTCCAATGTCTTTGCTGACCTTGTAAAAGAACTAGATAGGTTTCGCATATTTGTAGATGATATTATCCTAAGTTATGAGGCAGTGTGCTTTTGTGGATTAAGAACTCCTTCAGAATGAAGACAACCTTGATTCAAGTCCTACCTTTAATACTTGCTGTCTATGTGATCTTGGGACTTAACTTCTCAATATTCTTAATCAGTGGTTTCAAACAAATAGAAACAGGGGCCATTGAACCATACATAAGGTACAAACCATACATACGACATTCTGTGGGCCACATATTAACTTAGAAAGTCACACATATTTATAGAGTTCTTTAAAAAAATACATCAACACTTTAAAAGCAGATTAAAATCTACATTTTAATCTGGTTCAAGCTATTCTATTTGGGGAGTGATCTTTTAACACCTTTTTTTTTTTTTTCAGGAAAACTCTATAAGAATATATGTTGAAGAGTAATTGTTACCTGCATCGATAGAAGAAGTTTCCCTACTGGGGAGAGGCTCTGACATAGGTGAAAATATAGGTCCAGACTATGACATTCCCCAAATTACATGGAGTTGCTAATAGTAACAACGACAATAACAACAGCTAGCATTTGTATAGTGCTTTAGGGTTTGCAAAATGCTTTACAAATATTATCTCATTTTATCTTCACAACAATCCTGGGAAGTAGGTATTATTCTTTTCCCCATTTTACAGATGAGGAAACTGAGATATATAGAAGTTGAGTAACTTACTCAGGGTCACATAGTAAATGTCTGAGGATGAATTGCTCAATCAAGTCTCCTGTATCTCCAAGCTTAACATTCCAGTGGGTGACACTCATTTTGCCACCTAGTTGTCTACAAGCTAGGCATGATGTTAAAAATAAACTTGAGAAATTAAATTAAAAATGTAACTTGACATAGGATGGGATTTAATTAGGGACAAATGAAAAGCTACATACTTGCAGTTTGAAAACTGGTAGATTTGGAGTCCAGAAATATGAGTTTGAATCTTAGCTCTCTATTTACTACTTAGGTAACCTTGAAAAAATCACAACCTCTCTGAGTCCCAGGTTCCTCATCTGTAAAATGAGAGATTTGCTCTGGATCAGAGGTGTAGTCTCCTGCAACTAGCAACATTCCTGAGTTCTACTGGAACCAGATTAAAATGTAATTGGGAAATATTTAATAAAATGAATAAAAACACAATAGTACATTGATAATGTCAATATATGGTTTTCTAAGTCAATATATAGCCCACAGCTATATATGTCAATATATAACCTTATATGTGGTTTAGTGGCTCCTTTTCTATTTGTGTTTGACACTACTGTTTAAATGGCCTCTATGTTCCCTTATAACTTGAAATCTAAGATTTCATTCTAAAACTCAATAATCCAAAAGGGAGAAAAAACAACTGAGTATAATTGATTATTAGCTGAGTATCAATCAACAATACTGGGATGGGGTGGGGGAGACTTAGGGACAATATGGTATAATGGAAATTACCCTGGATCAAAGTCAGGATATCTGAATTCTAGTCGAGATTCTATTGATTGACATTGGACATAGTCATCTAATCTAATGGAATCTCATTGGATGACCTAGGAGGAGCTAAATCACTCTATCTCTCTGCTTGCTACAATCAGACAGGTATAGCTCCATCCTACCATCTTTTGCTCTGTTTCTATTGTCACTGCTCTGTCCTCCAATCCTACTCTTTGAGGATCGGATCTGGGAAGTGCTAAACCCGCTCCTTCCCCTCTACATTCCACTTCTCCCTCAGGGAATTGCCACCAAACCAGTTACCATAGCCTCTGAAAATGGCATGCAAATGGACTGCCTTATTGTTCTACTCATCATCTTTTTGACTTCCCAGACAGTAACTCCCTTCCCTGGCCACTACTTGCCTATGTGTGTCCTCACCCTCATTAGAACATTTGTTCCTTGAAGGTGGGGAATGGCTTGCTTTTTGTTTTGGGGTCATAAACACTTAGGACAGTGCTTGGCACTCAAATGGTTTTGAGATATCATGGATTTAAGAATTTCCTTCAATGACGCAAATCATATTCCATTCATGCCTTTATAACTCTCATTCATGTTTCCCCAAAGGTTTGCTTCAGGAGGTCCACTCAACAAGTTGGAGGCCTTCCTTCATCAGTTTCTCTTGACATCATGAGAGTACTAATGGAACCCTCTGGCTATTCACTCGTCACCCCTTCCTTTTCCTACATGACCAACTTATCTTCTCTTTCTATCATATAATTCCTTTATGATGTTCTTTATGCTTGATCTTCTTTTGTAGTACCTTGCCAGTTATATGGTACAACCTGTTTATACTTAAAACATGTTTTTCCCTCACCATTTATGTGTTGCTCATCTTCACTTCTTTGGAGGTATCTCTGTGTCAGGTCTCCCTGCTATATAGCAACACTGGTGAAATGTTTGTGTTGAAGATATAGACCTTATGGAGAACTTGGGGTCAGTAACAGTGCTTTACAATTTCCTGAAAGCAATCTATCCAACTCTCCTTCTCCTTTTCAAATTTGGGTCCAGCTCAATCTCTATCTGTTTTGTTTATGCACAGATATACATACTGTTGGATAAGCTCTATAATGTTCTTTCAGATGGATGTTGAAATCTGGGCAATAGACTTTCTTCTTCCATTGGTTCTTTTTCATGTAGATGGACAGGCCAAACTACTTTGAGTGATTACAGATTTTTTCCAGAAGGCTCTAAAATGTCTTGGGATTTGATGGAATCAACAATGTTATTTGCAAATCTGGAGGGTGTCAGCATCACCTGGGAATCTCTCCACAACCTGGATTCTCTCCTGGATCATGTCCATCTTGCATCACAATGACAATCACTTCGGGTGAGCACACATCTTTGTATTTTATGCTTTTCTAATGTTTTTCATTAGAGAATATTGAACAGGACTATTTCTGGTATATTTTCAAGGAATCTTGTATAATTTTGGTATGTGGATGAGAGACTTTGTAAAAGAGAGTAAGCACTTAACAAATGCTTTTCATCCATCAATGCATTCATTTCCTTCATTTATTCTTGGGCTCTTCATCTTCATCGCCCAATTTGCATACCACTTTGTAGCCCAGAATTCCTGAGCTTAAGAGATCTAACAGTCACAACCTTCTCAGTAGCTGGGATTATAGGAATGCACCACCATTCCTGGCTCAACCAAGTTTTAAGTAAAAAAAGTGTTGTGAGCCTTTAAGAAAAATCAAAATTTAAATAATATGCTTTGCCAAAGAAGCTCCATGAAACACTCAAATCCTATGATGTAAAGAACTCTCAGAGTTTATCTAGTTCACCCCCTCAAACATTTAATGTTAGTGTTAGTTATGGCACCCTCAGTTCCTGTAGGAAAATTCAATTTAAAATTTTTTTCATTAAAAATTCACATAGCTGAGAGATCATAAGGAAAAGGCAATCACAGATGGCTGGGTATGAACCAGGGGAGAGGGTAGGACCCAGTAGGCTTCTGGAGCTGGGCCCTGCTTTTATTTTCATTTCATATCTTCATGAGTAATCTGAAAGAAGGAAATGTGACATGAGTTCAATATGCAACAGAATCCTCCTTGGGTGGCAAGGAAAATGACAAGTAAGGACAGTTGGACAAATGAAAAGTGACCTTGAAATATAGCTATGAATTAATTAAAATGGGAGGAGTGAGACAGAGTCTTAGACTGTAACACATGTGGAGAAAGTCATATAAAATGCAGATCCTCCATGGCAGATAAAAAAGTGTTCACTACAAAGAAAACAGTAACAACAAAGGAGATCCGAGATCATACTGGATGGTAATAAGGACCTGTAATGTATGGAAGATTAAGATTCAAATGAAGTATTGGGTGGTGTCTTGGGAAATCATAGTCTTGAAATGTATTCAGTTTGGTTTGGCTAGGAACAGTATCCTAAGAGAAACTATGTGTGTTGAATTAATAGAAATACAAATGTTCCTCCATTTGCTTAATTCAGAGAGGTCTCTAGGGGGATGCCCTCAAGCTGGGTGTTAATTCATGTCTCATTTTAAAAACTTCACTAAGAATCCTGGGAAACTGAATGCCAGAGAAATTTACAGAAAAAACTAAACCAAGAGACACCAAACAAAGAAGACATATGGGAACACGAAACTGTTCATATTTAACTTAGAGACGTGTAAATAATTCAAAACACTGACATTGAGGGAGACAGAGAAATCTAGACTCAGTAGCCATGGTTTAAGCAGACTGAGGGCTGAGGAGAAAACAGTAGGATTTCCTAATCCTAATCAAGTGAATGTAGTTTAGATGTGTGGACTGTGTTAAGACATTGTCCTGGGAAAGACATTGTCAGGGTACGAGAAATTGAAAGAAATGTGGAAGGAGCCATTCAGAATTGGTTGGGCATGAGAGCTAGTCTTATGAAGACAGGTTCAGGGTACTTTAGTTTCAGCATTAAAAAAGAGCTGAGTCAGTCAATAAACATTTATTGAGCACCTGCTATGCGCTAGCTCTGTGCTAATCTCTGGGGATGGAAAGAAAGGCAAAAGATAGTCTCTACTCTCATGGAGCTCAGAGTCTGATGGGGAAGATAGTATGCAAACAAACTATATATATATATATATATATATATATATATAT
>NC_058132.1:112155793-112268250 GCF_016433145.1 Gracilinanus agilis | reverse complement strand
TTCCTTCCTTCCTTCCTTCCTTCCTTCCTTCCTTCCTTCCTTCCTTTCTCCCTCTTTTCTTTTATATCTCCATCACTTCCCTTTACTGTACCCCACCTTCATAGAAAGCCCATTTGTGAAAAATAAAAACAGTCAAGCAAAACAATAAACATATTGGCCATGTCTAAAAATGTATCTCTCATTTTGCACCTTTGGTTTATTACTTTTTTGCCAGGTCACGCAAGGGATGAGGCATATTTTATCACCAGCCTCAGGAAGCCAGAAATAGTTGCTGTATTGATCAGAGGGTGGGATAACCAGTTTGATCATTGGAATTCTCCAGTCCTAGAGGGCAGAGGATTTCAAGGGGAGTGAGCAGTCTAAATGACCTTGAGGGCCCTTCCAGGCCTATTTTCTACAGCTCTTTAAGTCCAGGTGGGATGCAAAGGCAACGAGTGGTGACATGTTACTGGCAAGGCAGGAAAGAGGCTTCCAGGGGATACTTTCACCTGAAGCTATATTAATTGGAGTATTGCATAAAGAAAGGTGGGGCGGGGGGGGGGAGTGTGGGGAATGCTGCTGAGGGAACAACAGATGCCATTCATTCCTGGTTCACAAATTGTACTGGGACCATAAGTCAAATTCCTTCTCTGATGCTCAGTGCCCAAGTTGGGCCTTTCACCTAAGAAATGTTATGAATGTGCTGGGGGAAAAACAGTCATATTGAGTGAATGACTGCCCTTCAAGTATGTAGAGTTTGGACAAAAATCCTCTTATTTTTAAACCATGACATGATCATGAGCTAGTTCGGTCACCTAGCACCCCCTGGGAGAGAGAGAAGTCAAGGGGAACAGCCCCATTCTTTAGAGGAGGAAGCGAGACATGGCATTAGATGGAATTCTGCAGCAGGGGCAGAAATTTAATTCAGTCTATGTTCTGGACTACTTGTAAAGGCTAGACTTGCCAAAGGCTTAACTTTATTTTTTAAAAAATTATTATTGTTAATAATAATAATTAACAGAAATAATAATAGTAAATATTCATATAGCACAAAGAGATTTACAAAGCGCTTCATGGGATCATAGACTGAGAGCAGGAAGATACTTTCAAGGTCATCCATTTTATAAATGAAGAAACTGAGATCCAAAGAAATAAAGTAATTTCCCCATATTTTATATGGGAAGCCATATGTTAAGCCATATTTTATACACGCCTCTTTTGAACATCACAAGATCCAAGGTCTGTGGTCTGTAAGGCTGCAGGTATTATTACATCTATTTTACAAGCAGACTTTTCTGGAAGCGAGCATAGTCTACCCTCTTGTTTTATAGTTAGGGAAACTGAGGCCAAGAGAAGTGAATGGATTAGAGTTTTGACTAAAACCCAGCCTTTCTGATTCTCCATCTAGTGCTATTTTTCTGTATTATGCTGACTAATCTGAGGATGACACTGTAAATATATAATTTTGAATTATTTCTTTCTACTGGAATTTAACTAGGATGACAGTGAATGAGAACTGATTCTTCTTTCAGCTTTGGCACCAACCCTATGACTTATTGGGTAAAATTATTTCTTTTCCCTCGGCCTTGGTTTCTTCATTTATTAAAAGAAGAAGTGAGGAATAAAAGAGATGCTCTCAAAGGTAATTTTGACAGTTGTAAATTGTATTATTTGTTGACATTTATCTCTAATTTATTCTAGGGCAGCTTGGTGGTGCAGTGGATAGATTGCCAAGTCTGGAGTCAGGAAGAACCTTAAATTAAAATCTATTTTCAGAAACTTAATAGCTGTGTGATCCTGGGCAAGTCACTTAACACTGTTTGCTTCAGTTTCCTCATCTGTCAGATAATTTGGAGAAGGAAATGCAAAACTCACGTATCTTTACCAAGAAAATTCCAAACTGAGTCATAAAGAATCAGACACAAACTGAAGAAAAACAGCAGTTTCAACCAAGGAACATAAAACTTAAATAAAATACTTCCTTTAGTCCTCTTTTTCCATCCAGCTACTTTCCCATATCTTCTCCCCTTCATTCCTAAACTTGGAAAAGCTTTCCACATTTGACATCTCTTTTTCCTCACTAATAACTATAATAATAATTATGACTAATTTTTGTATAGTGTCTTAAGGGATGCAAGATGCTTTATGTAAATTTTCTCATTTGATACTCATAGTATTCCTATAAAGCAGTGTAATGTCCCCACTTATAGATGGGGAAACTGAGGCTGAGAGAAGTCATAGCTATCTCTATCTATATCTTACACTTGGAGTAGACTTACAAACATCGTAAGGGCACAGACCATGTGTTACTTAAACTTTGTACCTTTCCCACTTCTGAGCACAGTGCCATGCACATAATGGGCACCTACTAAATGTGTGTTGAATGAATGAATAAATCATTAATTCTTGGTAAATCCATAAGTACAACTATAAAAATCAATTAATATGACAAAGACCTAAAAGATATCAAGATGGACTCAGTAGAAATCAAACAGAAATCAGACAATGAAGCTAAACTCAAGTGAACATATATATATGTATATATATATATACACACACACACAAACATATATATATATATATTCTTCATAGGTCCTTCAAATCATACTTCAGTAAGAAAATTCCTCCAGCTAACAATATTATCACACTTATATATACTTAAGGGGCATCAAAGAACAGAAGAGAAAGGGAGAATAATTCATGTTCAAGGTCAGTGTATGACTTAATGCTGGTTCAAGTTAAATATTAATTTGGGAAAAGCAGTTTTAAAAACCAAGCCAGCCTTGAGTTGATCCAAAAGTCATCAGTACAAAAATATTGAAGCAAAATGCAGGCCACATGACTGGAGCTGATAAGGGCTGGCAAGGAAATTCATCCCAGGGAAGGAGTAAAAAGAACAAAACTCTTCTAGAAGGCAGTTCATGGTTTTCCTCCAATTCCTGGCTTTCTTTTCTTTTAAAAAATTTTAATGTCATATTTTTAAACTTTATTTGATTTTAATAACAAAATTACACATAAGTTTACCAAAGTTATATGAATGATTCATGTTGTCTCCCTCCTTTCTTCCCTCTCCCCTCCTAGAGTTGGCAAGCAATTCAATCTGGGTAGTACATGTATTATCACTCAAAACATATTTCCATATTATTCATTTTTGTAAGTGAATAATCTTATAAAACCCAAACCCCAAATCATATATCCAAATAAACAAGAGATACATCATATGTTTCCATTTGCATTTCTACTCCAACAGTTCTTTCTCTAGAGGTGGATAGCATTCTTTGTCATATATCCCTCATAATTGCCTTGGATCATGGTATTGCTGTTAGAAGCAAAGTCTATCACATTTAATCATCCCTCAGTATTGCATTTATTGCGTATAATGGTCTCCTTGTTGTGCTCACTTCACTGCATATCAGTTCATGAAGGTCTTTCTGATTCTTTATGAAATCCTCCAGTTCATTATTCCTTTTGGCACAATAGTATTCCATCACCACCATATACTACAATTTGTTCAGCCATTCCCCAATCGAGGGACATCCCTTTAGTTTCCAATTCTTTGCCTGGCTTTCTTTTCAATAAAGGCAATAACCATTGTTTCCAAGTTTCAGTGACTAGGGATACTTTTCTCTTTGATGATGCCTCCTTTTAATTTACATTTTTGTTATCATCATTTATTTATTTATTTATTTATTTTTGACGTAAAAAATGTTTTTGAGTTTCAAATTCTCTCCTTCCCTCTAGCCCCTCCTCCTTCCATTGAGAAGACAAGTGATATGATACCTATTATACTTGTGAAATCATGTAAAATACATTTCCATATTAGCCATGTTGTAAGAAAGCAAAAAAGGGGGACAGCTAAGTGGCTCAGTGGATTGAAAGCCAGGCCTAGAGATGGGGGTTCAAATGTGACCTCAGACACTTCCTAGCTGTGTGATGCTGGGTAAGTCATTTGGCTTACCTAGCTCTTATCACTCTTCTACCTTGGAACTAATACACAGTATTGATTCTCAGATGGAAGATACGAGGTTTATAAAAATAAAGAAAATGAGTAATTTATCCTTCAGTTTACTTTTGGAGCTAATACATTCTCTCTCTGGAGGTGAATAGCAATTTTCATCATGAGTCCTTCAAATAGTCTTGGATCTTTGTCTTGATCAGAGCACCTAAGACATATCATTACAATGTCGCTGTTACTGTGCACAGTGATATCCTCGTGCAGCTTCTGTCACTTTGCATCAGTTCTTAACTACACAGCAGTATTTCATCACAATAATATACTAGAACTTATTTAACCATTCCCCTGTTGATCAGCATCTCCTCAATCTCCAATTTTTTGCCACCAAAAAAAAGAGCTGCTACAAATATTTTTATACATATAAGTCTTTTCCCTTTTCTTTGATCTCTTTGGGATATCGACCTAATTGGGGTGATACTGGGTCAAAGGGTATACACAGTTTGATAGCCCTTTGAACATAGTTCATTAGTGTATTTTCCTATATTGCCTTTAGCTTTTGTTATTTCTGAGAGCTGCAAGGTAGTACCTCAGAGTAGTTTTAATTTGCTTTTCTCTAATAAATAGTGATTAAGTACATTTTTTTCAAATGGCCATTGATAGCTTTGGTTTCTTCAGAAAACAGCCTATCCCTTGATCATGTATAAATTGAGGAATGGCTCTTATTTTTATAAGTTTGACTCACTTTGACTGGAAGTGCTTGTAAGGATGTTACCATAATGCCAGAAGAAGGGTATCAAATTTGATATGAAGTCAGAAGACCTGGGTTCAAATTCTGGTTTTTCTGATGACTACTTTTGTGGTCTTGGGCAAGTCTCTGGGCATTGGTTTCTTAAACCACAAAATGAAGATATTAGACTAGATAATCTCTAAGCTCTAGTCTATTAAATTCAACAAACATTTTTTACTTATTCTGTACATCAGAAACCGTTCTTACCCTCAGGGCATTTATGTTGAACGAATTAAAGAGGGAAGTCATATTTCAGGTAAAGGGTAGAACAGGTAACCATTCCAATGTTGAGATTCTGTGATTCTTAGAACAGAATGTTCTAAGATGTTCTTTTCCAATCCCCTTTTAAAAAGAGTAAAAGATATGGAATTCAAAGATCTGATTTCAAAACTAGGTTTTGTCACTTTGACTTTGCTGTAATGGAGAGAGCTCTAGACATGTGTAAGGGTAAGGAGTCATTGAACCAGCAAATCAATGACCTCAACCCCCTTTAAAGTGAGTGCTAAGATGCTAAACTCTGGTACTTTAACCAGGTGGGAAGGTCTCATTCAAAAGCTTTAGATCAAATGTTAAGAGTCCTTGATCAAGGTAAGCATCAGATGAATTGGAGGGAATCTATACAGCAAATATGTTTGGTTTGGTTCAGAACATCTGACCACACCCTGTGGGTGTTCTATAAAATAACAAACCAATGCAGAGCCCAGGAGATTCTAGTAGCAGTAGAGGAGAGAAAGCTACCACTAAGGAAAATCACTTGTGGGAAGAGGGAGAGCAGGGAAAGATGCTCTGAAAAGGAATGTTTACTCTCTGTACTCTTTCCCTTCTGTCCCACTCTGGCTGGAGGAGGACATCGAGATCTTCAAAGGATCCAGATGATTTTAGGCTTCCCATCATCCTCCTAACTTTGTCCCTGGGACAGCAGTGGAAGTGCCTGCATCAAGATCTGAGAACAGACTGGATGAAATAAGGAAAGACAGAGAGAAACAAAGCTCTAAAAAGGGCCCAGCAGAAAAGCATCAACATGCCTAAGGACTCCAGCAAAAGGATTTCCAGGAGCTTTGCTAATTCCCTTTGCTACATGTGTTTTCTAAGCTTGATCCCACTTTCTCTTGAATTCCTGATGGGAGAATGTAACACAGTTTGAGGAAAATATCTTCTATCAACTGTTTTTGCTATACCATCTTAGTAAATACTCTTTTCTAAAAACAAATTAAGTCTTGCTGACTATTTGATGTCGACTGATAATAAAGGGGGAGGTCAAGCACACTGGTGGATACTCATGAGTGAAAACATTTGAAAAACAAGCTCTCTAACATTTCAGGGCAGCCCAGAGATTTCTAGATGGATGAATAGTAGCTGAGCTCTGGGGATCTGGGCTAAGAGTCCAAGTTGAGATTCAGAGAGTGTATGCGTATTTCATTTGGAATCAAGGAGACTTGAGTTTGAATCCTGCCTCAGACACTTAGTGACTGACACCTAAACTCTTTGGTTCTTAGTTTTCTCATATGTAAAATAAAGGGGGTATATTTGATAATACCTGAGAACTTTTTAAACTCTTAAGTGTATTATTCTATTGTCTCCATGAACTTTTTTTTTGCCTTATGTGGAAAATGAAAATAAACATATTTATTTCATCTACTTCATGAGGTTATTGTAAATTTTAATATGTAAATGTTAGTTAATGTTATAAAGCTGAATGAATTGTCTTTCTCTTGCATCTGGATATTTCCTGCTTCAAGGTAGTCCCCTTAGAAATTTACGCATATGTCCCAATAAATATGCCTTGATTTAGAGCATCCCTAGATCTCCTTCTTGGGAAGGACCTTCAGGAATAGTTCAGGTGGCACATATAAACACACACACACACACACACACACACACACACACACACACACACCTAACTGTATTTCGACCAAATTATAGACAAGCTTTGTAATCCCTAATGGCTCTTGGCTTTTATCTAATGCGGGCATTAGATATCTATCTATCTATCTATCTATCTATCTATCTATCTATCTATCTATCTATCTATCTATCTATCTATCTATCTCTATATATACATATAGCCCTTTTAAGCAGCACACCTTTGTGAGAGAAAATTTTTAGAGATTTGTTCTTTATTTCTCATATATTTCAAATGCATTATGTTTTAAAAATAAATAAAGGCTTTAAAATTAGCTTAAGTATAGATTTGGTGAAGGTTTGTTCAACCTCACTTAGATACATAGGCAATAAAGAGGAGTAAATATTAAAGAGTTGAATATAGTTGAATATATGCACTACACTAGAAGTCCAGAGATGTGGGATATATCTTAACTCTGACAGGAATTGGTGTATGATTTTGACAAGTCAGTTTTCTCATCTGCAAAAGAAAGGGATTGAACTAGAGCAAAGGTTCTTAAACTTTCTTGTGCCATAAAACTTCTTTGACCATCTGGTGAAATTTATGGGCCTCTTCCCTCTTCTCAGAATAATGTTTTTAGCTAGGTGTGGTGGCGCATGTCTTTAATCCTAGATAATAGGTATTTTGTGATATCATTCAGGGGTTTCTTGGCAAAGATCCTATCCTAGAGTGGTTTGCCATTTCCTTTTCTAATTCATTTTACAAATGAGGAAACAGGCAAACAGGGTTAAGTGACTTGCCCAGGGTCAAACAGCTAGTTAGTGTTTGAAGGTAGATTTAAACTCAGGAAGATGAGCTTTTCTGACTCCATACCCAGCTCTACTGTGCCACCTACATGTCTTTGTGTAGCTCTAAGTCAGTTATTTAACTTTTCATAGCCTCAGGCAATTCTAATATTTATTTAGTAGAAAGGTACTCTGCAGTTGTGAAGAGTTCCTTGAATGATGAAATCATAGATGCTTGACCTATTGAAGGATGGAGAAGGTAATGAGAAAAGTGCAGAGACTGCTTGATCAGGAAAAGGTTGGTTTAGCTGCCATCTAATGTCCCTTTCATCTCTGAGATTTGGTGATTCTGAAGTAGAAAGATGGGATGATTCCATGCTGCCATCTTATAATTTAAGCCTTTATTTTGTTCCAGGTAGGTAACTTATTTACAAAGTAAGATACAAGTAAGGGACTAATGTACCCATGTTTCAGGTGCCCAGTTGTCCTGAGAGCTCTCTCTTCCCCTAGTTCCTTTGCCAACAAGTCTCACTCTAATGAGTAGAAGATTGTCCTTCCCATCTCACATTCAGAAGAAAACATCTTCTCCTAACCCTGAGGACAGAGGAAGAAAATTTAAGGAATATTTGCTAAAACTATCCAATCAAAATTTCATTTTCACATTTTGCTGACACTTTCCCAGACTTCCTCCTTAATTCTTTTATTTAGATGTTGGACCATCTTGTTTTCTAGCCAACTTCATTGAATTTAAAAGGTATTCATCATAGATGGGACAAGTCAAAGGCCAAGAGACTATCACAGTCCATGGCTTAACCATTCCAAATGACAGGGACTGATTTCAGTTGGTTTCATGGTAGAAAATTGGGGGAAACTGAAATGGGTGAGAGGGGAGGCAAATGTAATAATTGAATGAAAGGGCCAAGACCAGATTACATGAATTGAAAAGAAAATCCTGTGATACCCCAGGGAAAGAAGTGTAGGGAAAATGTGCTGCAACACCAAATACTTTACAGATGCTTTTAGTCAAAGGCCTGGGTGGACCATGGCAAGGCAAACAATGGGTGTGGGAGAATTCCTTTCAGCCAGAGGAATCTGCTTTAGTAAATCCCTAGAGTCTTGATGATTCTTTGACTCAAACCATGAGAAAATGAGATGCCATCTTAAGCATGGAAGGATGCTCCAAAAAGGAGAATTTACCTAGAGACATTTCATATCTCACCAAGTTACAACTCCACTGTTCTTCCCTGGTCAGATCACCTCTGGAAGAGTCATTTATGAATGCCCTTTTTTAGGAGGGGCATTGATAAGTTAGAAAGTGTCCAAAAGAAGGCAACCAGGATAGTGAGGGGATCCCAAAATATATGATATAAAAAATAGTTGGGAGTCAAGATGGAGGAGTAAACTACAGCAGCTCCATGTCACAAAGAGAATCCTCTCTGACTAAGATTAAAATATCACCATAAAACAAAAACAGGAGTGAAAGAACCAACAAGAAGACAGAGTGAAACAACTTTCAAGAGAAGAAAAACCTAAAAAGCAGGCAGAGATCATCTGGGAAACTGAGGTGAGAGGAAAGCAGAGCCAGCAAAAGGATGTAGTAAGGAGGAAAGAGCAAGCCAAGAGCAACACCGCCCAACCCCACTCCTTCTGCTGTCCCAAGTTTGGAACTGAAGCTCAAGTCAACATTCAAATCCTGTAATCCTGCCTGGGCAAATAGTGGTACAAGCCAAACCCACACCCCTTGAAATTTCAAACTTGTGGAGAAGTCTGGAGTCCTAGCCCAGGGAAGTCTGGGCTGAAGTGGGCTGATCCATGTGGGCCCAGAGCGAAGCCAGGATTTCCAGTCTGGGCTTGGGATAAGTATTCCAGTCTGGGCTTGGGATAGTACACAGTTTGGGGTGACTGATAGTACTAAGTACTAATATTTCTGCCTAAAGCTCAGGGAAGAGCTCCAAGACAGGGCAATCAAGAGTGTGCCTGATTGGATCAAGTACACAGCTGTGACCAAAACATTAAACCTAAGCCTGGGGCTATAATTTGATCAGCCCCTAAACTGATCAAGGTCAGAGTGAAATAAAAAACTTATGCCCAAGCCTGAGGCAAGTCCTTAAGCTATCAGTATCTTACAGGTCAATTGAATCAACAGGGGAGGGGGCTCCCAAAGCTCTTAGCCTTCAGATCCAGAATATAAGCTGAAAATAACATCAATCAAGGACTGATGTTTGAGAGGGTACCCTACCTTCTGAGAAAACAGAGGTTACCTATAATTAGGTAGGAAAAATGAGCAAACAAAAAAAAGCACCGAACTCTAAAGAATTTTTATGGAGACAAAGAGCAAGGTACAGACACAGAAAGGGACAGTGAAAGCAAAGGAAACACATGCAAAGTCCAAAAGAAAAATATGGATTTGACACAAATTCTGGAAGAGCTCAAAAAAGACTACAAAAACAAATTAAGAGAGGCTAAGGAAAAGTAAGGAAGAGAAATGAAAGTGATGCAAGAAGAAAGGAAAGTAATGCAAGGAGAAATGAAAGTGATGCAAGAAGAAATGGACCAATTGAAAAAGGAGAATCAAAAACGGAAAGAGGAAAATCAGGTCTTAAAAATCAGAATTAACCATCTAGAAACTAATGATTTCATGAGAAATTGAGAAACAATAAAGCAGAATCAAAGGAATGAAAAAACAGAGGAAAACATGAAATATCTTCTTAAAAAACAACTACACTAGAAAATAGATTTAGGAGAGACAGTTTGAGAATTATTAGACTACCTGAAAGCCACAATGAAGAAAAAAATCTTGGATATCACATTACAAGATATTATTAAAGATAACTGCCCAGAGATCCTCAAACAAGAAACTAAAATTGAAATTGAAAGAATTCACAGATAAACTCCAGAAAGAAATCCTCAAATGACAACTTTGAGGAATATAATAGTTAAATTCAAAAGCCACCAAGCTAAGGAGAAAATTATTCAAGCAGCCAGAAAAAAATAATTCAAATAACATGGAGCTAGAATCAGGATCACACAGGATCTAGCAGCTTCTACATTAAAGGATCAAAAGGCATGGAATATGATATTCAAGAAGGCAAAGGATTTGGGTTTACAACCCAGAGTCACCTATCCAGCAAAACTGAGTATATTCTTTCAGGGGGGAAAATGGACATTCAATAAGATGGAATATTTCCAAGCATTCCTGAGGAATAAGCCAGACCCAAACAAAAAATGTAAAGGCCAAACACGAGACACAAGAGGAGCCACAAAAGATAAATAAGAAAGAGAAAATTTAAGGAACTCATTAAGGTCAAAATATTTATATGTCTATATGGGAAGAAGATTTCTATAGTTCTCCAAAATTACTCTTAATAGTAGAGAAGATAGAAGGAATTTACTCAGAAAGAAGGTGGAGAAGTAAGCTGATTATGATGATATGATGTACTTGATGATATATGTGATATGATGTATATATAAATGTGATGATATGGAAAAATATGTATATATGATATGATATGTATGAATATGGATGATATGTTAAATATCAATCAAGGACTGAAGGAGAAGGTTGCACTGAGAGAAAAGGGAAAAGAGAGATAGAATGGGGCATTTATATAACATAAAGAGGTGTGAAAAATCATAATAGAGAGGGGAGTTTAAGGGTGGTGATGGGCAATACTTTAAATTTATTCTCATCTTAACTGGCTCAGAGAGGGAAAAACAAGTATACTCAGTGGGGTATAGAATTCTATCATACCCTACAGAGAAGTAGAAGGGAATAAGACAAGGGAAGAGGGAGGTAATTGGAGGGAAGGGGAAGAGGGGAGGGGTGACAAAAAGCAAAACACTGGTGAGGAAGAACACAGAGAAAGGGGATAGAGCAGGATCTAAAGGGGATAATAGGATAAAGGACAATACACAGGTAGTAATCATAATGCTGAATGTGAATGGGATGAACTCACCCATTAAACAGAAGCAGATAGCAGAATGGATTAAAAATCAGAATCTTACTATATGTTGTTTACAAGAAACATATTTGAGGCAGGGTGATGCAGATTCAAGGTAAAAGGTTGGAGCAGAATTTATTATGCATCATCTAAAGTGAAAAAAGCAGGAGTAGCAACCATGATATCACATAAAGCCAAAGTAGAAATTGATCTGATTAAAAGAGATAAGGAAGTAAATAACATTTTGCTAAAAGGTACTATAAAAAATGAAGTAATATCATTACTAAACATTTTTTTGTGCACCAAATGGTATAGCATCTAGATTTCTAAAGGAGAAATTAAAGGAGCTTTAGGAGGAAATAGATAGTAAGACTATACTAGTAGGGGATCTCAACCTTCCCCTTTCAGAACTAGATAAGTTGAACCAAAAAATAAATAAGAAATAAGGGAAGTGAATGAAATATTGGAAAAATTAGAATTAATAGCTATCTAGAGGAAATTGAACTGGGATAAAAAGGAATATACCTTCTTCTCAGCAGTACATAGTACATATATAAAGATTGACCATGTACTAGGGCATAGATATATTGCAAACAAATGCAGAAAAATAGAAATAATAAATTCAACTTTTTCATATCATAATGCAATAAAAATTATAATTAACAAGGGTTCATGGAAAGGCAAATTTAAAATTAATTGGAAACTAAATAATCTAATTCTTCAAAACTGGTGGGTCAAAACAGAAATCATAGAAACAATTATGAACTTCATCAAAGAGAATGACAATGAGGAGACAACATCTCAAAATCTCTGGCATACAGTCAAAGCAGTACTCAGGGGAAAATTTATATCTCTGAGTGCCTATATCATCAACATGGAGAGGGAGGAGATCAATGAATTGGGTTTGCAACTTAAAAATTTATAAAAAGAACAAATTAAAAATCCCCAGATAAAAACTAAATTGGAAATCCTAAAAATTAAAGGAGAAATTAATTAAATTGAAAGTAAAAGAACTATTGAACTAATAAATCAGACTAGGAGATGGTACTTTGAAAAAACAAATAAAATAGATAAGGTATTGGTTAACTTGATTTAAAAAGAAGAGAATCAAATTAACAGTATCATGAATGAAAAGGCTGATCTCACCTCTAATGAAGAAGAAATTAAGGTAATTATTAAGAAGTATTTTGCCCAATTACATGCCAATAAATATGACAATTTAGGTGAAATGGATGAATATTTACAAAAATATAAATTGCCTATATTAACAAAAGAGGAAATAGAATACTTAAATAATCCCATCTCAGAAAAAGGAATTGAATAAGCCATCAATAAACTTCCTAAGAAAAAATCCCCAGTGCCAGATGGATTCACAAGTAAATTCTATCAAACATTTAAAGAATAATTAATCCCAATACTCTACAAATTATTTAACAAAATAAGCAAAGAAGGAATCTTATCAGATTCTTTTTTTAAGACACAAATATGATACTGATTCCAAATCCAGGCAGACCAAAAACAGAGAAAGAAAACTACAGACTAATCTCCTTAATGAACATAGATGCAAAAATCTTAAATAAAATATTAGTAAAAAGACTTCAGCAAGTTATCACAAGGATTATTCATTATGACCAGGTGGGATTTATACCAGGAATGCAAGGATGGTCTAATATTAGGAAAACCATCCACATAATTGACAGTATCAATAATCACACCAACAGAAATCACAGGATTATCTCAATAGATGCAGAAAAAGCCTTTGACAAAATACAATACCCATTTCAATTGAACATTAGAAAGTATAGGAATAGAAGGTCATTCCTCAAAATAATAAACCCCACTGGGTCTGGAATTGCTTGTCAGCTCTGGGAGTGGGGAGGGAAGAGAAGAGGGAAAATCATGAATCATGTAACCATGGAAAAGCATTCAAAATAAAGAAACGTTATAACCAGTTTTATAGATAAAGAAAAAAAAGAATAGTTAATGATATATGTCTGTTTAGCCTAGAGAAGACTTGCAGTGGGGTAGGGACATGATGACTGCCTTTAAGGACATAAAGAGTTCTTGTAAAAACAATAATAACAAAAAAAACTTTTAGAACATGTAGATATCACTTCACCAAGTAATAACAAAAGCTTTTAATAGGTATACACCACTGAGTTGATCAAAAGTAATTGAAAATTGTTTACCTCCAGATGGAGTCAGTAAAGTGGCTAAGGATGAAGAATGGAATCAAATAAACTCAACCAATGACATGGAGATGAAAAAATGTTAAATGACTGAATTATGAAATTTTGTTGATAGGAAGAGAGGGGTTTTATGGGCAATTTAGAAATTAGAGAAGTCTAATTCTCCAGGAGTTCAGATTTGCAATCAATGCAAGGGACTGATTGGAATGATGCAACACATCACTGCAGAATGCAAAGTTAGCCCCCACCCAGATCCTCCTGTCTGCCGAACCACTATTTCTATCAATGGCACTATCATTTTTCTAGTATATGATATTCATAACTTAAGTATATATTGTCCTAGAGTCCTCCCTCTCCTTCACCCTACATAACTGATTAGTTGTTAGTCCCTACCTCCACAACATCTCTCATGTCTTCCCTCTTCTTTCTCGACAAGGCCATTACCTTAGTTTGGGTTCTCATCAATTGTTGCCTGAACTATTATAATGGCCTCCTAATTGATATTTTTGCCTCAATAGCAAATAATAATAATAGTTATCATCTGTAGTACTTTAAAGTTGTAAAACATTTTACATGTGATAACATTATTATTATTATTAAAACCCTTACCTTCTTCTTCGGTTCCAAGGCAGAAGAGTGGTAAAGGCTAGGCTATGGAGGTTAAGTGACTTGCCCAGGGACACACAGCTAGGAAGTGTATGAGACCAGATTTGAACCTAGGATCTCCCATCTGTTGGTCTGCCTCTTAATCCACTGAGCTCCCCAATGCCTCCCTGTTAACTTATTTGATCCTTACAAGAAGTTGGTGTTATAGGTGCTACTATTATCCCCATTTTAAAGATGAGGAAACTGAAATTTCCTTGAGCCACTCCCCATTTCAATTAATCTTCTACATAGCTTTCATAATGGTATTCCTCAAGCACAACTCTGATCATGTCATTCCACTACTCAATAAATTTCAGGGTGAGTCTATTGCCCCTGGGATCTGATAAAACCCCCTCTGTTCAGCACTTAAAGACCCCAACCTAGCTTTCCAACCCCATTATACATTTATTCTCTTTTCCACACTCTGTAATTGCATCAAATTGGCCTCTCTGTTCCTCACACAAAGCACTATCATTTACCACCCATGAGTCCTTGCACTGGCCATGACTCATTCCTAGAGTGTATTCTTCCCTCATCTGCACACCATGAGGCCCTTGCTTCTTCAAGACAGCTAAAGTATCACCTTCCACAGAAAACCTTTCCTTAATCTGAATTACTAGTGTCCTTTCTCATTAATTATCTTGTATTTAACTATTTTTAGTACTTATTCTGAAAATATTTATGCCATTTTGTCTGCTACTGGAGTTGTCCTGGTGATCCTTAGTAAGAAGATAAGCTTATATTCCAATACTTAAAAAACCCCAACACTTTCTTTCATAGAATCAATACTTCGAGTCTGTTCTAAGGCAAAAGAGCAGTAAAGGCTGGGCAACTGGGGTTATGTGACTTGCCCAGGGTCACACAGGTAGGAAGTTTCTGAAGCTATCTCAATACTTTTATTCAATTAGAGAAGATGGTCATTTTATCCACCTCTGCAGTCGTCTGCAGAACATTAAATATAAAGTAATAACAGGCAAGGAACTTGTATTAAGACCACTTCTCTTTTAAAAGATGAGAATGAGATTTAAAAAAAATAATATAATCACAATCATAATGGACATTTTAAAATAACTTTAAAGTTTACAAAGAGATTTATATATATTATATCATTTTATCTAGAGATTAACCTCAGGCAGTCAAGGTTCAAGAAGCTAATTGTCTCTTCCTTTACCTCCCAGTTACTAAGTATCTGAGACACAATTCAGGACCAGATCTTCCTGACTCCAAGGACAGTACTCTAAAGGGTTGAACTAGGATCAAAAGGCAGGACAGATGATGTCAATTTTAGTTCAATGTTAAGGAAGGACTCTCTTAACAGAGCTATCTAGTGGTTGAATGATGTATCCAATGACATAAATAATTTCTGGACATGAAAGCTGTACAAATAGAGGTTAGACGATCCTTTTGAATATATCGAAGAAAGGACTCAAGTTTCAGATAAATGTTTTTGACCTAGATGACCTCTAAGGTCCTTTTCTACTTACAGATTCTGTGATTCTCTGATTTCAGGAGGGAATGGCTACTTTTAGATTCTGGAAAGACAATATTGATGTTTTTGCCTCTATATTTAGATAGAATTTGATGTGCCTGGATAACTGATGACAGCAGTACAATTTAACTGAAAGAAACCAGGACAAAAAAAGTCTAGTGTCAAGAATGATGGACAATGTCCTGACCTTGGGATTTCAGTTAGCAGTGAAAGGAACCCTGTCTCAAGGAGTGAATAAGTGGAAGGATGAATGAATGAAAAAACATTTATTAAGCACTTTGTAGTACGAAAAAGTATTCTAGGAATAATATTCAACTCAGATAATATCAGAGCTTGAAGAGACCTTAATGATCATCTTTGTTCCACCTTTTCATTTAACAAATATGTCTAAGAGAAGTGCAATGACTTGTCCAAGTTCACACAGGTACTGAGAAGTGGGATTCATATCTGGATCCTCTAATGCTAAATCCTGTGTTTTTGTACTGTCAAAAAATATTTGCAGAGAACATGTGTGTGTTCTGAAAACAGCTAGTAATTTAATTCAATCCATAAATGAATACTTAATAAGCATTTTTAAAAGTACCTTCTATATGCCAGGCACTGTGCTAGGTGTTGAGGATATAAAAAGAGGCAAAAGACAGTCTCTACCCTCCAGGAGCTCACAATTGAATGGGGGAGACAACATGTAAACAAATATATACAAAAGCAAGTTGTAATCAGGATAAACAGGAAATAGTTAACTGAGGGAAGGTACCAGAATTAAGAGAGGTTGGGGTAGGCTTCCTGTAGGAGGCAGGATTTTAGCTGGGGCATAAAGGAATCAAAAGAGGTAGTAGGCTAAGCAGATGAGTGTGTGGGGGGACAGGCAGAGAAAATAGAGGAAGCCAGGAATTAATCGATCCACAAGCATCCACTGTGCCAGATACTGGGAATACAAAGGAAAAAAAAATGAAACAGTCCTTTCCCCAAAGTTATATTCTGATGGAAGAGGCAACACATAGATTAAAAAGGATATGCAAGGGGCAGCTAGATGGCTCAGTGGATAGACAGCCAGGCCTGGAGACCTGAGGTCCTGGATTAAAATCTGATCTCAGAAACTTCCTAGTTTTTTGACTCAGGGCAAGTCACTTAATCCTAATTGCCTATCCCTTATTGCTCTTCTGCAAAGGAACTGACACATAGTATTGATTCTAAGATGGGAGGTAAGGGTTTAAAAAGAAACGTAAGCAAAATAAAAACAAGATAATTTTGGTGGGGTGAGGGCTAGCAGCTTTAGGAGAGGATGAAGGGAGGCTTCAATGAGAAGATGGTATTTGAGCTGAGTTTTGAAGGAAATACTACAGAGGCATCAGAGTGAAGTGAGGAAGGTGTACATTCCAGGAAGAGGGGGCAGCCAACTGCAAAGGATAGAGTTTAAAGCCCTGAAATGTAAAATGAAGGAGAATAATGTGAAATAAGGGTGGAGTTAGGTGATGGAGGACCTTAAATACCAAGAAGTTAGATAGGTAAGATCCTAATTGGAGGCAGATTGGTGGACTGTTGGACTTTTTTAGAGTCTCATTTGTTCCTATTATTTCATGACTCAGTGTTTAGCCATATCACTGAACCCAGACTTATACTCCTTAGACACATGGAACTCTGAGCTCTCACAAACTGTAGTCAGTCTAGACCCCATGGTATTTCTGTGGGGTGGGGATAGGATGGATGCTCGATTCCCATTGAAAACATGGAAACTGACTCATAGTCTAGGCTAGTCATCTCTTAAAACCTTAGAGTGAGTCAATCATTGGAGTAAATGGGATCATAGGATTTTTTTTAGCTTGAAGGGGCCTTAGAAATCCAGTCCAATCCCCTGTTGACTTGTCTTGGGATAATTCTCTTTTTCTATGTAGAGATTACTAGGGGCTCAGAATTGTTCTTCAAATGCTGACAGCCCTTCATGGAAACTTGCCCTTAAACTGTACAACTTCTCCATTCAGCCACCCTCCCCAGAAGGAGTCTATTGATTGTTTGGCTCTGAAACCACTTCTCATGTACCATAGACAACCAGCAACAAACACCTACATTTAGACACATTTGCTCTTAAGTACACAATTCTGAGGAGCCGTGCTCAAAACTCTTACTCCCTTACATTCAGTTAGTCAGTCAACAAGTATTTATTAAATCCTTACCTCAAGCCAGGTAGGGTACTAAGAGCTGAGGATACAGAGAAAGACAAAAACATCGCCCCTTTCCTCATGGACTTCACATTCTAAGGGGTATGGGGTAGGGAGAGAAAACATACAGACAACTATATAGATCAGTGATTCCCAAAGTGGGCGCCACCGCCCCCTGGTGGGTGCTGCAGCGATGCAGGGAGGCACTGATGGCCACAGGTGCACTTGGGGGCAGTGAATAACTGTAAGAGGGTGGTGATAGTATGTGACAAGGGGTGCTAAGTAATATTTTTTCTGGAAAGGGGGCTGTAGGCCAAAAAAGTTTGGGAACCACTGATGTAGATATAACACATGTACCAAGTAAATGGAAGATGATTTGGGGAAGGGATGGATGTGGGCTGGCGTTGGAAAAGTCTCCTATGGAAGGTAGGTGGCACATGAGCTGAGTGTTAATGGAAGACAAGGAAGCCAGGGGGACAAGGTGAGTTAGCCAAGCATTTTTCTGTCCCACACCTATACAACACTTACTCCATTCTCTTGATCTTTCTCAATAACCATTCCCTACTTCATTACAAACTAGGCCAAGTAACTTTTAATTGCCAGTGCCAAAAAACTTTAGAATAGTAGGTTCTTAATAAATATTTGGTTTTTAACCTATTGACATAAGGAGAAGAGAGGTAGAATTTAGCAATTGAAGGTAGCTGCCAGAATATTTCATCTTTTTCCCAAATAACTATGTCTGTATCCAGAAAGTTTAATCAAACACCTACTCCCCATAGATGAGCAGTCTAAAGATCACCCAAGTTCACACAGCTTGATAGTAACTGAGTTGAGGGAACAAAATATGAAGGCCTGGAATGTAAAGATGAAGGGGAATAATATAAAACAAAATTAGAAACATTCATTGGAGTTAGGCGATGGAGGATCTTAAATGTCAAGAAGTTGAATTAGTTAAAATCCTATTTGGAGGCAGAATGGTGAACTGTATGACCTTCATTCTTCTCCTCCTTTGAGTTAAAATCAGAAACCCCAGAAAACTCTGAGTCCTAGTCCAATGCTCATTACTGTGCAATTGTCTGAACTCTTCAGATGACCCAAGTCACAGAAGCTCTGGTAGGAGGAAACAGGGCCTGCTTTGACAATGAGGCTCAAGGTAGGATGGATAGCAGGAAAGGTCAAGGATATAAATTCATTCTTGTGGAATAACAAAATGTACCTGCCATGGACTTTTTACTATTTGAAGGAAATAATTAGGGACAGATCCAACAAGATTAAGGGAACTAGAAGGGTACTTCTAGTAATTGGGAAGATCTTCAATGGAAGATTTGAAGTAAATACTCAGGATGAGGAAGAGTTCGTTGGCTGACATCATCCAGAGAAAGCCAAGTCAGTGAAAGCACAGATCCATCAGGGTAAGCTAATGTAGCTATTCCCACAAAAGCCCTCTTACTGATAATAAGGAATTTCTATGGAAAAAAAGATATATATGCTTTTAGGAGCACTGGGTGTCCTCCATGAACTAGTGCAGGCCAAAAAACAAACACCCACTACAACTGGTTTTCATTTCTGTTGTATTGTAGCAAGACTTCAAGTGCCTCTCATCATCTTTTACTTGAACTATCAGACAGCCTCCCTGCCTCAATTCTTTTTTCCTCTCCAATTCATCCTTTCATAGATGCCCAATTGATATTCCTCCATTCGAATTTGATCATTTTACTCTCCTGCTCAAGAATCTTCAGAGGCTCCCTATTTTTCAGTCATTTTTCAGTTGTGTCCAACTCCTTATGATCCCATTTGGACCATTTCCTTCTCTAGATCATTTTGCATATGAGGAAACTGAGGCAAACAGGGTTGGGTTACTCATCCAGGGTCACACAGCTAGTAAGTGTATTGTTATGATTAAAATTGAGAGACCAGCCATAGAGAATGATTTTATTTAATCAGAAAGGAGTAGGGGAGAAGGAAGAAAGAAAGAGTAGAGGTAGATTATTTAAAGAAGTTTTACCCTAATCTAATCATAACAATATGAAGCCAGATTTGAATTCAAGATGAGTCTTCCTAACTTCAGGCTTGTCACTATCCATTTCATCAATTTGCTGCCTCAGCTCTCAATTGCTTCTAGATTAACAACAAACTAATTGTTTGGCACTTAAAAAAAAACTTCAAGGGCCAATCCGAGTTTTATCCACTTGATTTCATATGGAAGGTCATTAAGCTTTCTCTGATTGCACTCAGAGGGGAAAATGAGGGAAAATGGGGAGAAATTGGAAAGAGCCACATTTTTTGTTTTTTATAAAAGGTGGAAGCTATAAAGGGCAACATTTAGGTTCAATGTCAGCAAAGACTTCCTTAATAATCTGGGCTTTTCAAAAGCGGAGTGGACTACCTTGGGAGATCTTGAGTTGGTTCTATTTTCATCAGATGATCACCTACCATGGTCCAGATGCTGTAGAGATGATTACCTGCCATGGTCCAGATGCTGTAGAGAGTGGGTGCCCCCTGATAGTCTCTGACATCCCTTCCATCTCTGAAATGAAACAACTCTTATTCTGAGCTTTCTTGACATGCAGGAGTGAGTTGGTAGAGAAGATACAGTGAATAGTTTTAAGAAGAAGTCATAGAGTCAGCAAAGGCAAGGAGACTAGGAACTCAGAGAAGAGGATGACAAGGTTTAAGACACATAAATTTGTAAACTTCCTCAGGCATCTACCCTGATAGGTGTCTCTTTGGGTATACAACTTTATTAGGATGTGAAAACCCACAGGCTGCTTTCATGGCACAATATTAAAAGCATTAAGTTTGCAAAGTGAGACAAATCACAAAGGAACTCCTGTTGACATATCTGGCCCAAGGCAATCATGGAGAAAACTGATATTGGAAAAATTACCTGCCTCTGTTTCCTTTTCCTCCTGGGGCAATTTTTCTCATTTCCAAATGACATGAGAGTGAGGTAAGGGGAAGGGGGAGGAAATAAAGAGATGTACAGATGGGAAAATAAAAGTGACAAGGACAGAGAGAAAAAGAAAGGAAGGAAGAACACCACTGTGGAGGCCTTAACGTCCTGGCCCTGGGCCAAAATGCTCCGCCATTCATCTCCTTCTCCACATCCTGCTTTCCTTTGAGCATCAATCCTCTCATGCTATAGGCTATTCCCCATGTTCTAAAAAGAGTAGTACTTGTATAACAGACCTCTGGGAAGGCTTGGATTAGCTCCTTTCAAGGAGATTTAAGTATCAAAGACCCTGGAAGTCATATTTTTCTCCAGAATGGGAAGAAAGGAAGCTAATATGGTAGGATTTTTGCCTTACATTGGGACTTTTCAGGAGAGTCTCCAGAGAGGACACCAGAAGGGGAAGGTGGTGGGACCTACCCCACCCCACCTCAATAAAGCAGCAGTGAAATCATGGCTGCTAGTAGTAGAGATATCTGCTGTTATCCTCCTTAAACCAAAGCTCCAAAGGAGAAGAGGAGGGATGAAAGCCAAAGGGACAAGGGGGAGGTATAAGACTGTTTTCTTTTGTTTTCTTTTGTTTCAGAACTCTCTCTCTCTCTCTCTCTCTCTCCATCTCTCCCTTCCCCCTTCTCTTCCCCGCACTTACTCCTATCTCTGTCTTCCTCTCTCTATCTCTGTCTCTCCCTCCCTCCCTCTCTGTCTCTGTCTTTCTCTCTGTTGTTGTCTCTTTCTCTCATTCTTTTTGCTTCTGTCTCTCTTTCCCCACTGGGGAAAAAACTAGATAGAAGGAACTGGTATTCTTTATCCAAGTCTCCCTCCGCCCACCCTACTCACTTACTTCAGAGGGGGTATGACATCACTTGTTCCTAATCATGGCCCTTTATTCAAAGACTGCAGCTGACTGATCTAATCTTCTTTCTCAAAAAAAAAAAAAAAACCCTTTGGCTGATGCTGTCCTTGCATTTCCTAGTGTCTTTCTGAGTACAGCACTGAAAGCCAGCCACAGAGGAGAATGGCCTTTCCTAGTGCAGAGCTGGGATGCCAAGCCCTCAGCCCACTGTTGTTGCTGTTGGTTTTTCTCTCTAACTAGCAGCATAATCACTAACTGTTTATGTGTTTCATAACTGCCCAGGGGAAGTATTACTATGAACTTGGGACTTTTTAAAATGGTCCTCATCAAATACAAGCAAAATAGTAAACCCTAGGATTGTTGTTGTTCAGTTATGCCTGACTTTTGATGCCATTTGGGGGTTTCTTGGCAAAGATCCTGGATTGATTTGCCATTTCCTCTTCCAGCTCATTTTACAGATGAGGAAACTGAGTCAAACGGGGTTAAGTGATTTGCCCAGGGTCACACAACTAGTAAGTGTCTGAGGACAAATTTGAACTCAAGAAGATGAGTCTTCCTGAATTCAGTGCCAGCACTCTATCCATGTACCACCTAGCTGCCCCAGGATTACATTTGTATTCCTAAGGGTATGTATCAATTTGGAGCTTTCTGAATGTGCTACATTTCCTCTCCCTAGGATTTGAGGAGCTACAAAGAGTTTTAGAATTGTACTCTCACACAAAATGAAAATCAGTGTTGCTTGAAGTTGCATCTTTACCTCCTAACCTGACCAACCAGCCGTACTATTTTCTCTACCTAACTCCAGAGAGACGAAGGCAAAAAAGACCTGGGATTCCTGGGAAACTCAGAGCATCAGTGCTGCATTATTGATGTGCTCTGGCAGCTAGGTGGTCAAGAGGTGCTAGGGCACCGGACTTGGAGTCTATGAACAAGCATTTATTAAGTGTCTACTATGTGCTGGGCACTATATTATGAAAGGCTGCAAACAAAGGCCAAAAAAAGCATTCTCTACTCTTGAGTAGCTCAGAACCTAATAGGGGAGACATGCAAAAACAACTACGTACAAACGAGATACAGGCAGGAGAAATTGGGCTTCATTTCATAGGGAAAGCACTAAGATGAGCAACAACAGCTAGCATTTATCTAATACTTTAGAGTTTGCAAAGAGCCCAGGGTCACACACCCAAGTAAGTGAGGTTGGATTCAAATTTGGAGCTTCTTACTGCCAAGTCCAATACTCTACGCACTGTACCACCAAATTTGTATATTCTTAAATCTATAATTACTGACATGTTGTTTCTTCCATTAGTACATGAATTACCTGAGGATTTAGGCTTGTTTTTTTAAACCCAATTCTGTCTTGGAATCAGTACTGGGTAGGCTAGGCAATAGAAGTTAAGTGACTTGCCCAGGGTCACAGTTAGGACATATCTGAGGCAGATTTGAACCCGGAATCTCTCATCTCCAGGCTTGAATCTCTATCCACTGAGCCCCCTAGTTTCCCTGAGATGGACTGTTTTTGCCTTTCTTTATATCTCCAGTTCTTAGCAGAGTGATTAGCATTTAGGGAGGGCTTAATAAATGCTTGTTGAATTACTAGATACGGAAGTGTTGGAGAGGGAAGAATCAGTGATGACTCTGGGGTACAGACCTGGGTGACTGGGAGTGTTCTCAAGAGATGGAAGCAAGTTTTAAGGCGTGACAGTTGGCAAGGGAGAAGAGAGGTTCAGCCTGGTGCAGAGTCTCTCTGTACTTTACTAGGTTGGTCCTCAGACAACAGACATAAAGTCCATTGTTGGGTCCATACCTGAAGCCATTCCAACTTGATAGAACTTGCTGGAGCTTCCCAGGCATTACAGATGAAAAAATTGCATCCCTCTGTGATATAATCATTTCATTTTAGTAGAACCATAGATTCATTAGCTCAGAGGAATGAATGATGGAGAATTTCAGGCATTAAAGCAGGCAGGTAAACTTTTCAGTACTTTTCAAATAAAAACAAATCATTCAATCTAGACCAGAAGTTCTTAACTTAGGATCTAAGAATTTGTTTTGTAAAAAATATTCAATAACTATTTTGATAGGACTGGTTTCCTTTGTAATCTTATGTCTCTTATTTTATACATTTAAAAATGGTATTCTGAGAAGGGACCTATTGTAAGGGGCCCATGACACATCAAAAGATTAAGAACCCAGAGTCCAATGGCATCCAGTTATAATTCTGGAGTTTAGTCCATAGAAACATAGAAAATGTTTCTGACTTGTAAATCACCATATATTGGGAATTTTCAGGAAGGTATCTAGATGGGGCCTCAGAAGAGGCAAGTGGTAGAGTCTTCCTCTAACCCAACCTCCACTCCATAGAGCAGCAGAGAGATTGTGGCTACACAGACATCTGTGGTTACCCTCCTCAATCCCAGAGAATTGAAGTAACCCATCCATGTCGCAAGTTGGTTTAGTGGCAAATTTGTTATCTAAAAATCCCATCACCCTCTTGTATTGCTCTTTATGCCCTGCTGGATTCTTCCAGGGGAATCCCACTTACACACATAAGACATTCTCCCAAGGGATAGATGAGGACACTGGTACATAGCTAGCAAACTTCTCCAAAGTGAGAAATGGGAACTGTGCCACACCCGTCCGATTTCAACAGACCCCATCGTTGTACACCAAAACAGTGGAGAAATTGTTCATCTACATTTCATTTCTGCCTGAAACATTCCTATTGCAAAGTTAGTGTCAGCTTTGATTTCCTGTGCTAGGAAGGGCTGGCCACAAGCAGAAAATATGCCTCTCTAAGGACTCAATGAGCTTACTCTCATCGTGGGTGTTAGAAAGGGGAGCCATAGCAGTTGAGAATTGGAGAGGCTAAATTTATAATCAGATTCTTGAGTTAATATAATCAGAGAATTGGCCAGACTTCTAGTGAAGAGGTAGCTTGTTGTAGAGCAAACCTTAGGCCCGGGATTGAATTCTGATCCTGTCTTTGCCTGGTTGGGTAGTTCCTGAGTAAGTCACTTTATCACTCTAAGCCTCATCTGGGTAGCTAGGTGGCACAGTGGATAGAGCCATGGTCCTGGAGGTAGAAGATGAGTTCAAATCCAACTTTCAAACTAGCTATGTAGTCCCAGCCATTTAACCATAAAATGGGAATAATAATAACATCTACCTCCTGGGGTTATTTTAGGGATCAAATAAGATGACATTTGTAAAAGCCTCTGGCACATAGTAGGCTCAGTGCCATTTCACTTACTTGTAATGGGCATGGTAGTATTTATACTACTAAATTATTTAATGCCATGCAATTCCACCCCACGCCCCCCAATAAAAATTGGACAGTTCTTGCCCTCAAGGAGCTTATAATCAAGTTGGGGAAAACAAACTGCAAAAGGATGCAGAAAAGCATGGGGGAGGAACCAAGAGGTCCCCAGCTTGGGAAGGAATCATGGTCTATGGAGTTGAAATCAGGGAGAACCACAGATGCAGAGGGAAGTGGGCTTAAAAGGCTACTTCGTGCTTTCTATAAAGGAAGGGATTGGTACTCCAGAATTCGGTACTCAGTTCTCTAGCCCTCCAATTGGAAGGAGAGGGGAAACTGAGGCCAATAATAGCTTGAGTTAACAGCCTGGTGATGTGATTGGATGTGATGAGTTTACCCGGGAGAGGCATCTTATTCTGTAGAGATAAAGCCAGGCAGAGTAGAGTGGGTTGAAAAGTTTAGTAGCAACCCAATGAGCATTTATTATCTACTGTGTGCAAACAGAAAGCTGGCTATGCCAGAAGGACTTGGGTTCCAGTCTCAGCTTTCACTTTCTGTGAGACTGAACAAATCACTTATCTTTTCAGTGGCAACAAACTAAAACTATAAATTGGAGACCATTCACTGAGATCTATGTTGGTAGCATTTAGATAGACTTATAAAGCAATTTATGTAACTTATTTGATCCTCACAGCAAACCTGAGAGGTAGGTGATGTTATTATCCACATTTTACAGATAGGGAAAGTGAGTCCACAGGTTAAAAAACTTACTCAAGGTTACATAGCTAGTAAGTAAGAACTCTGTGTCCTCTACTCCATCTACTCTGCTATCAGGTTACTTTACCAATAGTTCTTTGTTCCAGTGAAATCACAGATCTCTCTGTGTGTGTGTGTGTGTGTGTGTGTGTGTGTGTGTGTGTGTGTGTGTGTGTGTGTGAAGTGTATGGAGTACTCTACTACCTGTTGGAGACACAAATACAAAACAGAAAATCATTCCCTGTCTTATAGGAGCTTACATTTGTACCACGTACAAACTATCCAACTCAAAAGGTTGTGGGCAAAGCTCGTAGCACTTAAAGCCATTTTACAATAATAGAAATGTGAGGTTATTCTTTTGAGCTGATTGTGGACTTCTTCAGCTTTATGGTTGTTTTCTGATACAGAAAAGTGGACTTCCTTTACCTGAGGTGAACCAGAACTAAGCAAACCAACAAGATCAAAAGGTATAGTTTCGTTGTGGGGAAGATGCAAAGGCAATCGGACATCTTGGGAACCTGAAAAAACAGGGCAGACCGAACCAAGATCCAAATCTGGAGCTACTTGCAAAAGAGAATGTGAAAACAGACTAAAAGAAGGTCTTCCAGAGCAAAAGAGAAGAAACCAGTTGTTGACTCTGAGCTAATTTTAAAAATGTCCCTTTCTTTTGAAATTTCATCACCATGACTCATCTCACTGTGGGCCAAATGCTGAAGCTCTGAGTCAGACTCACTCCTAAGAGCTGTAGCTCAATGGGAGTTTTACCTAAATAAAGCTTGCAAGATGAGTCCTCTGTGATACATAGACCAAAAATTTGCTAGTTAAGCACAGGGAATGCCCTTACCCTTCAGTCATTCATCAGAGAATGTCCACGTCATTGGCTGCCTGGGAAAAGAGGTGTCAAGGAGGGGGCTTTTAGGGTACTGGTTGATACAGGACTTAAAAATGAATTAAAATTATTAAAATTAAATTGTTTGTTTTCAGATATGAAGGCTCACTGATCTCTATTAAAGTGGGTCAAGGAAAGATTCAAAGACTCTGAAAGTTTCTATTTAAATACTTATTTTTCTCCTTAAAAGGAAATAGCTTCATGGTGCAGTGGGCCTGGAGTCAGGAAGGTTTGAATTTAAGTCCAGCCTCAGACACTTAAAAACGGTGTGACCTTGGGCAAATCGATTTCTAGCTGCTTCAATTTCTTCTAATGTAAAATAGGGATAGTGTTATGTAGAGATGGCAGCATGGAATCTCTACATAACAGATAGTAATTGAACTTACCTCCCAGGGCTGTTTGTGAAGATCAAATGAAAAAATATTTATAAAATACTTAGCACAGTGCCTGGCACATGACAGGTGTCTAATAAATGCTTATTTTCTTCCTTAGAATAACCAAAGAGAGGGGGCAGCAAGGTGGCTCAGTGGATGGAGAGTGAGGTCTGAAGAAGGAAATCCTGGGTTTAGACACTTCCTAGCTGTATGACCCTGGGCAAGTCACTTAATCCTTATTGGCTAGCCCTTACTGCTCTTATACCTTGGAACTAGTACTCAGTATTGATTCTAAGACAGAAGGTATGGGCTTTTATTTTATTTTTTTATTTTTTTTAAACCCTTACCTTCCATCTTAGAATCACTACTGTGTATTGGTTATAAGGCAGAAGAGCAGTAAGGGTGGGCAATGGAGGTCAAGTGACGTGCCCAGGGTCACACAGCTAGGAAGTGTCTGAGGTCAGATTTGAACCCAGGACCTCCTGTTTCTAGGCCTGGTTCTCAATTCACTGAGCCACCCCACTGCCCCCAGTAAAGATTTTTAAAAGGGAAAAAAAAGAATAACTAAGAGGTACCATTAGAAAAGGTAGAGTAGAAAGCAAAAAGTTCCCTTCTGGTTCTCAATCTCTGATCCCCAAATCCTATGATCTTATTAAAATCTTATGAATATATAGATCAGTCATTGATTCCTGCTTCATGAACAATTTGCTACCATTTGCTGGTTCCTTAAGGAGATCAAATGCCTTAAGAAAGAAAGATAACACGTCTTGAACCTCAGAGATCCCTTTCAAAGTTTTTACTTTTAGAGGTAGAAGAGACTTGGTAGTATCACGTCGTTTGGCCTTTGGCCTTAAAGCAGACATTGGTATCATTGTCCCCATTTTACAGATGAGTCTACTGAGACCCAGGGATTTTGTAGAAGCATTGTATTTCAATATTGGAAAGGACCTCCACACATCTGTCAGTCAACAAGCATTTATTCTGTCCTTACTCTGAGCCAGATATTGTAATAAGAGCAGGGATATAAAGAAAAGCAAAAGAAAAGAAAACCAACCAATCAATTAAACAAACAACAAACAACCAAACAAGACAGTCTCTGTTCTCAAGGAGCATATATTCTAACAGAAGAGATGATGTGGATATCTAGGGATGTTAAAAGATTTACCGAGGAAATCTGAGAACTAAATCTATAGCTCAGGGGACCAGGAGAGGTGTCCAACAGAAGGAAAGATTTGTGTTGAAATCTTGAAGGAAGCTGGAAAAGTGGAAGTCCTCTGGTCTTATTTTCTCATTTCATATTCTGAAACCAGTCAATTAGTTGATAAGCATTTATTAAGCACTAACTACATACCAACACTGTGTCCTTGCCACAGCTTTGAAGGTCCAAATGGTAACTACATACTTCTACTCAGATACTATCCATTATCTGCTTCAGTGATGGGGAACTCACTACCTTTTTTTTTGGTCAATTTTAATTTTTTTTCAATTATATGTAGAAACAATTTTTTTATATTTGAAAACAATTATCTATATTTATTTCAGAATGTTCCCCACAATAAATATTGGATTGTAAGTTTTCCCCAAGAAAGAATCTTCTACAAAGGCAGTCTCATGCATGTTTCACCAGAAAAAGGTATTATCGTCTCCAACATGGGCTATGTCATTTTTTAGAAACAAATTTTTAAAAATTATTTATTTAATGAATTACTTTAGAATATTTTTCTATGGTTACATAATTCATTTTCTTCCCCACTCCTCCTCTTTCCCCGCTCTCATAGCCAATGAACAATTCCACTGAGTTTTACGTGTGTCATTGATCAAGACCTATTTCCATTTTATTAATATTTGCGACGGAGTGATCGTTTAGAGTCAGCATCCCCAATAATATCCCCATCGAACCATGTGATCAAGGAAATGTTTTTTTTCTTCTGTGTTTCTACTTTAGAAACAATTTTTGGCAATTGTTTTCTGACATTTTGGAATTCAGATTCTCTCCCTCTTTTCATCTCTTCCTCCCTTCTCCTTCCCCAGATGGTGAATAATCTGATATAGGTTAGTTACACCAGTGCTGTCATGAAATACATGTTTCCATAGTCCTCATGCCAGAACTCACTACCTCTTGGGGCGGCCCATTTTTGTACATAACAGGCACTTAATAAGTATTCAGTTGAGGCAAACTGAAGCCTGACTTTTCCCCTTCTTGTTCTGTTCTCATCTCCTCCCCTGCTGTGACCCAACACTTTAGCTATTCTGTGCTGTGGTACATCTGAGCCCGTGCTTTCCATTTGGCTATTACTTTCCAACAATGGCGCCTCTCTTGTCCATAATGTAAAGAAGCTGAGGGTGTGGTTTAGCGGACTGAGTCATGCTGTGACCTATGGTTTTGGAAATGCTTCTCAGATGAAGAGAGCCAGTTGTCCACAACTGACAGCACTGCCCTTCTAACATAAATATGCATCGTGGTGTTGCTGAGTGGACTTATAAGAATGCCAAAATGTATATTAAGCAGCTCAGGCTAAGTTCGAGTCCAGGGGAACATTTCACAGGATGTGGAAAGCAGTTAGAATGCCAGAAATGGTCATAAACAAATATTTTATCAAATATACACAACATTTTCTCTTCCTCTGTATCAACTGCGTATCAGCCTACATTCCAGTGTGACCAAGGGGAAAACCAGATGAGCAGAACGTGTCCAAGGAGCTGGATTGAAAAGTTTTACAATACAAAGAAAAACTTGTTCAGCTATGCAAACTGGGAATTTAACAAACTAGGCTGGACCTGGAAGGAACAACCAGGAAGCTAAAGGGTCAGAACCTGACCATGTGGAGCGGTTGAAGAAACTGAGGATCAGATTTTTGTCCTTGAGGGTAAAGATTATTTCAAGGCAAATCAACAAATATTTATTAAGTGCCTGCTATTTGTTAGGCATTGTGCTAAGTACTAGACAGCCAGAGAAAGTAAGGGAAAAAAACCAAAGTCCCTGATCTCAAGGATTTTACAATCTAACGGGAGAGAGAGAGAACATATAAAGAACTATGTACAAACAAGATCTATTCAGTAGAGGGAAGGCTCTACTGTTATGGAGGATCAAGAAAGGCTCCTTATTGAAGGTGGGATTTTATATGAGCCTCAAAGGAAGACTGGGAAGCTGAGATACAGCAATATGGAGGAAAACTTTCCAGGTAGTGAAAATGAATGGTGTGTCTTTTATTTTATTAAGGAGGCAGGCTTTACTGGGTCATAGAATATGTTGGAGGAGTAAGGTTTAAGAAGATTTAGTCTTCATGTCCCTAGCACCTAGGATAGTGCCTGGCACATAGTCAGCATTTTATGATGTTTTTTAGCTAATTAATTGTCCTGGAGAAGAGAAGTTTCAGGCTGATTGGGACATTAACCACTGTCTTCAAATGTTGGAAGAGCTGTCAAAGGGATTAAAACAACCTTTAGATTATTTTTAAAGGGGTTAGAAGAAGGTGTAGTTTGATGGTTCAGCAGAGAGCAGATCCAGAGACGGGAGGTCCTGGGTTCAAATATGACCTCAGACACTTCCTAGCTGTGTGACCCTGGGCAAGTCACTAATTCCCCATTGCCTAGATCTTGCCACTCTTCTGTCTTGGAATCAATATACAATGTTGATTCTAAGATGGAAGGTAAGGGCTCTTAAAATAAAAAATAAAAAAGGGATCAGAGAGAGGTGCATATCTGAGCTTTCATTAGGGTAAGGTTGAAGGGAACTCCAGTATGAAAATTCCCTTTATTGATGTGGATCAGTAGCTCCTCTGTAACTTATAATCCTGAAAAATTACCTGAGTCACAGGTACTTGCCCAGGGTCACAAATGGAATATGAATCCAAATCTTCCTTACTCCTAGCTTTCTAACTATTACATAATGCCTCATCACTTTGAATTATTCCTCACTATTTATTCTATGTAGCTAAAAAGGATAGAAATGGAACTACTGGGTTACATGTTTGAAGGATGCAGATTTTAGTTAAATATAAAGAAAAATTTCTAATAAACAGAGATAACTGGTGGCGTGGGCCACTTCAGGAAATAATGAGCTAATGATAATAATAATAATAAAGCTAGCATTTATGTAGTGTTTTTAGGTTTGCAAACTGCTTTACAAATATTATTTCATTTTAAACCTACAACAACACTGGGAGGCAGGTGCTATTAATTATCCCTATTTTAAAGATCCCAAAGCTGGGGAAGACAGAAGATAAATGACTTGCCCAGGGTCACTCAGTAAGTATCTGGGGCTGAATTTGAATTCAGGTCTTCTGGATTTCAAGTTCAGTGCTTTATCCAACAAGCCATTTAGCTGCCCCATTGCTAAAATCCTTTAAGCAGAAGCTACACGACCATTTGTTGCAAATATTATAAAATCATGGGATCATAGATCTAGAACTGGAGGGGACTTCAGAGATCTTCTACTCCAACTCCCTCATTTTACAGATGAGTAAACTGAAGTCCAAGGAAGTGACTTTCCCAAGGTCACCCAGGGCAGAAGCATGAGAGGAAAGGTTTGACCTATTATCTTTCTCTTCCTCTCCGAAAGGATTCATGCTTCAAGTTGAGTTAAATGAGGAGCTTCTAAGGTCACCTCCATTTCTAGAATTCTATTATTCTAATTTTCACAATTACTTATTTTTTGACAGACAAAATTCTAGTTTTCATAAATTGCTTATTCTTTTTGGACTACAAAACTCTCATTGACTTTGAGTTAATTTTTTACTAACACTGTAATGCTTGAACTCTTGGCCATCCTCACTTCTTCCTGATGGCTCCATTTCACTAAAGCTTCAAGAACACAAACACAACAGAGGAAGGAATTGATTATGATAATAACACATTTTTTTAGTGGGGGCACCATTATGGAATAAAACCACTGTAGTTCTTGGATTCAGCAATTACCTAAGTATAAATCTTACCTCTAATACGAGCTGTGTGATGGGTTGGGTGAATCATTTAAACTCCAAGCTTTCATTTCTTTATCTGAATAAGGGCATCATGAAGTTGTAGAAGTAATATTCCTAATGACTACTTCATAAAGTTGTAAAAAATTGCTTTGTAAAACTTAGCTTGTTAGATGAATATGAATTAGCATTACAGTGCAAAAGCATTTCTCTAACAATTATTCAGTTAGGTAGTACAAGTTCTATTGCCTCCATGTTACTGCCCAGGAAATTGAGCTAGTAAACATTAGTCAAGACTTGACCAGTGGTAACCAGTGCTCTTTCTGCTCCACCATTTTGCCTCTCCATGATGCCTTTATTGCCTTTTCCCCACAAGCCCTTACCTTCTATCTTAGATTCAATACCGTGTATTGGTTCTAAGGCAGAAGAGCAGCAAGGGCTAGGCAATGGGGGTTAAGTGACTTGTTCAGGGCCACACAGCTAGGAAGTGTTTGAATCCAAATTTGAACCCACAACCTCCTTCTCTAGGCCTGGCTCTCTTATCCACTGAGCCACCTAGTTGCCCCATCTCTATTGCCTTTTCAAATACATATATGACATTTTATGCTGTTGAGGTCATTGGGAAGAATCCCAGAATATATATCAAACAGCTCAAACCAAGCTGGACAATATCCTCAGAATCCAGAGGAATATTTGATAGAGTGCAGAAACCATTCAGGGTGCCAAGAAGAGTCAGAAGCAAATATCTTGCTGAATGTATACAGCATTTTCTCTCCCAATCTATCAGTCTCAAATCTGTATATATTTCTGATTGGAATTGCACCAGCAGTCCTATTAGATAGAAAGCTTAGCATTTGTTGACTTTATTTCAAGCAAGAAGACTCTGAGGAGGGTAAGCGTTAGGTTCTAATAAACTTCTTGTCCTGACATTTAAAGCCCCCCCACAATCCAGCTCCCATCTACTGTTTCAGGCTTAATGTACATTCCAAGTCCAGTGCTTTATCCAATGTGATTCTTAGCTGCTCCATTACTAAAGTTCTTTAAACAGAACCTACATGGCTTTTACAGAATCATACTACATTCTAGCCAAACCAGATGACAGGCTGCATCCTTGCTTAACCATGCTATTTATCCCTTTGTCTCCGTATTTTTATAAGAATTGTCCCAACAACCACACCTCTCCCTGGAAGGCACAGCCCTCTTCATTTTCACTTTTCTTTTTTCTTTACTTAGCTGAGGTACTACTTCCTCCGTGAAGTCTTCCTTGATTTTTCATTCCCTTGAAAAAGATCTTTCTTTCTTTACATTTTCCTATAGCACTATCTCAAGATTGACCTGTTGCCCATGCCCCCATGTTTTATCGCATGAAATACTTGTCTGTATATAGAACCTTAGGATTGGAAAATGTATCAGGACTCATTGAGACCAACCTATACCTGAACAGAGATCCTTTTGTAAGGATTAAATTTTAATGGTTTGGATAAAATATATGAAGATTATAAATAATAGTTGTGGTCACCAATTCAAAGTATTATTGCTCAAAGTTGAAATGACTTTAATAGCTTTTATTTACAAAAGAGGTGAAAAGAGTTAAAGCAGAGAAATACAAAAGGGTAGAAAAGACATTAGCCTATCTAACTAAATATTGCTCTGGTGCTCCGACTCAGCCAGGACTTGACCTTCAGCAGGAATTAAACTCTTTCCAGAAGACAGGAAGGGAAAGCCAGCTATCCACCCACCCAAGTTCCCTCTAATAGGTAGGTCAAGCCAATGACTCTAGCTGAAGGTGTTTTTTGAGGCTGACTTTCTTCCTTGAGCTGACCTTCTTCTTGAAGCTGACTTCCCTCTTGAAGTCCAACTCCTTCTTGAAGCCAACTTCTTTCTTGGACTTGACGTCTTCCCTAGGCCTAGAAATTCAGGGCCTTTTATAATGGTTTCTTGTCTCTTCCCTGTTTCACAGGGGCCAACCACAGCTTCCAAATTGTCTAGTACTGCCCAGGGGGTAGTGTTTGTGGGAACCAGTTCTTACTTTCTGGAGGGGTGAATACTCATCATAAGGGTTCACAGATTGAGTTTCTGAGGGTGTGAGTTCTCTAAGTAGTTTGCAGTTCCTCCATCTGGTTCAAGCTTTTGTTGATTCAATCAAAAAGTAGATAAAGGAGAGTTAATCCTGTCTTCACAATCTAGTGAAGGTAATAAGTAGGGGTACTCAAGTTATTGTTAACCAAAGTTACTGTTATGTGCAGAAATGAGCAGCCATATTTCTTGGGGTGCAAGCTAGCAGTGCCACTTTAGAACACAGAACCTGGCAGAGCACCCAGGCCATGTGCCAGGATATCAGTTAAGGGCAAGGTATAAAAGGAGGTCTCCAAACCCCTGGGAACTTCACATCTCTGAACTCACCTGGAAGGTTAGAGAGGAGGAGGTTTTCTGGGCCCCAAGGGTGGTTTCTGGGAGATTCTTTTAGGCAAGTGGGAATTATTCAATCATCAGTCAAATATTCAATACTTCCTTGGCATAGATAACATCTTACATACCAGCTAGTGAGAAAGCTACAACCAAGAACATTTGCAACTGACCCAGGGGCTGCCCAGCCTCTGGGCTCAGCAACAAGCTACAGAGTTGAGATTTGCCCTCAAGGCTGTCTTATTACTCTGCTCCTAAACAATATCAACTTGAGCTCCAGGATTAATCAACATCAACAATTTAGGCAATGTTGTAGGGTTTTCCTTCACACACCTACCTTCCCTTTCCTTCCCTCAGTTATTTATAATTAAACCCTGTTTAACCTGGAGCCTGAATAGTCTTAGAGCCTTGCTTACCTACCAACAACCATTCTTAATAGCAATCAGATCTGCGTTACAGCTTAGTTGAGCAGGTGATGCCAACTTGAACTTTCCAACTTGAGCTTTCAGGGAGTTTCTATCAGCTTCCTGGAGACATTTTAACTGACTTGGCTGGATTGATTCCAAGCCTTAGGCCTATTAGCAGAGAACCTTGGGCTTAAAGGGGACCTGATCCAGCTGCTGTGGGAGGTTATCCAACTCTCATACAGCCTTGGTTTGGGATTCCCTACCCTTCATATTACATCAACAACATCTGCCTAGGCTCCTTGGCTGCTCCTATACCATCCACTTTATATCTGCATTACAACGGGTACTCAAGTTATTGTTAACCAAAGTCTTAGCTCCAACTAGGCAAAGAGAATAAGGGATTCCCTTTCACAAGTGTTAACTCAAAAAGACAAAGAATTCCCTTTTATACCTTCTTTTTGGGGGGGATTTTTTTTAATTTTATTTTTTAGAAAAATTTTCCATAGTTACATGATTCATGTTCTTACTCTTCCCTTTACCACCCCCAAACCCTCCTCCCTGCCTGAAGCCACTGCACATTTCCATTGGTTTTTACATGTGTCATTGATCAAGAACTATTTCCATATTATTGATACTTGCATTGGTGTGGTCATTTAGAGTCTACATTCCCAGTCATGTCCCCATAGAACCATGTGATCAAGCAGTTGTTTTTCTTCTGTGTTTCTCCTCCCACAGTTCTTTCTCTGGATGTTGATAGCATTCTTTCTCATAAGTCCCTCAGAATTGTCCTGAATCATTGCATTACTGCTAGTACAGAAGTCCAATACATTCGATTTTATCACAGTGTATCAGTCTCTGTGTACAACGTTCTTCTGGCTCTGCTCCTTTCACTTGCATCAATTCCTGGAGGTCTTTCCAGTTCACATGAAATTCCTCCAGTTTATTATTCCTTTGAGCACAAAAGTATTCCATCACCAGCATATACCACAATTTGTTCAGCCATTCCCCAATTGAAGGACATACCCTCGTTTTCCAGTTTTTTGCCACCACAAAAAGTGAGGCTATAAATATTTTTATACAAGTCTGTTTATCTAAGATCTCTTTGGGGTACAAACCCAACAATGGTATAGCTGGATCAAAGGGCAGGCATTCTTTTATAGCCCTTTGAGCATGATTCCAAATTGCCAGCCAGAATGGCTGGATCAGTTCACAGCTCCACCAGCAATGCATTAATGTTCCAATTTTGCCACATCCCCTCCAACATTCATTACTCTCCCCTTCTTTCATTTTAGCCAATCTGCTAGGTGTGAGGTGATACCTCAGAGTTGTTTTGATTTACATTTCTCTAATTATTAGAGATTTAGAACACTTTCTCAAGTGATTATTGATACTTTTGATTTCTTTATCTGAGAATTGCTTATTCATGTCCTTTGCCCATTTATCAATTGGGGAATGACTAGATTTTTGTACAATTGATTTAGCTCCTTGTATATTTGAGTAATTAGATCTCTGTCAGAGTTTTTTGTTATAAAGATTTTTCCCCAGGTTGTTGTTTTCCTTTTGATTTTGA
Source organism: Gracilinanus agilis (assembly GCF_016433145.1). Classification (NCBI taxonomy): domain Eukaryota; kingdom Metazoa; phylum Chordata; class Mammalia; order Didelphimorphia; family Didelphidae; genus Gracilinanus; species Gracilinanus agilis. The sequence continues at coordinate 112,232,098 of NC_058132.1, read as the reverse complement.
TTGCATTGTTTTTGTTTGTACAAAAACTTCATAATTTATGTAATCTAAATTATTTATTTTACATTTTGTACTTTTTCTAACTTTTGCTTGATTTAAAATCTTTCCTTTCCCAGAGATCTAATGAGTATACTATTCTGTGTTCACCTAATTTATTTATAGTTTCCTTCTTTATATTCAAGTCATTCACCCATTCTGAATTTATCTTCGTGTATGGTGTGAGATGTTGATCTAAACCTAATCTCTCCCATATTGTTTTCCAATTTTCCCAGCAGTTTTTGTCAAATAGTGGATTTTTGTCCCCAAAGTTGGGCTCTTTGGGTTTATCATAGACTGTCTTGCTGACATCACTTACCCCAAGTCTATTCCAAAGATCCTCCCTTCTGTCTCTTAGCCAGTACCATATTCTTTTGATGACCACTGCTTTATAGTACAGTTTAATATCTGATACTACTAGGCCACCTTCCTTAATGTTTTTTTTTTCATTATTTCCCTTGATATTCTTGATTTTGTTCTTCCAAATGAACTTTGTTTTAGTTTTTTCTAATTCAGTAAAAAAGTTTCTTGGTAGTTTGATAGATATGGTACTAAATAAGTAAATTAATTTGGGTAGAATTGTCATTTTATTATGTTAGCTTGTCCTACCCATAAGCAATCAAAAAAATCCTAGATAATCAACTAAAAAGCTAGTAGAAATAATCAACAATTTTAGCAAAGTTGCAGGATACAAAATAAATGCACATAAATCATCAGCATTTCTATATATTTCCAACAAATCACAGCAGCAAGAGGTAAAAAGAGAAACACCATTTAAAATTACCCTAGACAATATAAAATACTTAGGAATCTATCTACCAAAACAAATACAGGAATTATATGAACATAACTACAAAACACTTTCCAAAAAAGTAAAACTAGATCTAAACAATTGGAAAACCATTGATTGCTCATGGGTAGGATGAGCTAACATAATAAAAATGACCATTCTACCCAAATTAATTTACTTATTTAGGGCCATACCTATCAAACTACCAAAAACCTTTTTTACTACATTAGAAAAAACTATAACAAAGTTTATTTGGAAGAACAAAAGATTAGGAATATCAAGGGAAATAATGAAAAAAAACATGAAGGAAGGTGGCTTAGCAGTACCAGATATTAAGTTATACTATAAAGCAGTGGTCATCAAAACAATATGGGGGCAGCTGGGTAGCTCAGTGGAGTGAGAGTCAGGCCTAGAGACAGGAGGTCCTAGGTTCAAACCCGGCCTCAGCCACTTCCCAGCTGTGTGACCCTGGGCAAGTCACTTGACCCCCATTGCCCACCCTTACCAATCTTCCACCTATGAGACAATACACCGAAGTACAAGGGTTTAAAAAAAAACAATATGGTACTGGCTAAGAGATAGAAGGGAGGATCAGTGGAATAGACTTGGAGCAAGTGATGTCAGCAAGACAGTGTATGATAAACCCAAAGAGCCCAACTTTGGGGACAATTGTTTGGATCTAGTTTTAATTGTTGGGAAAGTGTTTTTGTAGTTGTGTTTGTATAATTCCTGTGTTTGTTTTGGTAGATAAGTCCCTAAGTATTTTATATTGTCTAGGGTGATTTTAAATGGTTTTCCCCTTTCTATCTCTTTTTTCTGAGATGTGTTGGAAATATATAAAAATGCTGATGATTTATGTGCATTTATTTTGTATCCTGCAACTTTGCTTAAGTTGTTGATTATTTCCACTAGCTTTTTAGTTGATTCTCTAGGATTCTTTAAGTAAACCATCATATCATCTGCAAAGACTGATAGCTTGGTCTTCTCATTACCTATTTTAATACCTTCAATTTCTTTTTCTTCTCTAATTGCTACTGCTAGTGTTTCTAGTACTATGTTAAATAATAGAGGTGATAATGGGCATCCTTGTTTCACTCCTAATCTTATTGGGAAGGCTTCTAATTTATCCCCATTGCATATGATGCTTGTTGATGGTTTTAGATATATACTGTTTACTATTTTTAAGAAAGGTCCTTCTCTTCCTATACTTTCTAGTGTTTTCAATAGGAATGGGTGCTGTATTTTGTCAAAGGCTTTTTCAGCATCTATTTAGATCATCATGTGATTTTTGTTTGTTAGCTTGTTGATATAATTGATTAGGTGGATGGTTTTCCTAATGTTGACCCATCCTTGCATTCCTGGTATAAACCCCATCTGATCATGATGGATAATCCTCATGATCACTTGCTGGAATCTTTTTGCTGATATTCTATTTAGGATTTTTGCATCCATGTTCATTAGGGAGATTGGTCTCTAGTTTTCTTTCTCTGTTTTTGGTCTACCTGGCTTTGGAATCAGTATCATATTTGTGTCATAAAAGGAATTTGGCAGAACTCCTTCTTTGCTTATTATGTCAAAAAATTTGTATAGCATTGGGATTACTTGTTCTTTGAATGTTTGATAGAATTCACTTGTGAATCCATCAGGCCCTGGTGATTTTTTCTTAGGGAGTTCTTTGATGGCTTGTTCAATTTCTTTTTCTGATATGGGATTATTTAGGTATTCTATTTCTTCTGCTGTTAATCTAGGCAATTTATATTTTTGTAAATATTCATCCATATCACCTACATTGCTACATTTATTGCCATAATTGGGCAAAATAGTTTTTAATTATTGCCTTAATTTCCTCTTCATTAGAGGTGAGGTCTCCCTTTTCATCTTTGATACTGTTAATTTGGCTATCTTATTTTCTTTTTAAAAAATTAGATTTACCAGTAGTTTGTCTATTTTATCTGTTTTTTTCAAAGTATCAGCTTCTAGTCTTATTTTTCAATTCAATAGTTCTTTTACTTTTGATTTTATTAATTTCTCCTTTTATTTTTAGTATTTCTAATTTAGTTTTCATCTGGGGATTTTTAATTTGTTCACTTTTTGGTTTTTTAAGTTGCATTGACCAATTCATTGACTTCTGCCCTAATTTGTTAATATATGCACTCATTGATATAAATTTCTCCCTTAATAGTGCTTTGGCTGCATCCCATAGGTTTTTGTAAGAAGTCTCCTCATTGTCATTGTCTTCAATGAAATTATTGATTGTTTCCATGATTTGTTCTTTCACTAACTTATTTTGGAGAATCATATTATTTAATTTCCAATTAGTTTTTGGTTTGCCTCTCCATGTATCCTTGCTAATAACTATTTTTATTGCATTATGATCTGATAAGTTCACATTTATTATTTCTGCTTTTTTTGCATTTGTTTGCCATGTCTTTATGCCCTAGTACGTGGTCAATCTCTGTGAATGTTCTATGTGCTGCTGAAAAGAAGGTGTATTCCTTTTTGTCCCTATTTATTTTTCTCCACATATCTATTAACCTTAATTTTTCTAAGATTTCATTCACCTCTCTTATCTCTTTCTTATTTATTTTTTGGTTTGATTTATCTAGATCTGATAAGGGAAGGTTGAGGTCACCCACTAGTATAGTTTTGCTATCTATTTCATCCTTGAGCTCCACTAGGTTCTCCTTTAGAAATTTAGATGCTATATCATTTGTTGTATACATGTTGAGTACTGATATTTCTTCATTGTTTATACTGCCTTTTATTAGGATGTAATTACCTTCCCTATTTCTTTTAACCAGATCTCTTTTTACTTTGGCTTTGTCAGAAATCATGATTGCAACTCCTGCCTTCTTTTTTTTCTGTTGAAGCCCCATGGATTTTGCTCCAGCCTTTTATTTTTACTCTAGATATGTCTACCTGTCTCATGTTTGTCTTTTTCACATTACCCATCCCTCTGTCCAGCAGCCCAGTGGGAGCTCACAGGGGGTGAGGTGGGTGGCTCACAGGTGGCAGAGGTGGAGGGGAGCAGAGTGCTTAGGCCACTCCCTTCCTTCTCTCTACACTTGCTGAAGACATTCCTCATTTCATTCAACCTTCTGTACAGCAATCCAGTGGTAGCACTTTCTCCCATGGCACTCAGTAGGGTGGTGGGGTGGGGTGGGGGCCCAGCACTCAATATCTAAAAGGTTTGCCATCACTGCCCTACATCATCTATGGTGCAGTTTTCTTGTGAGTTACATATATAAAGTACTTTGTAAAGCTTATAGGGGATAAGAGATAGGAACTAAAGCTATATTTTCATTGGTTATAGGGAGTACCCAGGAAGGAAATGTTTTGTGTCAATGTAGGTCTTCACCTTCTCTTGCAATTTATAGTCTGAGGGTTGCCTGGAGTATTGAGCAGTTAAGTGACACAGCCAGGATGTATCAAAGATAAGACTTGAACTTGAAAGTCTTCTTGGCTTCAAGATCATCTCCCTATACACTATAACATGCTTCTACTCTGCAAAACTTAAAGTGATACACAGGATGTCCCAAAAGTCATCTTGAATCTGCTCATGAGAACTGACTGTTAAGTTTTCAGTGTTAACATTTACACCTCAGAAATGGGCAAATATTACAAATCAGAGTTGGATTTATTTTGTTGGTTGCCTAGACTTAAGAAGGTGATGTAGAAAATGTCAAATTGGGGGCAACTGGGTGGCTCAGTGGATTGAAAGCCAGGCCTAGAGATGGGAGGTCCTGGCTTCAGACACTTTCTAGCTGTGCATGCTGGGCAAGTCACTTAACCCCCATTGCCTACCACTCTTCTATCTTAAAACCAATACACAGTAGTGATTCTAAGACAGATGGTAAGGTGTTTTTTTAATGTCAATAATGTAGATTAAATGTAAAAGTGTGTTACAAATATAATTTTCCCCAAGGAGATAAACATTCAACATTCAACATTTATTCTGTTGCCATCAAACAAAATTCAGGAAGATGATGTCTTCTGACCTACAGGATACTCTTTTTTCCTCAATGAATTTAGCCCTGGCTCACAGACATTTTTTCCTCTGCAACTCCAGCCCTCATGTTAGAGGATTTGTATAATAATGATATTTATAGTACCATATTGATATTTCCTCAAACATTAATATAATGGTACCTTAATTTGCTCATTTTGCATAACTGTCTTTACCACCCCACTTTAGGCATATATAAAGATGGTCATATCCTTGATCTTGCCATTACCCACAAGTACATGACTTCCATATTCATGAACTGTTAAATTCCCTTATGTGATCACTGTCTGTTGTCATTTCTCTCCCTTTACCTTGCAACCTCAAACCCTGTCCTTCCTCCATAGTATGACTTCCAGTTTCTTGACCCCTAAGTTCTCTCCCAGGGCATAGCTCTATACTAGCCACATTAAATTCTTTCTTCCTCACCCTAACTCTTGGTGAACCAGATCAACACTACATTGATCTCTTGAAATCCCTTGCCCTCTTATTGTATAGCTGAACTTGATTTTCAGTCTTAAATCACTCTCACCACCCACTGCTTTTGTTTCTTCATATTTATTGTTGGTGTAGCTGGAGAAAATCATGAAGATAAGCTGACTGGAACCACTAATAATTTATATTACATAACCTCAACTAGCCTCACAATGCAGCAAAGCAATCCTTTTACACCTCTCTCTCTTTTTTAAACCCTTACCTTCCATCTTGGAATCCATATTATGTATTGGTTCCAAGGCAGAAGAGTGGTAAGGGCTAGGCAATGGGGGTTAAGTGATTTGCCCAAAGTCACCCAGATAGGAAGTATCTGAGGTCAGATTTGAAGCCTGGATCTCTCGTCTCTGGGCTTGACTCTCAATCCACTGAGCCACCTAGCTCCTTTTATACCTTTCTAATTGACTCATTATTCCACTCACAGCAGTGGCTTTTGTAAATCTTTTTATTTTCCCTCAAACTTTCCATGGCTTCCCATTACTCTTTCCTCTCTGATGAGAACCTTACCTCATGTCACTGAAAAAATAATGGCCATTCTTTGAAAGTTTCTTTAGTCCCTGTCTCATCAACTCAGATTCAAATATCCTAGGTGTCTTGCGCTACTGTCTTTCCTTTCTCTTCTGTCTCACATAATGAGGCAGCCCCTTCTCCTTGTGAAGTCAACTTTCTCCCTGCACAAATGATCCCATTCTATCCAGTCTATGCCAACAGATTACCCTCTCTACAATCTCCATTCTCTCTCTTATCTTCAGTCTTCCCAAATCTATTAGTTGCTTCCTCTCTGCCTAAAAACAATCCCATATCTCTCAAATCTTCAAAAAACTCTCACTTTGCTCATCCATCTCCACTTGCTATCATCATCTTTCTCTCTTCCCTTTACTGGCATAACTCCTAGAGAAGGCCATCTACAATAGGTACCTCTCACCATCTTCTTAACTCTCTATAGTCTGTTTTCCAACTTGGTCATTCAAGGAAGGAAAATCTTTTCCAATCCTCCTTAAATCTAGTGCCTTCTCTGTGTTGATCATCTCCAATTTAGTCTGTATATAGCTTGTTTGCACATAGTCATTTGCGTGTTGTTTCCCCCATTAGACTGTGAGCTCCTTGAAAGCAGAGTTTAATTTTTGCCTTTCTTTGTTATTCTAGCATTAAGCACAGTGACTTGTACTTTGTAAGTGCTTAATAGTTACTAAAATGACTTTTCAGTGGTAGACTGAGCCTAAGAGAGGTTATATGTCTTGACCTAGAATCACACACACAGATACTAAGTGTCTGAGGAAGGATTTGAAATCAAGTCTGGTCCGGTAGCAAGTCCCTATTCATTGCATCACTTAGCTGCACCCTTTCACAAAAGAACAAACAGGGTTGTTGTTGTTGATCCTTTGTTTCCTTTTCCTTTTCTCTTTTTAACTTCTATCTTCTGTCTTGGTAAGGGCTAAGCAATTGGGGTTAAATGACTTGCCTAGGGTTACAACAGCTAGGCAATGTCTGAGGACAGTGTCCATTTTCAAAAAGGACCAGTGAACAAGCAGGATGAGGCCCCAGAGAAAGGATACATCCAAGATAAACAAGAATAGGTTATCAGTATAGAAATCTAAAGGACAAAACAGGCAAGACTGGTCAAAGATTAGGAAAGGACCCAAGAAATTGGATGTCCAAATGTGCTTGATAAATATTTTCTCATTTGTGTTATTCAAAACAGTGACTGTACCAATATACTCTTCAGTCTTACCACTTGGAAGCTATTCTCATACCTCTTTCTCTTCTGAATGGGCTTCAGCTGTGGACAGCTCCCAATCATTTTCAATACCTCCATTTCCACCACCACCACCACCACCATCAGTCCTCCAGTAACAAAAATTTCCATGTATGTAATGCTTTAAGGTTTTCATTGTGTTTTACATTTAAAGCTTAAAACAATATTATGAGATGGGGCCACAGGCATCATCTCCATGATCTCTTTTTGCTCATGAGAGTGGCCCTGATTATTACCCAGGGCTAAATATCAGAAGCAGGACTTCATCTCAGTTCTTCTTGACTCCAACTCTAGCACTCTACCCATTATATCAAGCAGTCTCTCAATAACAAATTCCTTAGACTTGGGACACATCATGAAAAGTAGGACTTCATATTTGTCCTGAATTTACCTCTCCTAAGAGTTCCCTTTGTTTTAGAATGCTGGGGTGTTTTTATAGTCCGACTTTACTTTACTTTGTATACATCTGAGTGATTTCCCAGGAAGGAGGCCCTCAGTTGAAAGGAGTCAGATCGAAGTATGATATGGACTTAGGTTTAAGAACTCCTGCTTTGGACCTGATTTCCTTCCTCTCTATGATCTTCAAATTCTTCTGTTTCTAGTCTAGCACACTGAGCTGTCAGTCTGAGATGGTTCCTGAGTAAAATCAAATTCAGTTTCACTATTCTTTAGACTCTGTTGATTGCATTTATTGATGGGCAGAGGGAGGCTACCTTTCCTCATAAGGACCAGTGGTTTGACCATAACTATCCTTCCATCCACTTGAAGAAAGAAGAAAAAGAGGAGAAAAAGAAGAGAAGAGAGGGGGAGGGAAGAATAAGAAAGAAAGGGACAGAAGAAAAGAGAAGAGCAGAAATTCAGGAGACAATGACCAGGCAGTAATATTTCCCCTTTTTCTCATTTAGCTCAAGAAGAGAAGGAGCTAGTAAGGTGTTCCAATCTGCTCTGCACACAACAGATAATCCATAAAGGCAGTTGATAGATTTTTTAAATTATTTTATTTTAATTTTTTTATTTTATTTTAAAATATTTTCCCATGGTTACATAATTCATTTTCTCTCCCTCCCCCCACTCCTGAAGTTGACAAGCAATTCCACTGGGTTATACATGTGTTATCACTTGATTCTTATTTCCAAATTTTCATTTTTGTAATAGAGGAATCTTTTAAAACCCAAACCCCAAATCATATGCCCATATAAACAAGTGATAAATCATAGGGTTTTCTTCTGCATTTCTACTCCGACAGTTCTTTCTCTGACTATGGATAATGTTCTTTCTCATAAGTCCCTTAGAGTTGTTCTGGATCATTGCATTGCTGCTAGTAGTAAAGTTCATTACATTGGATTGTTCCACGATGTTTCACTTCCTGTGTGCAATGTTTTCTTGGTTCTGCTCATTTCACTCCACATCAGTTCATGGAGGTCTATCCAGTTTATATAGAAATCAAGCAGTTAAAGCTGATAGATTTTACAGAGGATGAGAAGAATGGGGGAAAGGAAAACTGTTTGGGAGGTGGGGTACATACCTCAATGATCACGTTAACTTTAGAGAGGACAGCCGTGCTTTCTCATTAAACATCCCTCAGTACCTAGGTTAGAGAGACAGTTAGCCAAGGTGGTGCTTTTCTCATGACTATATGGTCTGGGAAAGTAGATATCTTAGTAGTATGGGTGGAATAGAGGGAGAAGGCTGTTGATACCTTTTGTTGCACTCGTAAGCAGATCTGCAGTGGACACTTGTGGGACACCCTGGGAATATCCCTGTGAACCCCTATGGGATCATTTTATACAATGTGAGAAGCATCAAACCAAACCAGTCTAAAGGTATTATTTATGCATTGTCATGAAACTGGGTCAGGGGACTCTTTACATAGGAGCAGCAACATTTTTGGCTGCAAAGTCTAGTCATAGAAACAACACATTCTCTTTTATGATGATGGTAATGAAGATGATAGTAAATTCCTGGAGTTTTACAGTGTACCCAAATATTATAATTTAACATAGCTCAAATGATGGTGGGTACCACAATATTGAATAATAATTCCATTGCCAAAATCAAACAAGGCTGTCCCAAAAGTCTTCGTGCAGTTTAAAGAGATTTAAATTGCACTAAGACTTTTGGGATAGCCTGCATAATAATTGTCTAATAACTGGGAAGATGTTTCCTTGAAGACTTTATAGTCTAATGCAAAGAGTTTTTAGTCTGAGAGTTAGGAGCCTGGGATCATAGATTTAGATCTGTAAAGCACCTAAGAGCTCATCTAATCTAATGTCCTCATTTTACAGAGGAGGAAACTGAGGCTGAAAGAAGTGACCTGTTTCCTCCAAGATAACACAAGAAATAAGTGACAATGTCAAGATTTGAACCTAGGATTTATGACTCCAAACCAGAATTTTTTCCATTATACAAGAGTTGCAACTTTTCCCTGCTAATAATGATATTTTCATAGCACCTTTGGATACCCAAAGCACTTTAAACCAACTTTTAAAAACGGACCTGTATTTTTAATGTAGAAACTCCCTCCAACAACGTAGAGTGACAGCTTCTCTGCAACTTTCAGTCCTACAAAATTGCCTGGATGAGTCTCTTAACTTGCCCAGGGTCATAGGACTAGTCTATTTCAGAAGGTCTCCCTAATTTTAGGTCTAATTCTCTAGACCGATGCCAAGGCTACTTCTCTACATACTCTCATTTAATTGTTTTTATCTCATTTACTCTTCACATGAGGTAACACTCATTTTACTGACAGGAAAACCACTACTCGGAGAAGTTATGGTTAATTGGTCCAGAGCCAGTTGTCTGAAGTACAACCCCAAACCTCATGACTCCAAGAACAGTGCTCTTTCTGTTAGCTCTGTGGCCTCAAGCAACTCAATTAACCTCCATGTGTCTCAATTTCATCATTGTGCAATTGGGATGCTATCAAATGTGATAATGTTTACAAAATGCTTCCTCAGTGCCCGGCACACAACAGGTGCTTAATAAATGCTTTTTACCTTTCCCCCTCTAATAAGACCCATCCTACCTGTCTCACAGAGCTGCTGTTGAGACTAAAAATGAGACGTGACAGCATTATCTATGCAAAGTTAATGCAAGCAGTGGCATTCAGGGGTCCTTATCCTCCCTGATGTTTGTAGGAGGCAAGTATTGTTCTGTCTCCATAAAAATAATTTAGGTTTATTCTCAAATTCCTCACCTCCAGGCGGCAGGTAATTTCTAAGCCAAGGAAACACATTTACCTATCTCTCGAGTCAATATTGACTGTGCTGACTGTGTACAGTTTCCTTTCCACATTGAAGTCATTCTGCTGATAGTCACTAAGTAGTTAGATAAGGAAAACCGGAGCCCAGGACCTTCTGCCATTGTCAGAAGTCACGTGTGCTCTTCTAACCAAGGTTCAGGGAAAGTTTATGGCATTGTGCTAGCTTTTTTTTCTTAAAGATGGGAATCTTTTCCATTTATGCAATAAGCACAAAAGCAACTTTCGAATTTGTTTTCATGGCTTGCAGCTCCATTGTCACTCTGGATACCAATCGGTTCCTCGACCCCCTCATCCAATCATTCACCAAGACCTGCCAATTCTTCTTCGCAATGCTACTCTCATCTGTCCCTGTCTCTTCTCCTATCTACCTTACCCCTGGGCCATTGCAATCATATCCAAACTCATCTTTCTACCTTTACTCTCCCACTTCCAGTTTACTAAACACATCATTACAGGGTTAACTGTCCTTTTAAAACAGTGCTATGCACGTCTCCCTCAAAAATTCATGATGGCGTCCCATTACTTACTGAATAGTAGGTACAAAGTCCCTGACCTGGTATTCAAGGTCCTCCATGCTCTGGCAGTAGAATAGATCTGCCTGTGTCTTAGGTCTTTAATTCTTTTTGAGCTTTGAGGTGACTTCTCAAGGCATTGACTCTTTTGTAGATATAAATCAAAGAACTGTCATCTTTGGCCATTGGATATTGTCCTTTATTAATCCCTCAGTTTCCTTGATCTTGAGGTTCAAGGTACCCCATCCTAGACAAATGCTTAGAAATTTTGTGTGTGTGTGTGTGTGTGTGTGTGTGTGTGTGTGTGTAAGGGAAGGTGGAGTAAGATGGAGTAGAGCTGCAGTCTAAGTTGGGTTGAAGTCATATTAGCAGAGGAGGTTGTTTGGCCTCCATTGCAGGGAGGGTCAAGAAGGGGATAAGGCCAAGGAGGGGGGTCCCACAGTAATAGGGGTAGTAACTGCATAGAGTATGAGGCAAGCTAGGGTAGCTAGATGGCAGTCCAATACCACCTCCTTAAGATATCGATAAAATATTGAAAGGAATGGGGCAAAAGTCAGTTCTCTGGGTGACTTGGCTAGACATCTTTTTATGTATTGACATTAATACATAATCACTATTGTTTGGGTCCTAATATTCATCCAATTAAAAAATTACCTATCTGCTAGTTCACATCTCTCCCCCTAATTCATTCAAATATCATAAGAAATGGGCTAATCCCAGCTACAGCTCTAACCTAGTTGGATCAGATCAGCCATTCTTCATTCTCTGGACTTTGAAACCAAGCCTTAGCTATCTTCTCCCTCTCTTCCTGTGACCTTTTCCTTCTCTTTGTGAGTTTTTCCTTTAGTTTTAAGGATGTACTTAGACTAGTCATCTATCCTTTTTCTTGACTTCGAAACCATGCTCCCGTGGGTGCCTTCCTCCTTACCCTTCATCATCTCCCTTTTATGTGTTGTTTTCCCATTAGTTTGTAAGTTCCATAAGGACAAGAACTATCTTTTTGCTTGAATTTGTGTCCCCAGAGCTTAGCATAGTGCCTGGCCCATAATAAGTGCTTAATAAGTATTGTTGACTTATTGATCCTTGCTAAAATCCAGGAATGCTACATCTAAAACACTCATATGATCTATGATTCTGAGTTCTGTCCAAACACTCTATAACAACTTAAATTCTGTAGTACTGTCAGACTTACAAAATGTTTCCTCCTTTCCCTCCATGACCTTGTGGTGCAGGTAATGCAAGTTCGATTATCCCTGTTTTATTCAGAGTTGCAAACCAGAAAGTGTCAGAGCCAGGATTTGAAACCAGATCTCTTCTGACTCCAAGTCTAGGATTCATTTCACTATAGCATGTGGTATAAAAAAAATCACTCAGTTACATGATGCTTTCAGATTTATAAAATACTTTCTTAATCTAGCAATTCGGTGAAATGGGTAGTACAGATATTAATATTATTACTTACAGATAGGGAAACTGAGGCTGGGAGAGGTTAAATGACTGGTCCAAATGCCAAAGAACTAATAAGAATCTGAGCCATGATTCAATCTTCCACATCCAAGTCTAATGTTCTCCCTACTATGCAACACTGCTGCCCCATGAGGTTAGTTTGATGAGACCTCTTATTGATGATTCCTGCTGGTTTTAGTGATTGTTACTTTTGAATTTTACATGCTTATGCTCAGTGGATAGAAAGCGAGGCCTAGGAGATGGGAGGACTTGGGTTCAAATGTGACCTCAGACACTTCCTAGCTGTGTGACCCTGGCCAAGTCACTTAACACCAACTGCCTAGCCTTTACCTGTCTTCTGCCTTGGAACCAATACTTCATATTGATAGTAGGGCAAAAGGTAAGGTTTCAAAATATATTTTAGAAACAAAACAAAAATGAAACTGAGCATTATGTAATTATTAGCACAAAGCTTGGCACTGAGGTTGAAATGAAATATGTTCACCTCCAAAGAAAGAACTGATAAAGAGAAATAAGTAAGACATCGATTTCTATATACATATATCTTTTTGTGAAACGATGCCTTCTCAAATGGGGAAGGAGAGGTATGGAGGGAATTAACTGGGCATTTTAACGTAACAAACAAAATACACTTAAATTTAAAAAGAAAGCAAAAGAAAATGTCTCTCACTTCCTGCTTTGCACCAGGGGAAGACTAGGTGTGGAGCACTGCATATGCTGTCAGATTCAATTGACATGTTGATAAGTTTTGCTGAACAGATCTTTTTTCTCTTTCTGTTCTTCATTACAAAGAGTAGTTTTCTGATTAGGGAAGGGAGTGGGATATGTTTGGGAATGAAGGTGAAGTGAAGAAAAATAAAATAAAAGATGGGGAAAAATATGAAATGATGAGGATAATTTAAGAAAGACCTGGAAAGACCTACATGAACTAATGGAACAGAACCAGGAGAACATCAAACACATTAAAAGCAATATTGTATGATGAACATTTATCAATGACTTAGCTATTCTTAGCAATGCAATTATCTAAGAAAATCCTTAAGGATTCAATGAAAAATGCCATCTGCTTCCAAAGAAAGAACTGAAGCAATCTGAATGCAGACTGAGACATACTCTATTTCACTTTATTTCTTCACTTTTATTTTGTTTGTTCAAGTTCTTTCACAAAATGACTAATATGAAAAGATCTTTTACACAATTACACATTAAAATCTATATCAGACTGCTTGCTGCCTCAAGGAGGAAGGAAGGAAGGGAAGGAAGAAGGGAAGGTAAGAGTTTGGCTCAAAAGAAATGAAGGTTAAAAAAGTTTTTTAATGTAGTTTAAAAAAGACATAATGTGTCCTAGAATTTTTTTCAGGTTTTGAAATCAAGTTAACTGTTCTCTAGTTGACTTGATTTCAATAACTGAAAAAATTTTAAGAATTTTTGTGAATTTTTTGTTGTGAAGACAACACCTGTTCCCTCCTTCCCCAAATGAGGACACATTCCTGCCTTTAGGTATGTGGTACCATTTTTCTTCTGTATGGTTTTTCAAGAATCACAGAGTAGGTGGCTAGGTGGCTCAGTGGATTGAGAGCCAGGCCTAGAGATCGGAAATCCTAGGTTCAAATCTGGCCTCAGATACTTCCTAGCTGTGTGACCCTGGACAAGTCACTTAACCCCATTGCCTAGCCCTTACTGCTCTTCTTCCTTAGAACCAAAACACAGTATTGATTCTGAGATGGAAGATTTAAAAAAAAAAGAATCACAGACAGTGGCTTTGGATAAGATAATAGAATAATGCACGGGAAGGAATCTTAGTTATTATCTAGTCTACACCTTCATGGGACACATAAAGCAATTGAGATTGGGAAAAATTGCCCAAGATCTACAGGTAGTAAGCAGCAGTGCTTTCCCTGAGTGTAAATCCATGTAGCTGGATGATCCTCTTTGCCTTGCTACCAGCTCATAGATTTGGAGCTAGAAGGAATAACCAGAATTATCTGGTTCAAGCCCCTTATTTTACAGATGAAGAAACAGAGGTCAAGTGATTTGTCTGATTCTGCATAGTGACAGGTCTAGGATTTTAACTTGGGTCTCAGGACTTGAAATCCAGTATTTTTTCCATTAATCTACTCTGCTTCTAGCACAATGTAATCAGACATATGCTAGTAAATATTTAATAATCAGCTTTCCCTTCTTTGCCAAAAACTGGCACATGATGCACTTTTAAGTGGAATGTGCATAATTAACATTTTCTGCACTTTTAAAAATTCCTTGTTTTTGAGTTCTACTACAGAAAAAATGCCACAATATGAACAGGTATCCCTAGGACTAGCTTAGTGTCATGAGAGAAACCCATATAAAACTTTAGTCACCTAACTCCAAAACATGGCCCTTACTTATCTTTGACATGACCATGATACACACCTAAAGGGAGTTTAACAATCACATTGGAGCACGTTGGGTAGGCATATGTACCATCTGGTTGCTTCTCCTCTTTCTGACTTAATCTAAACCAACATTTACAACCATATGGAGCCACAGTGGCAGTTTCAAAGCCCAAATGCCCAGTTGGGTCCATCACTTCTCAAGTCTGGAAAATGAACAGAACCATAAAAAATGCCAGACTTGTAGCATCTGTCAATTTCCAAGGTGTAAATGCTCATGCTGAAGATGTAGCAACAATCAGCTCTTGAGGCAGTTTAATTTGGCTCCAGTGCATCCTGAATGTAATATATCAGGACTGGACCCAAGTGATCTCAAATCAGTGAGGGCATCTAGGTACTTTTTATTTGTCAAGTTAGTATATCCTCATTTTTCCTCAATTCTAACTCCCTGGCAACAATTTTTCTTTAGTCCTTCAGAATCCACAGATTTTTCCCTCCTTTCTCTACTAGGACACAGAAACAAAATAAGACTTTAGTAGTTCTGTTTTCTCATCCTCATTCACTATCATCGAGTGCAATGCTAGGCCTGGAGTCAAGAAGATCTGAATTCGAATTCTGTCTCACAAATGGTGATGTGATTCTGGGACAAGTCACTTGATCTCAGCCTTAGCTTCTTCATCTGTAAAATGGGGATAATAGCAGTTACTTTACAGAGTTGTTATAAGAATCAAATGATTAGATATAAAGCACTTTGAAAACTTAAAAAACTATATAATGATAGCTGTTATTATTATAATGTTCATCCCATCTACCTTGAGTAACATTTCTATTTCTTTCTTATCTTCCTTCTTTCTCTCATGTAGCCAATCAACAAGCATTTTAAAAAAAATCCTCACTACATGCTAGGTACTGTGCTAAGATAAATGTTGGGGAAGCAAAAATGCCTTTCATGCCCCTAAAGGAATTCATCTGTATTTTTTTCATTATCAAACATTTGTTATTCTCTAATTTTTCTTTCCCTACTGGGAAAAAAAAGGAAAAATGAAACCGTTTTTGTTAATATTCATAGTCAAGCAAAAAAAAATTTCCCACACTAAAACCATATCCAAAAATGTGTCTTATTCTTCATATTTAGCTCATCACCTCTTTGTCAGGAGATGAGAAACACTTCATTATTGGTCCTCTGTAATCATGTATGATCATTTTATTAATCAGAGTTCTCAAATCTTTCAATTGTTTTCATTTCATAAGGATGTTATAGTATAAATTGTTCACTTGGTTTTGCTCACTTTACTCTGTATCAGTTCATACATGTCTTCCCAGGTTTCTCTAAAGCTATTTTAGATAATTTCTTACTGCACAGTAGTATTCCATTACATTTACATATCATAATTTGTTCAACTTTTTCCCTTAATTGGACAGGACACCCCCCTTAATTCCTTGCTCTTTTCCATCACAAAAAAAGCTGCTATCGTTTTTTAATTACAATGTCTAGCACATAGTAGATGCTTGATTATGCTTGTTGACTTGACTACATGGAGTAATTTTTCATCTTCCATGTTTGAGTAGAAGCATAGTAATGGTATTGCTGGGTCAAAGAAGCAAAATTTAGTAACTTTCTTAATATAGTTCCAAATTGTTTCCAGAATAGCCATACCAATTCACAGCTCCTCCAATAGGGCATTAATCTGCCGATTTCCTGGAAACTCTTCCAACATACATTTTTTTGGTCAACTTGGCCAATCTGGTAGGTGTGAGTTGAATCTTAGAGTTGCTTTAATTTGAAATTCTCTAATTATTAGTAATAATGTGGAGTATTTTTTCACATGTCTATAGTTAGCTTGGATTTCTTTCCTTAAAAATTATCTATTAACATCCTTTAACCAGGAGCTTATCTTTTAATGGAGAAGATACTGTGTCTTCAGTATTCATCCCCAGCCTCAGCTGATTTTAAAAGCATATTAAAAATGTGAGTTATTTTTATTTGCCGCATGCAGATTTCTCTTGAACACTGCATCAAACCAGTATAACAACCATCAATTGTGTGCTGAACAAGTTGGGGTCAGAGGAAGACGTAAGAGGAGTACAAAATGTTCTCTATTCCCTTTTCCAGAAATCATAATTCCTCTGTAAAGGTCCTCATCAAAGGTGCCCATCAAAGTCCATAAATGCCTTTTTTTTAAGGACATTGAGACAGATTCTCCAGGTCTCACTTGCTTTTTGGATAAGCTCTATTGTACACTGTTCATCCTGGACAGCAATCATGAACCCACATGTATTAATTAGTTAATCCACTTCTGTTATGTGTTAAAGGCCTTTGTCTATAAATGTGGTGATTCACACAGGGCAGGGGAATGAGCTGTTGGTACTTGCAAGCTTTTTTGCTGGCAAAGATCTGAACCCAGCCCTGACTATTGAACCTCAAAAAAAGACTCTGACATCTGAGAAGAATGTTTCTCCCCAGGCCAATAAATCCTCATCACAGAAAGAATGATTCTTGCTGTGGCTGGAAAAGAAGGCTGTGCCCAAAGAAACAAAATGGACCCAGGTACATTATAATTTCTATTCTATGTGTGCCTGTGTTTTGATAGTCATACCATACGAGGAGAATAGCATGTAGAAAAGAGAGTGGGACTTGGTATCCAATCCTGGGTTTGACACTGGGTAAATCTTTTGAGGCAAAAGTGAAATAGTAACATTGGTTTTCCCTCCCTCCTAGGTTGGTTGTGATCAGAGTCCTTTTGTTAAAGTGTTCTGTGTGAGTTGTCATTATTGTTATTATATATTGAATTATATAAAAGAAGAATCTTAAAAAAAGTCTAGCTTGTGATTCTATGCTGGTCTCTTCACTGTTCTATGCTCCTCTTTTAGAAAATATTTTTTAAAGTTTTACTGATATCTTCTGTTTTTATGTCACCTTAATTTCCATATCTCTGTCTCTTTCCTCAGAGAACCATAGAGAAATCCCTGGTAACAAAAGATTTAAAAAAGTTAAACAACACTAACCAACTCACCAACCCTTCCCTTTAAAATGGTACTAATTACTTATGCCCTGGCTCACCTCCCAGAATGGGTGTGATGGTTATCATGGGATTCTGCTAGCAACATGATGCCAAGCCAACCTATAATTCATCTAATTCCTTTGTGCTGTACATCTCATGCCTCACACTCATATGTATGGTGAGTGAGCCATGTTAGCTACTCATTCAAATTCTCTCCTCTTCTGGTGATAACCATTAATACACTTATTCAAGTGAAGGGTTTCTGAAAGTATACATTTAATAAACATTTATTGAGCACTTACTATGGGCCCAGGAACTTTGCCAGATTTGGCAACATCAAGGGGGATCAATTGGACAGAGGAAAGGCTGAATTCTGGGGAAACCGAATAGGAGGCTATTGGTGTAGTCTAGATAAGAAATGATTGGGGGTTTGAACTAGGGTAATGGCAATATTAGTGAAGAGAAGGGGATAACTTTAAGAGATGCTTTGGAGGCAAAATTCTAAATTCTTAGCAATTGATTAGATAGATGGGATGAGGGAAGTGAAGAATCAAGGATGACTCCAAATCTGGGTGCGTGGAAAGTCTTTGGTGGTGCCTATGAAAGATATAGGACCCCATTGGTAAACCTATGGCACATGCCAGAGGAGACTGCTCCCCTCTCTATCTCCATGCACACCTGAGGACATTTCTCTTATCACTCACCCCTCTGTCCAGCAGCCCAGTGGGAAGCTTCCTCCCTTCTCTGTTTGGGCTAAGACAGTAGGGGCTTACATACGGCATGAGAGTTGTAGTTTGGGCACCTGGTCTCTAAAAGATTCGCCATCACTAATATAGGGAAATTAGAAAGAGGGGTAGGTTTCGGGGGGGGGGTGAACTTAATGAATTCAATTTTGGATACATCAAATTTGAGATACTTCTGACACATCCAGAGAGAGTTTTCTAGTAGTTGCTTGAGGTTATAGGACTCAAAAGAGAGACAAAAACTGTATTGTATATTTGCCCATGATATAAAAGAAAGAATCCTAAATCTGGGGTCAGGAGACCTGGATTCTAACCCTGCCTCTCTCATTTTCTGTGTAACTTTGAACAATCCCTCAATTTTTCTTAGCTTCCACATCCTCATACTGGCTGAATATATGATGCCCAACATCTCTAACATTCTATATAATGGCAATAGCTAACATTTGTATGACGCTGTGATTCTGTGAGATACTTAAGGCACATATTATTATCATTTTTATTTTAAAGATATGGAAACAATCTCAACGAGGGCTCAAGGTAACTGAACTATAAATATCCCAATAAAGTTGGGAACCAGGTCTTTCCTGACAAGTCCAAAACTGTCTCCTCTCTCCTTCTAGTCTCAAACACTTACAAACAGTGTAATCACAGGCAAAGAAATTAATCACTCTCTCAGAGACTGTTTCTTCATCTGTAAAATGCAAATAAAACAATTGTGGTATTTACCTGACAGGATTGTTGTGAGGTTCAAATGAGATGTTACATAACAAGTTTCCCAGACCTCAAAGTTCTAGATAAATATCAGTAATGATTATTATGTGTCATACTTTGGTGTGAACACTATTTTCTAGTTAAACTTGATTTAGCAGTCTCTATATAAGCCCATTCACTCCCCATCCTTTTGTTCTTGTCTGCATACTCTGTCTATATAATTCCTGCCACCTTCAAAGTCTACCTAAATGCCTCCTTTTCCATAAAATAGTTTTTTGTCATTGAAACCAGATCTCTCTGCCCCCTGAGCCCTTTAAAAACTCTATCTTTCTTCAGAGTATTTTTCATATGATATTTTGTATTTCATTTATTTTTTGTGTATTCACATATCTTATCTCATCAATTATTCTATAATTTCCCTGAGGACAAAGATTCATCTTTGATTCTTCCCAATGATTCTCACTATCTAGCAGTGTGTCCTTAGGCAAGTAATCTAAACTCTCTAAATCTCAATCTTCTCATTTGTCAAACAGGGATAGTAATACTCATACAACCTTTATCACAAGAGTGCCTTGAGGATCACAAAATCTTAGAGTTGGTAGAGACCTCCTGTTCAACCCCCTACCTGAAGCATTAGTCTTGTCTACAATGTCATCCAGCGTAGACTTTAAAGAACTTCTGTGAGCCCCTTCTCTCCAGCATCATACAAGATGCTCTACCTAAAGCACTGTAAAATAAAAACCCTGATGTTGGTAGGGAAAATATTATCCCCATTTTACAGAAGAAGAAACTGATGCTCAAAGAATTTACATGACTAGTTGAAGATTACATACCTTGAAAGTCTTCTGAAAGTAATTCCATCAGTCTTTCCATTGTGATATTCTGCCTCTTGACCAAAGAAATAATTCAATCAATAAACATTTATTGGGGGCAGCCGGGTGGCTCAGTGAATTGAGAGCCAGGCCCAGAGACAGGAGGTCCTGGGTTCAAATTTGGCCTCAGACACTTCCCAGTTGTGTGACCCTGGGCAAGTCACTTAACCCCCATTGCCTAGTCCTTACCACTCTTCCGCCTTAGAACCAATACCCAGTATTGATTCTAAGACAAGGAACCATGCTAAGTCCTGGGTATACAAAGAAGAGCAAAAGACAGCCTTATTCTCAAGGAGCTCACAATTTAATTGGAAAGATAACCTGCAAACAACTATGTACAAACAAGATAGATACAGGACAAATGGGAGATAATCTCAGAGTGGAGACACTAGAATTAAATGGGGTTGGAAAAATCTTCTTGTAGAAGATGGAATTTTAACTGGGACTTGAAGGATGCCAGGGAAGCCGCTTAGGTCGAGATGAAGAGGGAAACCATCCAGGCCTGGGGGACAGTCAGAGAAAATGCACAGAGCCAAGAGATGGAATATATTCTGCATGGAACAGCAAGGTATTTGGATTCATTGGATCTGGGAGTAAGATGTTAGAAGACTGCAAAGGTAGGAAGGGGCTAGATTACAAAGGTCTTGGAACACCAACCAGAGAGTTTTATATTTGATCTTGAAGACAACAGAGAGTCAGTGGAGTTTATTATGGTTGGACCTGTGTGTTGGGAAAACCATTTCAGTGTCTGAAAGGAGGATAGATTGGAGTGGGGAGAAAGTTGAGGAAGACAGATCCACCAACAAGGTATTGTAGTAGTCTAGATATGAGGGGATGAGGGCCTGCACCAAAGTGGTAGTTGGGTCAGAGGAGAGAAGAGGGTGTATTCAAGAGGTGTCACAAAGGTGAAATCAGCAGGTCTTGGCAGTAGGGTAGGTGGAAAGAAAGATAGTAAGGGGTGGAGATGACATCTAGGTTGTGAGCCTGAGGACCTGGGAGGATAATAGGAAAGGTAAGAGGGTGAAGAATTTATTGGGGTGGGGGGAAGGTAATGCATACAGTTTTAGAAATGTTGAGCTTAAGATGCCTTTTGGACATATAATTTGAGATGTCGGAATGGTAGTTAGAGATGTAAGACTAAAGATCATTGGAGAGGTCAAGGTAGTATAGACAAATTTGAAAAATTAAGAACCACAAAAATTTAAGTACCATAGCTATAGGCAATTATTACTGTCACTACAGCCCCCCACCCACTCACCTACCCATCTCGAATACGGCAATGACGCCATCTCTTTCATTCCCAGAACACTAAGCACTCAGCAGGTACCCTGTAAATGTTTGATGAGGCAGAAAGCTATCTTCCTATGGGAGTTCACAGGAGTAGCTCACCTCTCAGAACACAAGGACCAATTAATTATTCCATCAGATGTGCGGATGAAGAAAAGGGAGCCAGGCAATCTGCCCAAGATTGCAGAGCAGTTCAAGGAGGAAGCCAGAAAGAGCAGCCCTGGAGGTTTAATGTGTCAGGAGGAGTTTCCCAAGCACCTTTCCTTCATGAGAGCCTGTTCTGTGTACTTAGAGCACTGAATCTTCATTCACATCCCCTCAGGTAGCTGAAAACTGAGGGGGCCCAAGTCTCCCTCCTTCCCATTTATGGCTCAGAAAAGGTACAGAGGAAGACCCTAGGCCCTTATCTTTTTCTAATTATAGTTGGGGTTAGGGGAAGGGAAATAAGTTCCCATAGGTATTGTAAGCTAACAAAGATTTTCAAAGCAAATCCAAACTCCCTGAATACAGGGAATGATTGTTTATTTTGTAACCCTATAGGGGCATAAAGTAACTGTGCCCGCATCGGGTGGCACTATCATATCTTTTTTTTTGACTCTTAATGTGGGGACTATTGCAGAGGCCCCATAACCTTGTTGGGAATTGCTGAGAGACCAAAACAGTTCCTCTCCTAATTAGGAAAGGCCATGCTTTCTTTTGTCATAGGCTCTCTGGTTAGAAGGGACCTTCAAAGCCACCTAGTCTTATCTCCTCTTTTTAAATATGACAAGAGTTTTAAATGCCTACCATAAGCCAATTTGGAGAAGATTAACCCAGTATATCTGGGAATAGGAGAAGGAAGGGCTGCTAGGTAGCATAGCAGATAGAATGCTGGACCTGGAGTCAGGAAGACTTATCTTCCTGAGCTTAAATGTGGCCTCAGGCACTAACTGTATGACCCTGGGTAAGTCATTTAACCCTTTTTGCCTCTGTTTCTTCATCTATTAAAAAACTGGAGAAGGAAATGGCAAACTACTCCAATATCTTTGCCAAAATGGGCCATAATGTTGGACAAGATTGAACTTTAAAAAAAAAAAGAGAGAAAGAGAAAGAAGAGAATGTATACTGTCTCCAGTGTTTGCTAGAGGAGGATCAGATTACAGAATTTTAGACCAAAGCTCACAACCCTCTCCAGGGAAGAACGATATTAAAAGGTAATTGGGAAAATGTAACAAAATAAATAAAAACACAATAAGATATAGGTCATATTAGTATATGGTTTTCTAAGTCGATAGGCAGCCCAGGAGGGATCCTTATTCATGGGTTAACAGGTCCCATTTCTATTTAGGTTGGCACCATTGTCTCAGAAAATACTCCCATTCCCATTGCCCCCGGTGACATAACCTGCCCAGGCCCAGATTCAGTAGAGATCTAGGAGTGTGATATGATAATAGGTAGCATTTACATAGTGTTTAAAGTTTTCAAAGTGCTTTGCAATAAAATAATATTAAATATAAAAAATCATTATATCTTATATAGAATATCCTTTAAAATTACAAGGACAGGACAGTTCTCAACTTTGTGTTTGTGAACTTACCTTGAATTTGGAAAAGCTCTTCTCATTGACCAACCTCATTTTTAAGACTTGGTTGATTAAAACACAGTAAGGGGGCAGGTAGGTAGATAGAGAGCCAGGTCTGGAGACAGGAAGTCCTGAGTTCAAATGTGATCTCAGATGCTTCCTAGCTATGCAAACCTGGACAAGTCACTTAACTCCAACTGCCTATCCCTTATCATTTTTCTGCCTGGAATCGATTCTAAGACAGAAGAAGGTGAGGATTTAAAACACACACACACACACACACACACACACACACACACACACACACACACACATACACATACACACACACAGAGTAAGATAACTATAAAAGATCTGCAGCAAAACAAAACAAAATAAAACATAACAAAAATAAAATTACCAATTTCAAAGAAGTTGTTTCATCCAAAAGATTCTCCCTCCCACCACATCTCCTTCCAACAGGTTATGGAGAGAAAGTTCAAGGTTTGGAATCAGATGAAATTCTGAAAACGTTAGGAGAAAACAGGAGAGGGAAGAACCCAGGGAGCTGAATCTACCTCCAAAGTGGTGCCAGTCCAGCTCAGTCTCCCTTCAGTCCAGTCTCCATTGCAATGCTGGGTCCTGACCTGCTGCTTTAACCCAATACCAGGTCTCATCACTTATACAACCAGCATGGTCCTTGGATTTGTCCTTGCTTGGCCAACATTGAACCCAGTTTGGGTTGTAGTGGCAGCATCAGCTGGGGCACCAGTCACCTGGGCTCAGCAGCTATGGCCCTCTTCCCCACCATAAACTTCTCTCTTGGATGTTCTTCCTCTCCTAGCTATGTGGAAGGAAAGTTATAGAAGAACAGATTAGACATACTTTCAAGGTCAAAGAGAGTAGCCTCATCTATTTTCCTCCAGCAGGCTTTTAAAATGCCTACTACATATAGATTTTTTAAAACCCCCAACAAATATGAGACTTAAAGGAGAGGGGACTGGACCAAGGTCACAAGGATGATAGGTAGCAAAAACGTGGATTGAGTCCTGCTTCTTTGGGCAGTATCATGGGAAAATAATTAAATTCAGAGTCAGAAAGGTCAGGGTGATTTTTGTTGTTGCTATTTCCTTTTCCGTGAATGGATTTTACTGGCTGTATCAGGATGGTGAAAGAGAAAAGGGAATTAATTAAGTCTGCAGTGCTCCTAGACTGGATCATTAATAATCCATCAAAGTGTTGTATGCTTGTAATGGATTCAATTTGATTTGTTTTTCAAGTTATAAATAAAGTTGCCTCCTGGAGACTGGCAGAATGTGTCATTCAAAAAATGAACTTTTAGATCATATTGTTTTTACAAAGTAAAAAAAATACGTGTGTGCTTCAGTTCTTAGTCTTAGTGCCTTTTCTCTGAGAATATCCCTGATCCATCATATATATATATATATATATAAAATCTATCCTCTGTCTCCCTCCCTCTCTGTCTCTCTCTCTCTCTCTGTCTCTTTCTCTCTATATTAGAGTTGTTACTAAGACAGAAAGTAAGGTTTTTTTTTTTATTTTTTAAAAAATACTCTAGCCTAGAGACAGGAGGTCCTAGGTTCAAACCCGGCCTCAGCCACTTCCCAGCTGTGTGACCCTGGGCAAGTCACTTGACCCCCATTGCCCACCCTTACCACTCTTCTGCCTATGAGACAATACACCGAAGTACAAGGGTTTAAAAAAAAAACAAACTCTAAATTGCAGAGAAAGTGCAGAACTATCCTGGTAAAGGAAGTTTCCTCTTCTGAGAGATCCCCATATCACTGAAGAAATCACAGGTCTAGTTTCTATCTCTTTATAATTTACAAAACATCTTTATGCATTACATCCTGAGAGGCAGGCACTACATATTATCTCCATTTTACAAATGAAGAAACTGAAGTTTAAAGCTATAAGGCGACTTGTCCAAGGTGACAGCTTGAAACTGGTAGAATTGTGATTTAAACCTCTGGGCTGTCTTGGATGCCAGATCCTGTCTTAATTTCCATATTATCTCTCCTAGATGTTTGAGAGATAGGAACCATGGATTTTAGGCCTATTCCTCCCACTAACTTGCTGCATGAACTTAGGCAAATCACTCTTCCTTTATGGATCTGTTTCCTTTTCCGGAAAAAAAAAAAAAAAAAAAAAGCTAAGCCCTAAAGTCCTCTGCAAATCAGCATTCCATGATTTGTTTGATTATTGAGATTGTTGTAGGGCCAAACTTTGGATATGAATCCTTACTTTGCATTTCTATTGTCCTTCATTTTAATTATAGTTGTAGAAAGGTTAAAAAAATTGAGGTGAATATGAACTTAGCCTAAGATATTGTTGACATTTTAATTTTTATTGTATTGCTTTTATAAATGTATTTTGTTGTAATTTAGCATTTTCCTTCTAGAGTTGAGTGCTCTGAATGTGGAGAAACCAATCTGGAAGAAGACCTACCTTAGCCGACATTGGACTGATTAATGTTTAATTTTTGTAAAGAAAAATTCCTTGTCTTAATTTATCATAACATCCTCCTACTAGGTTATTAAAAAAAGCTACAAGGTATAGTGGAGTACTTTGAAGATGTTCGCTTTTGTACTGAGCGATGACTGATTGATAGGTAGTTCTAGCTGACAGGGTTGGAGAATTAATCAGTCAGTCAACAACCATTTGTTAAGCACTAACTATGTGTCAGGTAAAATGTTAAGTCCTGAGGACAAAGAAAGGCAAAAGACAGTCCCTGCCCCAAAGGAGCTCATGTTCTAATGGGGGAGACAACCCTCAAAAACAACTATTTATAGATATAAATGGGAATGATGCTGCTCAGTCTTTTCAGTTGTGTTTTCAGTTGTGTCAGACTCTTTGTGATCCTATTTGGGGTTTTCTTGGCAAAGAAACTGGAATGAGTTGCCATTTCTTTTTCCAGCTCATTTTATACAAGAGGAAACCGAGGCAAACAGGATTAGGGGGCTTGCTCAGGGCCACACAACTAGTATCTGAAGTCAGATTTGAACTCAGGAAGATGAGTTTTCCTGCCTCCTGACCAGGCACTCTGTCTACTGAACCACTTAGATGCCATGAAGAACAGAGAGAAGTCCAATTTGTCTGTACAGTAGAGTGGGGAAAGGAGAGTAATGTGTAATGGAATGAAACTAGAAAGATAGGTTGGATGACTTTATAAACCAAATAAGGGTCTAAATTTTATTCTAGAGGGAATAAGGAGCCACCAGAGTTTAAGAAGGGGAGTAATATGATCAGAACTTCACATTACAAAAAACTTTGTGGATCAGTCAGTCAGGTCTAGAGATGGGAAGTTTTGAGTTCAAATACTTTGTAGCTGTGTGACCTTGAGCAAGTCATGTAACTCCCATTGCTTAAACCTTACAGCTCTTCTGCCTTGGAACTAATACTTAATATTGATTCTAAGATGGAAGGTAAGTGTTTAAAAAAGAAAAGAAAAGAAAAATCCTGGAAGACTTAACTGTTGGAGAACTTGCTGATTCCCAAGAAAGTCTGCTCCATTTTTCTTTATAGCATTGTTATGATATTGTTCCTTATATCAAAGTGGAACCTACTCTCTTGTGACTTCTACATGTTGGCATACTTCTGGCCTCTAGGGCCAAGGGGAATGAAGGTTAATCATTCTTCTGCTATTAGATTCTTAAAATATTCAGAGTATTGATATCAACCCATCTCCCTGCTCTAAATCTTGTCTTATAAATCTTCTCTTTCCAGCTAAAACATCCAAATTACTATGTGATGGACAAATTAATGAACCTTTCTGGGTCCAAGCTTCTTCAAACAATCAAATGAGGAAGTTGGAGTAGGAAAGCATCAGTGCTGACATTCCATGAATGTAGGTTGTTTTGACAAGAGTAAAATCCTAAAATATAGGCTATGTGACCCCCCCACCATGTTAAACACCTGGCTCTCCTCTCCCACCCGGGACCAGAAGCCCACAGGCTGAAAGCATCCATTGGTCACCAAGGTGCAGTTCAGATGACCATAGTGTAAATAGTACTTCAGAAGAAAACACAGCAGAGCAAATACCCACTGGAATACATGGGGTGGAAAGTTTGTTAAATAAACTTGGCTTTCATGGCAAACACAGCAAAGCAAATATTGGAAGGACTGAAGTGGGGAAACAAGTTTGTTCAATATACACAAATGTATCAGTTGGTTAGCCTGGGGATCAGATTCCCTAGAGAGGACCCAGATAGGAACTACAGGAAGAAAGGCAATATGGTGGATGAAGAGACAAAGTGGGTTCTTAACCTGACTTTGCCTCTAACTCCCTGAATGAACTCCGGCAGATCACTAAAGACGACAGGAGCAAGAGAAGGAAAAGACCTCAGAGGCCAGAGAGGCCAGTCTCTTTTCATTTTCCGAAGGAGGGATCTCAAGCTCAGAGAAGGCACACAAGCATTCATTCAAACTCAATTCATCTGATTCCAAATCCAGGACTACCCCTACTGCATACACCATAATGCCTACTTTTCACCTTTGATATTTTATGATTCTAATACAAAGCTGCTTTTTTTCAAACGACTGTTGTGCTTTTGTAGATAGAAGCCGAACAAAGGTTTTGGAACACCCTGTATATCACTGAGAGTAGTAGAAGCATTTTGAGAAGCCTTGATTTGTCAAATTCATGGGAGAAAGTTCTTAAAAGTTTGCACTCTGTTTTCAGGCTAAAAATACATGCCTCTATGAAATAGTGAATAGAAATTGTGTTTACACTGAGATGTGTAGATGATACCTTAGTCCCCTTTTAGTGGATAAAATAACTGGGTTTTGGAAATAAATAAAAATATTGAAATGTAAGCTTATGTAGGCTTCCTGAATTATATCTTTGAGACAGCTGTAGAAGAATGACCAAGATAATTAGGAGAATGTGTATATGAACCTGTCTCCATAAGGTTTTGACTTCTTCTGCAAGCACTAGAAGAAGCAGGCATGGCAATTGACTTTGAAATAAAAGTTTTTGTTGCACTATTTCTATTTTCTTTGCTTTGTGAATTAAAAAAAAAAAAAGATTCACTATGGCAATTGATGGAATTTGGTCCTTCAAAGTATCCTTAAATTTTGGTCCTGCTAGTGCTAGGTCTCTATATTTTGAAAAATTTTCATTCCATAAAAGTGGAGATTATGGGTATTTGATATGGTGATATTCAGGGGCATGGGGAGCCAGTTGGAATCAACTTGAGGGAATGGATTGCTAAATCTTCAGTGTGAGGATTTACATTTAGGAAACTGGCAAATTCTACAAATCAAAACTGGATTTCTTGTTTTTGGTGATTGTCTAGACTTAAGAAAATGATCTTGCATTTTTATGAGTCAATACATACAGTAAAAGATATTGTGGTAATGCTAGTAATAGCATAATTATTTATTATGAAAAACAAAAATAAAGAATGAAAAAATGTATGCCACATGCCATTTTACCCTTGAGTTATCTCCTTAAGCAACTGAAAATGTCAAATGGGACATAAATAAGAGAAGTGATATCTACATTAGTTTCATCCAGAAGTTTAACCAATGTAAATTAATTGCCTTAATAAGGAGACCAAAAGAACCACAAAAGTGCCTTAGTCAAGAAACATCTGACTTGCTAAATGGATAGCTATGACCATCTGGACCTCAATTTCCTCATCTGCAAAACAATGTGTTTGGACTAAATGATCTCTGAGGTCCTTTCTAGATTGAGAATTTATGATGCTATCTACAATAGGTAGATGATCTTCAAAGTCCCTTCCAGTTCTAAATGCTCTAATCCAATGAAAAGCTAGCTATTCACTGACATGGGAGTTGTAAAGGATATGATCTAGATAGTATACATTTAACAGACATTTAAAAAAGCATTTGCTTAAAAGCAATATAGCCTAGTGTATAGATCTTTTAAAAAAACTAAAATTCGAAACTAAATTTAGAATGTAACATTTATAAGTTTTTTGAACCCAACTACTTAGTAAATGGAACTAAAATTTCTTTTGGTTTAAGGATGCCATGAAAAAAATATTGATACACTAAGAGGTAGATGCACTGAGAAAGTTTGGAGACCTCTTGCCTAGACCTTAAAAGATGGCTGTAATATTTAAAATTAAATTATAAGGTTGTTAGTAGGTTTAACAATTTAATTTAATCAAAGTAGTGATAGTAAAGAGAAGGAAATGTTGGAAAGAAGATAGAGTTGCCTAGCGTACCACCCTATGTGCCATTCTGATGGAATGAAGCTCACCACTGACAGGGGTTCCCTCAGGTTCTAATCTCGAGCAAGAAGGGTGTGAGAGAGTGTCTAGAGCCTTGGTCTAGCCTTTATAAGCTGTTTTCTTCACCCACTAGCTCTCCCATGTCACATCTCAGGAACCAATTATAGTTCCTTAATTTGCCTGGCATTACCCAATGGTGGCAGTGCTTGTGGGATCAGTTTCCATGGTTAGTTGGTTTCAACTTCCTTTCTCTGAGGGCCTGTCCATCCCTGTCCATCTCAGTGGCAAACACTGATTGATCACATCAAAGGTTGCTGATTGATTACATCAAAACAAAGCAACATAATGGAGGGGGGGGGGAGTTCCTTTCCCAGATGGCTAGGATATCAAGAAGTGGATTGGTAAAAGAAGATGGGGCATACTGGGCATGGGGACCAGAATAAGCAAGCTAGGGAGAGTAAGCAACACTGACTATGTTGGTAGGGCTCTGGCATAGAGGTCCCCAGGCTTCAAAGAGTACAAGCATGTAGGGAGAGAGTATTCATTAAATGAAGAGTAAGAAATTCAAAAGGGGCAGGTAATAGCACAATGACATAATTGGTTCCTCTTTTTCCTTTCCTACAGGGATGGCTCAGAGTAAATTTGCTGTCTCTCTCTCTCTCTCTCTCTCTCTCTCTCTCTCTCTCTCTCTCTCTCTCTCTCTCTCTCTCTCTCTCTCTCTCTCTGTCTGTCTCTCTCTTCAGCTGAATGAGAAGAATTTTAAAGAAAGCCCTGAGGGTTTAGAGACTCATCCCAGCAGATGATTTGAGTTCTTGTGAAAACAGGAAGTGGGCACAGTGCTCTTTTTAAAAAAGATTCATGGGCAAAAGCCAAAAATGGAACAAAACTGACAGAGACATAACCAGAGGGGTTGTGGGTGGAGAGACAAAAAACCAACCTTCCCATTATAACCTTATTCTGCAATGTTATCTAGACTCCCAAGGAATTTAAATTCAAGAGATGCAATTAAGGAAAGATCCCTGTAGATGCAAAGAATAAAACAGTGAGTTGGTAGGAAGCCATCTCTAGGAGGAAGTCATTATCATTCTATATGGTGATAAGATAAGAAGAGAATTGCATCTGAAGTCCAAAGACCTTTGTTGAAGTCCTCACTTGGCATTGATAGCTGGGTACCTCAGGTAAGTTCATGACCTCTTTGAGCCTCAGTTTCTGGATTAGGGTAGTATCCTGTCCAAGAATGAAGTTTGAATTGCTTTGGGCCATTCATACTTATTTGAATTTGAACAAGGAGGTATTTTTTAAGAAAATTAATAGTCAATGGGGGGAGGGGTAAATACATGTGTGCACATGTGTGTATATAAGTGAGAAACAGACATAAAAATAGAAAAATGTCTAGGGAGGAAAGACAGAGACAGACAGACAGACACAGAGACAGAGACAGAAACAGAAACAGAAACAGAGAGAGTTCATCGTCAGCAACAGGATAATGCTGAATTATTATCCTGAAGAGCTGGATTATACTCAATATTTAATGTCAACTAAGGCATCTCAAAATGCTCATGTGATGTCTGAAACCACTTTCATTTTTGTTCCCACATATTTTTTGATTCATTTAATAAACTGAACTCTTCATGTCTACAAATATGGAAAATGAGATTCTTGCTTTTTAATTTATAATGAATGTTAAGCATCCCTTCTCCCTAGCAGATAACTTTTTGTTGAACCTTATGCCCAGATCCTGCATGTACACGCTTACATATTCACCCACCCCACCACACAAATAACGATGAACTCACAAAATATGATATCATCTGGGTCAAAGTCAAATAGAAATAGGAATGGGGGGAGGTGTGGCATACGGAAGCATTAATCCATTCAGCAGGATCCCTTTGGCAGCATAGTCACTTATTTTTAAAACATTATTTATACTTTATTGTATTTCATTTACCTTTTTAAATAATTCCAAATACATTTTAATCTGCTTTGGGCAGCACCCAGGAGTTTTATCCTACAGGCCAAGTGCTTGACCTCTCTGCTCTACAATTTTTCACACACATATGCTATGCCTGGATGTTTCTGTGTATTTAAAATCTAATTATCTTTCCTTTATTCCCCCAACAGTAAAAGCTCTAGGTGATAAGTTGGTCCAGCAGAGAATAACAAAAAAACCTTGTCAAATTGGAAATTTATTTGGGTAGAGTTTCTTTGAATGAGTTTAAGTTCAGCTCACTTTAAATCCAAACCAATAAAGTGTCCTTCAAGAGAAAACTGTGACTGGAAGAAATAAAGCACAAGCCACACGTTTCAATTTCCATTTTTTAGGGAGGTGTTTAGCTCTTGGCCAAGGCTGGGGGAGCCTGAATGTTACCTGATCCATGGCTGGGGAACGTGTGTGGACACATGGATTTCATAATCCTCCAGTCAGCACTGGTCTTTTGGTGATTCTCACACAAGTCATTAATCCCCTGGGCTCAGTAATCCCAGAAATCATTACTGCTACCAACGTAGAACTCAACTAGCCTGCAGGTAAAAGTGCTGGATACCTTCGGGACAGCACGTGACTGTTAGCCCTGTAAACATCCCAGGAAACCTCTCTTGAAGTACTGTTTACAGCTCTAATAAAAATTGCCTGAACTTTTGTACCCTCTCCTTTTTCCATCAGGGACCACTGCCTATTTATAAAAGTCAAGTAAGAAAAATATGGTTACTATCCTGGAGGTTTTCACATGGTGGCATCCCTTGAAATACTAACTGTTGCATGTCAACAACTAATTGATAAATTAACATGTATTTATTGAGCAACTACTATGTGCAAGTCACCTTAGCTGGAGGCTAGAGGATCAGCCTCAGTTTTTGCCCAAAAGGAAATGAGAATTTGGTTCATCCATCCATCCATTCGACAAACACTGAGTGACACATTGTCCAAGGTGTCTTCACCAAATCCATCTCTGATGCCTCTTTGTTTGTGGAGGTGACTCCGGGCTTTCAGAAACAATGTTAGCAAAGTATAAATTCTGCTAGGTCCTCACAAGCTAGAAATGTTTTAATTATGTGCTCAACAAAGCAATATCCATTTGCATCCTACCACCAACCTAACTAATTTTGGAGTAGTTTACTCTCAGATCAGCCAAAATTCATTAGTGATGAATTTTTCAAACAAAATATCTTAAAAACCCCATATTTTCTGTCTTAGAATTGATATTAAATTCCACATCAGAAAAGCACTAAGGGCTAGGCAACTGAGATTAAGTGACTTGCCCAGGGTCACACAGCTAGGAAGTATCTGAGGTCAGATTTGAATCCAGGACCTCTCATCTCCAGGTCTGGCTCTCTATCCCAAAATAACTCTTAGAGAGAAGACTAACAAGTCATGGAGAGGTTGATATCTGTATGGGATAAAGGGGCTACTTACCCACTGCCTAAAAATATCACATGTAATAATAGTTAGCATTTATACAGCACTTTTAAGTTTGCAAAGTGCTTCAGACATATTAACCCAATTTAGTCCTCCAGAACTTATGAAGTAGATTGCTATTATAGTCTCCACTTTACAGATGAGCAAAGTGAGGCACAGAGAGTTTAAATGACTGGCTCAAAGTCAAACAGCTAATAAATATCTAAGGCCATGTTAGAATTCAGGTGCTACAGACTAAATTTTACCCTCTGTGCACGGAGTATGCACCTAACTGCCTCCATATTCTTTATATCTTTGAAAAATTGAATTATATCTGAGCCACCATGTGGAGAAGAATTTCTAAAAAATTAACTAAGTTTGGCAGTGGAGAGAGTGCCTGGCCTGGAGTCAGGAAGCCTTGAGTTCAAATCTAACCTCAGATATTAAACATCAATGTGACCCTGTGTCACTTAATCTCTGTTTGGCTCAGTTTCCTTGTCTGTAAAATGTTGAGAATAATAGCACTTATCTTCTAAGGCTTTTGTGAGGGCCAAATGAGATAATAATTGTGAAATACTCATACAGTGTCTGGCACATAGTAAGTGCTATATAAATGTTCATTATTGTTATAGATAAAACATTTCCTCTTGCAATCTAGTTGATAAGAGAAAGTATGAAACAACTGATAAACATTTACAGTGTTATTTGATACTCAAATACAAAAATAGACCTGACATTTCTCTATTTCCCTTCTGCTTTTGTGTTGTCAAAGTCAAAATCAAAATATCCACCCAAAATCTGGATTATTTATCGAAGTCAGAGGTTCTTAACCTGGAGTCTGTGAATTAAAAAAAAAATGTTTTGATAGCTGTATTTCAATATAATTGATTTCCTTTGTCATCCAATCTCTTTTATTATGCATTAAAAACATTATTTTGAGGAGTTAATGTCTTCCCCAGATTGCCAAAGGGATCCATGCCTCTCTCCCCAAAAGGTTAAGAAGCCTCCATCTAATAATAATCCGGATCAGGCATATATGAATATCAATAGTTAAGATAATTAAGGGACCCTATGATGTCAGAGCTAACAAGAACTTTTGAGATTAATTCCTCATTTTGTATATGACAAAAATGAACTCTAGAAAATAGAAGTTAATTGCCCCAGATTCAAAAGGAGTAAATGGCAAAGCAATAAGTATAATTATTCATACTTTTGGAATGAAACCTGAGTAAACATCATCTAGGCAAGACTATTCTTCTACCAAGCCCAGGAGGACACCAGTGGACATCTCATATGTGGTTATCAGGTGGATAGAAAGACTTGAAAGTTTGCCCTGGTCATGCTCCCAGGTGGAAAGGTAATTTATTGATTAATCATAAGAAACATCGTTAGCCAATGATCTCCAGTGCTAGAGATTCCCGAACGCCAAAGCCACTTGTCCTTCCAAGGAAGAGCTGGCTTCCGGACATTAAAAAGCAAATTTGGATACTGTTTTGCAATATGTTATCATGAAAGATCTTCTAACATTTTCCTGGGACTTGTCATAACTCAGTGACTCTCATTTTGGACCATGTGGAAATTAGTTACAAACAAAAATAACTAGATATGTTTCCCAAGTTGTTATCTTTCGGTGGTCCAATTCCTCTGCTTTGCAAAGTATTTGGAGATATTGATAATAATAATAATAATAATAATAATAATAATAATAATAATCTCCCTTGTGTGCATAGTACTCTAGAGTTCACAGAATATTTTAACATCCATTGTTTCAGCTGATCCTCACAAATACTTTGGGAGATAGTCAGGGTGGATCACCATTTTTTTGAATGAGCAAACTAAGGTGATGAGAGATCATTGGATTTTAGACTTGGAAAGAACTTTAGGGGTCATCTAAACTAAGCTTTCACTTTACAAATGAAGAAATGAAAGCATTGAGAGATGCAGAACCCTGGAGAACAGATGATGGCAGCCAGGTGGTGCAGTGGAGAGAATGCTAGACCTAGTCAGAAAGATCTGAGGTACTTACTGGCTGTGTGACCCTGGGTAAGTAACTTAATCTATTTTCCTCAGTTTCCTCAATTGTAAAAATGGGGATAATAGCATCGACCTCCCAAGGTTATGAGGATCATATGAGATATTTGATTTTTCCTCTTTTTTTTTAACATCTTATTTTGCTCATTACATGTTAT
This sequence comes from Gracilinanus agilis, assembly GCF_016433145.1. NCBI lineage: Eukaryota > Metazoa > Chordata > Mammalia > Didelphimorphia > Didelphidae > Gracilinanus > Gracilinanus agilis. The sequence goes on along the minus strand of NC_058132.1, from coordinate 112,197,452 downwards.
AATAACAATATTTTTTAAAAAATTTACTGTCTGTCTTAGAATCAATACCAAGTGTTGGTTCTAAGGCAGAAAGGCAGTAAGGCCTAGGCTACTGGGGTTAAGTGACTTGCCTAGGGTCACATAGCTAGGGTAATTTCTGAGGCCAGATTTGAATCTAGGACCTCTCATCTCCAGATCAGGCTCTCTATCCACTGAGCCACCTAGTTACCCCAACAGTAATTTTTAATCTACATTTTCTGAAATCGTAAGATCCAAATTCCCGCCCCCTCCCCCATCATTTCCCTCCCCCTAGAGATAGTAAGCAATTTGATCTGGGTTATATATGTAAGATCATGCAAAGTAAAGAACCTCATTGGTCATATTGTGAGAAAAGATTCGTATAAACCAAAATCCCCAAATAAAGACACAAATAAAATAAAGTGAAAAAGAGAATGCTTTAACCTGCATTCAAACTTCATTCATTCTTTCTCTGGAGGTGGATAGCAATTTTTGGCATACGTCCTTCAGAATCGTCTTGGACCCCTGTATTGCTGACAATAGCTAAGCCTTTCACAGCTGATCATTGTACAAGATCTCTGTTACTGTGTACAATGTTCTCCCGGTTCTGCTCCCTTCATTCTGCATTAGTTCATGTTGATCTTTCCAGGTTTTTTGGAAATCATCCTGCTCATGAGATAATATTTGGAAAGTACTGACACATAGTGGATTAATAAGTTCTTGTTTCCTTTCTTCCTACTTATTATGTAGAAGGTGGAAGGGACCTTAGAGATCATCTAGTGCTGTGATGGCAAACCTTTGAGAGACTGATTGTCCAAACTGTGACCCTCACAGGCATGTGAGCCGCCCCCTTATCCCAGAGAGGGGATGGAGGAAGTGCTCCCATTGGGCAGCTGAGCAGATGGGCAGGTAATGTGAAGAATGTCCACAGGCATGGTGGAAAGAGGGAGGAGAGCAGCCCTCTCCAGCAGGCATTTCTATAGGTTCGCCAACACCTACTAGTGTAACTCATTCATTCTACAGTTGTAAGTCCTAAAGAGAGAGTTAAAGGAAGAATTATTTATTGAAGGTCGCATGACTAAATAAGCACCAGATCAATGACTCAAATCTAGATTGTTTGAGTCCAAATCCTTTCCAAATGCAAATTCTCCCCCCTCCCCCCATTATATCATGCTACCTGCCCAGGGCTGAAGAGTCAGAGAAATATAAGACAGGGTTCCTGCCCTTTCATGAGAATATTGAATTTCATGAAGTATAGAATTATTTGAATTCACACTGAATATTTCCAAATAGGCTAGAACAACTTACCATCCTTACATAAATATAACTTTGAATGGTGGTGGCTGGTTGTTGTCTTAAGTACTTGAAGAGCACCAAAATGACATCACTGGTGATATCTTTTGACTGGAGCGTAAGTTGGATTTGAGTGAGGCAGAGTTGCAGAGTCAGTGGCTTTACTCTCTCTTCAGAGTCATTGAAGTCCATTGGGCAAGACAAAAGTTGAGATGACTGGTGATGGTTTAGGATGCAGTGGATGAACTTTATTTCTTTGATGCCTAACCAAGCCCTAAGTACTCTAAGCTCCTGCTTTGGCCACCTTCATAGTCACTGGAATAAATCATTCTCATTTGCCCCTTCTACTGGGGGGATGGGATAGAACCCCCCCCCCCAACTCCCTGATGGGTTTGAGGGCTGTCAGTTACCCTCAACTTGGTTTAGCCCATCTGCCAAGACAGCTGTGGCCACTACCTCAGTGATGTTACAACTTCTTGGAGCCACAGGTGATAGCCTGGTGATAGATGGACACCCAAGGAGGAGAGAAACTCTGAAAAGGGCCCTTTCTTGAACATTCAAACACCCCAAAGTTTTGAATAGTACAAATTTGAATATGTGAAACCACTTCAAGGAATTCATTATTCACACTATCTGGATGTGACTGCAATAGGTGAAGAGGCAGGAAAGGTAGATAAAATAAGTGGTGCAAAATGCCAAGGAGAGAATTTCCCATTTAGAGTGGAGAGAGATTATCCAGACTGGTAGCCAGCAGAGAAGGCTTCCCAGAGGAGGAAGAACTTGAGCTCTGGCCTGAAATAAAGCTAGAATTCAGAAAAGCAGAATTGTTAGTGAGATGTCACCTATAACTTTGAGGCAGGGTTTGACCCTACAGTTGCTTTCTCAGTCTGGTCCATATGACTACTTGGGGGTCCATGGAATGGAATTAAGAGGATTTAACCCCATTCAACAAGGGTGGATTTGTCCCTCATTTCTGGGACCTATTAAGGAATCTGATCCATACTAGTGAGCTAGATGGAAGAAGAATACCAGCTTCCCATTCTTTAAGGTACCAATTGTCAAATATTATTATTCCAAGGCAAGCAAATCTGGTGACAGCCATCTTGATTAGAGTTGAGACTTGGTGCAGGGGGGGAATGGAGATCAAGTTTAGAAATGCTGGATCAGATTATGAAATGCCTTGAATGTCAACCCGAGGAGTTAGGATTTTATGTAATTGGGTCTTGCTCAAAGTTGTTTAATTTGCAGGAAAAGTAGAGTGTCTGTAATGCATATGCAATGAGTCATTCCAACTTAAAATGTCTATTACATTTTTTTAAAAAGCATCTGCCAGGTCTTGAACCATCCTATAGGCTTGATAGCTTGCCAAATTCCACATCTGAACTCAAAGCTATTTTTTAAAATTTATGGATGTGCAAATAAGGCTTTTAAAAAGGAGACCGTTATTACTAACTCGTATAGTTTAATGTAGTTTGGGTCATGCTTATGGAGATGGTGTGGAATAGTCCATTCCCAAGTTGTCCTTATATTTTTGGTTTTCTGCCCAAAGGCAATTTTTAGTTCCACATTTGTTCACCTAACCTTCGCTCTGTGCAAAACAAGATTTAAAATGGAAAAACTGACAGTCCTTAATTGGCTGACATTAAAGCTTCTGTGCAGGACCTCTCTTTCTCCTATGTATTACAATGAGGCAGTCTCCTGTGGAAAATCAACTGCAGGTTTCAAAGTCCTTTGAATGGATATTTCTGGTTGATCTCTATGGGAATCTCACATTCATCATGTGGAGAAAATGTGGAATGTGTTCCTATTTTCCATGAAATACTTTCTCACAATAAGCCCATCCAGCTTCACAGATGAAAAGGTATTTACTTAGAATCACACCTCAAAAAACAACAGAGATTTCAGGGACCAAAGTGATTCTCATTGCCATTGTTTCTAGCTCCTAGAAGTCAATAGTCAAGAGGGAGCTAGGTAGTCCAGTGGATAGAGTACCAGACGTGGAGTCAGGGGAACCTGGGTTCGAATCTGGCCTCAGGGACTTCCTAGTGGTGTGACCCTGGGAAAGTCTCTTAACATTGATTGCATAGCCCTTGCCACTCTTCTCTCTTAGAATTGGTACTGGGGCAGCTGGGTAGCTCAGTGGATTGAGAGCCAAGCCTAGAGATGGGAGGTCCTAGGTTCAAATCTGGCCTCAGACACTTCCCAGCTGTGTGACCCTGGGAAAGTCACTTGACCCCCATTACCTAGCCATTACCACTCTTCTGCCTTGGAGCCATTACACAGTATTGACTCCAAGATGGAAGGTAAAGGTTTAAAAAAAAGAATTTGTACTATGGTTAGGGTTAGAAAAGGTGAGGGTTAGGTTTTATATGCCATAAAATGTAATCAAGTGGTAGAATGAAGTAGGTAGGTAAGGTTATGGTTAAATTAAGGAAGGTTAGGGTTTTAAAAAAGTCAGTAGTCAATAAACATTTATTAAATGACTATGGAGTGCCAGGGCTGGGGAAACAAATGCAAAAGATGACTGCCTTCATAGAACTTTCAGTCTAATGGGTGAAAACAATAGCAAAGAAGCTGAGAAAGGGCAGAGTGGGTGGAAAGAGTCCATATGGGGAGTGAAAATGAAGCCCATCAGTCAGATGGGAAATGATGAGGTATCTACCCTGAGCTTCATTTTTTTTTTTGTACAATTGACTTAGCTCCTTATAAATTTGAGAAATTAGACCTTTGTCAGAAGTTTTTGTTATAAAAATTTATTCCCAATTTGTTGCTTTCCTTCTAATTTTGGTTGCATTGGTTTTGTTTGTACATTGACTAGCTAGTTGATCTTAACAATATTAATAATAGCTTTTGTTTCATGTTTCATGAAAAGTTCTGTAAATCATTTAATAAATGTCAGTTTCCTGAATGCTATGAGATAGGCAGGACTCATGTTACAGATGAGGGACCTGTCTCTAGGGAGACAAACCATCCAATTCTGTAATTCTGGGTTCATTAATTAAGTAGCACTAGCAGGACTCAGAGTGAAGTACACTGATTCAGAATTAAGTCCCTTCTCTCTGCCACTTGCTAGCCATGTGACAGTAGTCTAATCAATGAACTCTGAATTTTAGTCTTCTCATCTGCAAAATGGGGATGATAATAATTAACTGCTTATCTCACTGAGTTATAATGAGAAAAGCATTTTATATGCCATAAAATGTAATCAAGTGGTAGAATAAATAGCATCTACAGAGGTGTTGCAAAACAGTATGGGCTAATATGGGCCCTGGGAAGACTTCAGGACATGGAGGAGATAACTCAAAGAGTTCTGAAGAATGTGGAGGATGTATATAGGTGGAAAGCAGTTCGTTTTGCTATTAACGGTTTGGGGAGACAAAGAACCTGCTTCCAATTTGTTCCAGATTCTTCTTCTTCCCTTCTGCTGTCAGTTTGGGCTAACACCACAGCCTTAGAGAAATCAAGGGCAGACTCACTCTTTCTTGAGGACCCTTCAAGCTATTACCAGGAACTCTCATGGAATCCTTTGGGTCTCCACCCCTTCCCTATTCACCTGAGCCTGAGGAGCCTATTCAGTGCCTGAATTAGGTAAGAACTGTAGTACTTTCCCTGTTTCAGGAGCACCACTGGACTTTTCCTGACAGAGAGAATGGGCCTATGATTGGAAACACTAAAGTTAGATATCTGTTTGGTCTTCCAGTTGACTAAAGCTAGAGTTGCCCTAAGGAGGTTATAGTACTTTTTTAAAAACCCTAATATCTTTTATATATATATCCTTCTATATTAATTTTTTGTTACAGGGCTAGGCAATGGGGGTTAAGTGACTTGCCCAGGGTCACACAGCTAGGAAGTGTCTGAGGCCACTTTTTTGAACCTAGGATCTCCTGTCTCTAGGCCTGAATAGTACTTCTTACCTTAGAAAATTTTTAATTGTAGGACAGAAAGCCAAGTTACAAGAATTGGACAGAGGTGTGGTTAAAAATCAAACTTTTGCAGTTTATAAGGGAATGGAACCATCTGAGACTTTCAAACACTCCCAACTAGTTGATTCAATGGTCCTGGAGTCAGGATAGACCCGAGTTCAAATCCAGCCTCAGACACTTTCTAGCTGTGTGACTCCTGGTCAGTCATTTAACCCTGTTTGACTTGTTTTCTTTATCTCTAAAATGAGCTGGAGATGGAAATGACAAACTGCTTCAGTGTGCCAAGAAAATCTCAAATTGGATCATGAAGAATCAGATAGAACTGAACAACTCCCAAGTGATACCTTAGAGACTCTCAAAGGTTGTGATAGTGATTCCTCTGAAAAACTGGAGATGTTTAGCCTAGAGAAAAGGAAACTAATGGAGGTGGAGGTAGTGAAAGAAACAGGACCCTTATAATCTGAAATCTCGTATTTCTCCCTAGTTTCAGTGTTAGTCAAGCATAACTTGCAAAATCTGTATTAGATAGTTTACCATTCTGTATTATTAATCACCTGTACTGGTTCTGTGTTGTTCTGTTCTATACGCCAGCTTTGTGTTGTTTTGTATTATTAATCCCTTATATTGTTCTGTATTTACCTTAATTCTGAACTGTAGGCTTTATTATTATTTATTAATGACCTATATTGGCCATCTACTATATTATATCCTCTCTAGGTTCCCATCTTTGATGAAGGCATTCCAGAAGGGTAGCGAGACATCTTCTGCATTGGCAATGGCAGGTGGGACAGTGAGGGGAACATGATCATTGTCTTCTAAGAATAATAACTCACGAAGTACTTTCAGCCAAGCTATAAGATTTAGGGCTGGAAGGGGCCTTAGACATTATCTAATCCAAGCCCTTAATTTTATGGAGGAGCAAAGGGATCTCTAGAGTTGAAGGTTTGCTCAGTTTCACCCAGCTAGAAAATGGCATTGCTGGAGTTCGAACATAAACTTTTTTTTAATACATGCTAGTTTGCTCCTGACTTTTGTTCCTTACCAACTTTGGTGTTGTGAAGGATTCACATGTCAGGACAGGTTATATATCAAACACTATAAATCACAGACAGACATGACCAAATCCGTCTGGAACCCCTAGAAGAAAGACGACTGTCTGGAAAAGTCTGGGTGAACCCAAATCTCACACATCCAGCCTTCTTCACCTGTGGGAATTCTACAGCTCATTCTCTCTTGGACTTACTTTATCAGCCAGTTCTCTCATCATCTGTCCTCTGAAAAACTGGATGTTTTCTGACTTTACCCTGCTCATTTGGAATGCCCAACACAGACAGAAGAGAGTCTACATTATGGAATTGTTAATAGAATGACCTCTTTAACTCAATAAAGGCTTGCTAGGGAACTAACTGACTTCATTTAACTTCTTACCTCCTCAACTAATTTCATCCCCTTTGGTGACTCATTTTCTCCTTTCACAAAACTGGCAGGTGATACTGTGGGGAGAAAAAGCATGAGGAACTATTAAAGAGCTTTTTGATCTAGGGATTGTGAGCTGCTTTTTGGGGGGTATTTGCATTTGATTTATTTAAAAAATTTTAATGTTATTATCATGCAAAAGACACTTCCATACTTGTCAGTGCTGTAAAAACACACTCATATAAACCAAAACCCCCAAATAAAAGGATAAACACACTGATGTGAAAGATAGGATGCTTTGATCCGCATCCATCCAACTCCACAGTTCTTTCTCTGGAGGTGGATAGCATCCTTCATCATAAATCTTTCAGAATTGTCCCACATCATAACATTGTTTTCACAGTTGGTCATCCTAAAATATTGCTATTACTGTGTATGACGTTCTCCCAGTTCTGTTTATTTTGCTCTGCCTCATTTCATACAGATCTTTCCAGTGTTTTCTGAGATGATTTTGCTTATCATTTCTTTTTTGTTTTAAATTCCATTTTTATTGTCATATATATGTTAAACATTTTATTTTTATGTATTATTTATATCTATAGCCTCATTACATATATAAATAAATATTTATAATAATTTTATAATTAAGGTGAGTAAACTTTTTTCTTTCATTTCAAAGAAATATCACTTTAAGAATTAGGCCTATATCAGGACTGAGACAGTAATTAAAATAAAAAGGGACAGAGTATTGCCCATATGTGTTATAAATAACCTTATTTCATCTTCTAATCACAGTCCTTCAGAGCTGGGACCTTCCACATTTTCATCTGAGGGCCCAGAAAGGTTAAGTAATGGTCAATTTCATATAGACAGTGGCAGTCAAGATTTAGAACTCAGGATTATTTTTAATTTTTTAACGACTAGTCCATTGCTTTTTTAAATGTAACCATTAAATCTCCTTTTCTTTACTTTCAACAGTATTACTGTAGAAAACATGTTAAAAATACATAAAGTCTAAACTGTAACAAGTGCAATATTATCTCTTGGACAGCTGAAGTGTTTTTTTCTGAGAGATAAGTCTGTTACCAGGAAAACAAATTCTTTTCTGTTATTACATCAAATAAAACTGTTACAGAGTCAATTAGGAAGCAGCAGAGCATGCCTATTATAGTTTAATGAGCCTGCATCCAAGGAAGTGCTGGGTCAGCAGCAGCTAAGTTGGCCACTGTGGATACTGAGCTTCCGAAACATGAATCACACCGACCCTGGGAAGGTTCCTTCCCTTGATCTCCAAAAAAAAAAAACCCTCTGAAAGCAAATTGGTTCCCCCCTTATCAGCTGTTCCCTGAAACAGCTGCCCTGTTGGCTGCTTCATTGATTCTTCAGTGTTCTATCGTTTTTTTAACAATTGCTTTATTGTCTAGTTTTTGTGTGATGAGGGAGGAGTCAAAGTATAGTCTGGGCACAGTGGAAGAAAGGGGTCAGGAGAATTAAATGGCTGAAAAGAGCAACAGAGAGAAAAATAAATTACTCTCACCCCTAGAGATTTCTGGGGGTTTGGAAAGAGCCTATAAGAAGTAAAGTCTGATGTATCTCCCAAGTTAGTTTGTGGAAGGAGAAAATTTACTTCTGGGAAAGTTTGGTGCATGCTGGAAGAGGGGAAATACTGAACTGACAGCCTGATGACCCTACTAACTGATCATAGGAGAGCCAACCCTTAACCTTTCTACACCTCAATTTTTAATGCTACTTTCTTCCATGAACAATTTGTTTTAGCAAAACTGAAGTACTTTTTGTACTTTTTTGTGGAGGCAAAGAATAGGAAATTGAAGGGATGTCCATCAATTGGGGAATGACTGAATAAGTTGTGATGTATGATGGTGACGAAATACTATTATGCTGTAAGAAATGATGAACGGATGATTTCAGATAGAGCTGTAAAGAACTATGTGAACTAATGCAGAGTGAAATAAGCAGAACCAGGAGAACGCTGTACACAGTAACAGCAATATTGAGGGATGATCAAGTGTGAAAGACTTGTTACTCCCAGCTATACCATGAAACAACACAATTCTGAAGGACTTGTGACAAAGAATGCTATCCACTTCCAGAGAAAGAATTGTTAGAGTCAGAATACAGATCAAAATGTTATTTTCACTTTAGTTTATTTTTTTATTTGGGGGTTTTTAGTTTTCTCTTACAATGAACAATATGGAAATATATTTTACATTATAGTACATGTATAACCTAGATCAAATTGCTTACCATCTCCAGAAGGTGGGAGGGAAGAAAGGGAGTGAGGGAGACAATTAATATCTTATAACTTTGGAAAATGTATGGGGGAAAATTATTACATGTAATTGGGAAAATAAAATATCTTTTTTTAAAAACTAAAATTTCACTGTCTCTTGAGCTTGCTGTTTTGGGATGGAAAGAGCATCAGCTCTGAAATCAGGGGACATGGGTTCAAATCAAGCTCAAACAATTATGTAACCATGGGAAGACAGGTAACTTCCTTGGGCCTCAATTTCCTCATTTCTAAACTGAATCATTAGAGGTGTCAAACATGTGACTTCCAGATACTGGGAAATACATAACAAAATAAATAAAAATATGATGAAACACTGAGAATATCAATATGCAGTTTTCTAAGTCATTTCAAGGATTTTTATGTGTGGTTTAGTAGTCCCCTTTCTATTTGAATTTGACACCACTGACCTAGATGGTTTTTGAGGTCCCTTTCAGCTATGTGATCTTCTCCTGCCTCAAGACCTTTGCTTGTGTCATCTTCCAGTTACTTATCTCATGCTGCTAACTCTTAGATCTTATCCAAGTGGCTGCTATCTCCACCGGCAGAAATTGGAACTCATTAATACTTTTTTCATCCTGTGTGGTATAGTGGATAGAGCACAAGAGCCTGGTATAGTTGATAGGATGTTGACTTTGAGTCAGGAAGACTGAAGCCTGGAGCTTGAAACTGACCTCAGACATTTTATTAGCTCTTCACACTGGTCCAACAACTTACACTATAACCACTCATAAGGATTCAGCTTGGTCACGCATATCAAAAAAGGTCACATGTGAAGAATTTGTATGGTCTGTGTGCCCAACATGCAGTTGGATGGACCTATAGTCCTTGTCCATCAATCTATATATTGGGGACAGATAATAAAAAGATACACTGCATCAGACTCAGAATTGGACAGGAGGAGAAGAGTGGGCTGGATTGACTTCAGGAAATTGCAATTTTCCTTAATGACCTTCACATCTTCCAGACACAAAGGCCCACTAAAAATAATAATATTCTCATGTTACTTAGATTTGAGAAATGGTAATTTTAAAACATGGAGTTGTCTATCATCTGTGCTCCCTAAGGATGGAGTCTGATTGAGGTCTGTATATGTTAGAACCATAACAAGGATGAAACAATCTGGATTTTTCTCTAGGACAGACACTGAAATCAAGAGATTGGAGAGAATACTTACACTCCTACAATGTAGAAGTAACAGAGCATCACAAGTAGTTAGCATGAGTAATTAAATGTGGAAGCCATCAGATGTTGAACCACTTCCCTCTCCACAACTCCTAGCAGAATCCTCATAGTATCCTACAGTTTCTCTCCTTAAAGAGCCTTGTGTCCTGGGAACTCTTCTTTCCTTCACCCATTCCCAATTGTATTTGACATAAAAAAATGTATATGAAGATTTAAATAAAAGTTCCTAGTGAATAGGGGTTGTTTCATTCTTTGTTTTGTTTGTTTGTTTGTTTTTGTCCCCAAGGCTTAGTACAATGATGGGTACATGGCCTGTGCCTAATAAATGCTTGTTGATTAGACATTTCTTGACACTTGCTCTAGGTACCAAAATTGCTGGTTATGGTTCTTCAGAATGTGTGAGCCTAGGTGTGTGCAGTGGCAGTCTAGCCACTATTCAAGAGACTGGGAAGCCATCAATCACAATACAGTTGTCTACTGAGAAAGAAAAACCTGGGGAAAAGTCCCTCACATCCTTGACCTGTTACATACTCTGTTGGAACTCACCCTCCAACTCCCACAGAATTCCTCTGAAACACTCTCTTGTCAGTTAGAGGTTCTAATTTGCATAATCTGTTGGAATGCTCTGGTCAGGATTCAGTTGGAGGTTCTAATCTGCATATTCATTCAGAATGCAGATAGATATATGGGATAAGGTTTACCAAAACTGGGAGAAAGATACAAACTTAGTAACAATTTTAAAATATCAATTTGGAAAGATACATCCCACAATTCCAAAAACACTTTGTATAGAATAGTAGGTGTTTAGAGCTTAGTTAGACATCTGAGGAAGCCAAGTTCAACCTCTGCATCTCAAGCCATCACAAATCATCTTGACTTTGGTCTTGCTACTAGATTTTGGTGACTCTGAAAGAGATAGTGAGGCTGGTAATTTTGTGCAGAGAAAGCATTTCATAATATTGAGCCATGTCACCTGAGGCTTGCTGTGTGAGATATATGTAATACCTACCAGATAGATGGATGGATAGATATACAGAAAACAAAGCATTTATTAAGTATTTTCAACTTTCCAGGAGCTGTGTCAAATGGTAGGAATCTAAATTCAAAAAAGCAAACTGTCTCTACTCTCAAGCTAGGAGACAAAGTCAATAGAGCAGTGGACTTGGAGTCAAGAAGACTCATCTTCAAGAATTCAAATCTGGCCTCACTTTACTGTAAGATCTTTGGCAAGTCACTCAATCCTGTTTGTCTCAGTTTCTTCATTTGTAAGATGAGTTAGTAAAGGAAATGATAAACTAGTAAAGAAAACTCCAAAATGGGGTAATGTAGGACAGGAGTGAACAACAAAAAACTCTCAAGGAGTTTCCATTCTAACTGGAGGGAAGAAAAAAAAGTTGGGAAGGGTGAGACTGCTGAAGAATTGTAATAGTCAAGAGAGTGAGTTGAAGGGCAAATCACTTAACCCCTATTGCCTAGCCCTTACTGCTCTTCTACCTAGGAACCAATATTTAGCACTGATTCTTAGACGTAAGGTAAGGGTTTAAAAAAAAGAAAAAAAGAGTGAGTTGAGTTGAGAATATGAGCATCACTGGGGCTCCTCAAGAAATGGTGATCCAAACTCATCAATCAGACAGAGCAGTCCCCTTGGGAGAGTTAAGGCTGCTGAGCAGGTAGATACCAAGATTGTGTTTACAATTAGGGACTCAGAGGTGTTCAGTAACTTGTCCATTGTAGGTCATAAAGTGGAAGCCTAGACTTTTGCCTCCAAATCTAGAACTCCCTCCACAGCTTCTCTCCATTTCAGGGAAGCCAGATAAAGCAACTGAGACCACAGTTTAACAGTCCACCTATCTCCCTAAGGAGCAACAGAGTCAAGACAGTAAGAATTACAGTTCATTCCCAAAGTACCCCAAGAGGAACAGGGGGAGTAGATACACTGTTACAGGGAAGCCAGAATCGTCATGGAGAGAGATTACTTAGGCTCGTATGATTCAGAGTTGTAGGCTCCTTAGAGATCATCCAGATCTTTCCTTTTACTAAGAAAAATGAATCTCGGAGACTTTTAAGAAGTGCCTTGCTCAGGGTTACACGGGTGACCCCCACATTTCTTTCCCCGTCCAAGTTAATTTCAAAATAACTCTCTCAGCATAGAAGAAAGAGGTACTAACTTCGATGACTGAGGTCCTGGCCGCTTGGGGACCCATTCGGCGAATCCCAGAATCACAGCTCTCTGGAGAGATTCCTCCGGGATGCTACCCAAGCCCGAATGTGTTCTGGTGTGGAATGGTCAAACCGTATGCTGTTAACTACGTGCTGAAACGCAGGAGCGGAAAGACAAACTGGTGGCTTTTATGGAAACTTCAGGCTCAGGTCCCCATCGCATTAGCCTAGCCTCGCTTCTCTCCTCTCCCAGGTGCAGCGGACACGCTTTCCTGGAGTCCCCAGTCTGGCTTAGGGCTCGGAAGATGGGCCAACAAGCAGCCTGCCTCAGTGGCTCGGCCAGAGGCATGGGGAGATGTGTCAGAGGAAGTGGCGGTGGGGCTGTGGCTACAGAGCTATAGAGCTCAGGCTCCCAGCTAGCCGCACCAAGCAGGTGGAGAGGGGGCGCGGCTACCCGGCCTCTGTCAAGCCTCGCTGCCTAGGATTTGCTGCGCTTGAGCGGTGCGCCTCACGTGGAGTCCGATCACGCCTGCCTCCTTCGCGTTCCACTCGCCTTGCGGGGCTCGGCCGAGGGAGGGGGAACCTGGAGGAGAAAGTGGAGCTCTGAGCGGGGGAGGGGAAGCCGGCTTCTCAGAACGCCGGGAGGGGGAGGAAATGGGGTGCTGTGAGGGTTTGTTGGGTTACCCTTGGCCAAACTGAGGTGCCGCTACGCCCTCCTTGCTGGGAAGGAGAGCGCTAGTTCCTGGACTCGCTGGCCAGCAGGAGTGACCCGGGGCTGTCATTGGCAATCTCGGGATCTGCTTCCTGGGTTTGCTTTCGTTTTGCCGGGGGCTTCTCCTTTTTCCTCCCTCCCTGGCTCTGCATCCCCGCTTCCATCTCCACTGGTTTCCCTCCTTCAGGCATACCCACGGAGGCTGCGCACGGGCACCGGGGCGGAGGGTAGTCTCTGCAACTGCAGGTGAATGCGCAGAGGGAGGCGGCGGGGAATCCAGCAATAGATGTTTTGTTGCAGGTTAGGGACCGGTTGTGAGGAGAAACAGGGAGGGGGCGGAGAACTGCTGCGATGGATCTAGTTGTGACACTCCACTTCCACCCTTTTTGCAGCGCGTAGACTACCCTCCCTCTCCCCCGGCTCCCAGTTCCCAGGTGCGAGCATGGGTTCAAAGAGAGCTGGATCGGGGGAGCAGGGGGTCGAGGTCACTCATTTGTGTGACCGCCCTATCCCTAATCTTGTCTTCTTGCCTCTTTCCCATCATCCAGGTTTCGCGGGGCGAAAATGTGTTCTCTCTTCAGCCAGGGAGCCCGGGTGGCCCTTCAGGGCAGGGCCAGCTGCGCCCTCCTGCTCCGGGGACCCCCTTTGACAGGCACCCAGCTGATCCGGACCAGCTCCGGGCCCGCAGGGTCCTATCCTGTGCCCTTGGCCTTGAAGAAGCGGGGCTACGACGTCACGAGGAATCCACATCTCAACAAGGTACCCGAGGGAGAGTGGTGGTGAGGGCGGTGGTCCCAGTCCTAAACTGCAGATGGGGTTGATTGGCCCTGACTCGTAGCATACCGACCCGCTATTCCCCTTCCTTGGGCCTCCCGGACTTCTCTCCTCCCCCTTTCCACAGGAATCCAGTCCAGTGTCGGAGTGTTTTCCTTTTGTGCCTTGTCAGTTGTTACTAGGGCCTGGCTGTGAGTTGATTGGCTGTTTAAAAGAAAAAGAAAAGGCTTACTGTCAGGTGCCCTAGATATGAAGCAGCACCTTATGGTGGAAAGGCTGGGAATCAGAGGAATTGTACTCCATTGCGACTCTACTCTTGATAACTTGCTAGGATATTGTAGTCTTAGTTATCATCTAGCTTCACCTTTACATTAACAAGAAAAAAAATTTTTTTTGCCTTCTGTCTGAGAATCAATACTATGCATCAATACTAAGGCAGAAGAATGTTAAGGGCTAGGCAAAGGGGTGGGGCAGGGTTATGTGACTTGTCCAGGGTCACACAGAGCTAGCACATCCAAACCCTTGATGTCCTGTCTTCTGGCCTAGTTCTCTATCTACCTAGCCACCTAGAGTCCCCCTCCCCCTTTCATTTTACATAGGGAGAAATTGAGTCCAAAGATGAAGTGATTTGCTTAGAGTTACATATGTAGTTAAGCAATGGAGCTGGGATTTTGAACCTAGGTTACCTGATTATTTTAGTGACTTGGAGCAACTAATTTCACTCCGTTTATTTTCAAAATGAAGGGGTTGAATTATATGGTCTTTAGGGCCCCTTCCAGTTTTATATCCTATGACTGAATGTTACCAGGAAGCTTGGGTCAGAGTTCTGCCTATGACCATGTCCTTGGATAGTTAATTTGGATCTCTCTAAGTCTCAGTTTCCCCATCTGTAAGAAATAATACCCATTCTGTCTTCCTATCATAGCCATTGTGTCGATCAAATGAGATTCCACAAGTGGAAAAGCAGTTTGATAATTGTACAGTGCTATAGAAATGGAGGGTAGTGACTTATATTTGAAAGGTGCTAAGGAAAGCACCAAAGAATTTTGGTGCTAAGGAAAGCACCAAAGAATTTTGGAGCTGAAAGGGATTCTGGTGATAATCTAGTAGAGAAATTCTTTCAAATACTTCCTGTAATCTCTGAACCAAGATGATTGGACAGTGTTTTGTTTTTTAAAAAAATTTAATACCTATTTCTACTTGAGTTTGTCACAGCTGATGTTATCTAATCCTCTTCATTTTTACAGCCAAGGAAATTGAGGCCCAGAGGGGGAAAATGATTTGCCTAGTGGCACACAACCAGTTAGGTTCAAGTAGAAAGAACTTGGTCTTGTGATTCCCAGTTAGGGATTCTGTAAGCACTCTGCTCCTAGTCTTTTACATAAGCCACCATCACTTATTTATTTCTGTAAGTCCTATTAACTCTTGACCTCAGAAGAGTGGTTGGTGAAGACTCCTAAAACTATTTTGAACAATAATCAGGGAACCTATGGGCTTATATTAACCTTATCACTGGTTGTTGTATGACCTTGAATTAGTGCTTAACCTACAAGGTTTCAGGTGAGGCAGTGTTAGTTGGGGAAAGCTGGAATAAGAAGACAAGTTTGAATGCTACCTGGCTTGGATCTATTCTGGAACTGTGACCTTACTGCATTACACAACTGCAATATGTAGGTTAATTTTTTCCCTCTTTTAAACAAATCATTATTAGTTCATTTTTAAAAATTGCCATCAAATGAGCATAATAAATTTTATTTTTTGTTTACTGAAGAAAATATTAAACAACAAAAGAAAACAAAAAACTTCTCTTTGCATAGGATAGGACCATATAATTTTCCCATTTTTATTTATTTTTAACATTCTTTTTCATTTTGATTTCAATTCTCTCCCTCCATCAAGTCCCTCTCCCACCAATTGAGGTCAGTAATATGCTACTCCTAATACATTTGAAGTGATACAAAATATACACCCATGTTAACCATGTAATTTTTTTTGGGTAAAAATAAAGCAAGAAAAAGTGAAAAAGTATACTTTAATCTACATTTAGAGTTCATCTCAGATGAGATGACTTGTCTCTCTTTTCATCACAAGTCCTTCAGAATTGTCTTGGATTAATGTAGCTAATATGATCACATCATCATGAAAGTATTCCTTCTAATAGGAATTCCTTGTTTTTAACTCTTAGCATAGTAAGAATTTAACCTTATCATACAACTACTTAAAAGTTCTTATGGCTATTATGACTTTTTAAAATATGAAGATTATGTTACCTTCTTGTTCAAAGATCCATAGTAACTTCTAAGGGAAAAGGCTATTGGAAATTTCTTCAATAGAATTATTATCTATTTGATGTCACTTTTTGAGCAAGTACTGAACACGAACCAACTTTCTTTTCAGTTGAAATGAGGTTAATGATACTTGAACTGGAGCAGCTAGGTGGCTCAGGGGATAGAAAGCCAGGGCTAGGGACATAAGGTCCTGGGTTTAAATTTGGCCTCAGGTACTTTCAAGCAGTATGACTCTGGGCAAGTCAACTCCATTTGCCTAGCCCTTACCACTCTTCTGCTTTGGAACTGATATTCAGTATCAATTCTAAGACAGAAAATAAGGGTTGTTGTTGTTTTTTTAATGATATTCAAATAATTTCACAGGGACATTAAAAGGATCAAATGGGATCATGTGGGTGAAAGCTCCTTGAAATATAAAAAGCACGTTATAAATTTTTGGTTTTGTTGTTCTTATTCTTTGTACATATCGTGAACGATATGTACAAACGACAATAATACAGGTCTCTCTTACCTTTTCCCATCCCTTTTCCTACCTGAAAACTTAAAAGGAATCTACACACACCCTGATCTGTAATTGAGTGATGTTTAACTAGAGCTTTTGATCTTCTTGCCTGTATTTTACCTGGGGATATGTGAGCTGCGGACCACTAACTTTCCTTTATCTTCATATGGATTGTTAACAGTAAAGGAATAAATCAAAAGACTGTATTTCTCCTGGTTTTATGGTTTCTTTAAAGCATCCTTAGTCCTATTCTTTTCCAGCTGTGGCATGTCATTCCCCACTCTTAAAATGAAAATAGGGCTTTACTTGTTAAAACAATGTTTTCATCACATCTTCCTGATAAGTAGCTACTTAGAGTTCCTCATTTCTGCTGATCACTGTTGTGGAGGGGAAGTGCTGAGATTTCCAATGCAGGACTTCATGTTTGTTGGGGCTGCTCAGGGTGTATCCTGAAGGCTATAAGAGCATTTTTGAATAGGCTACCTACCCCTTCATGAAGACTTTCTTTGAGTAAGGCTATGTGGTCTTAATAAGTGGTCTAGTGCCAACCTCTTGGACATTTTTTTGGCGATAGCCTAGATAAACCTTGGAAATCAGCCAAGTAATTGATGACCCCTGCATTAAGACAAGACTGAAGAAACTAGGGGCTTCCCTAGCTTCTTTTCCAGCCCCAGCTAAAATCCTACATTCTGCAAGAAGCCTTTCCTGGTTGCTCTTAATGCTAGTGTCTTTAATTTGAAATTATGCTCAGTTTATTTCGTCTATATCTTGTTCTTATAAAATCATTTGTATTTTATGTTTCCTATTAGATTTCAAGCTTCTTGAGGATAGAGACTATTTTCCTTTGTTTCTCTAGTACTTAGGTCTTAGAAAAGGAAGCTAGGCAGAGAGGAAAATGTAAAACACATAAAATACACAAAAAATTGTTAAACACTCATCAGTTATCTGATTTAACTCCTTCCCTAGGTCAGAATGAGAGTTATGGAAATTTGAGCCACAAATTGTACAATATTGTTTAATTATCCTTCTTGCTGTTCCTTCTATGTAACCCTCCATCTCTCATCTCTATGCCTTTGCTTAGGCTGTCCCACATATCTAGTATATAAATCCTCCTCACCTCTGACTAGTTTGTTCAAAGTTTAGCTTTAGTTCTTCCTAGAAGAAGCCTTTTCTTCATTCTATCTCATTCTTCCCACTAAGAGATGGTCTAATGGGGAGTACACTGGTCCTGAATATAGTTCCAAATTTAGAAACTTAATCGTGTGTGACTTTGGGAAAATCACTCAACCTCTATCTGTCCCAATTTCCTCAACCATAAAAGAGAGATAATAATAGCACTTCCCAGAGTTGTTGTGATGATCAAATGAGATAATATTTATAAAAACACTTAGTACACTCCCTGACATTGATTAGGCACTTAATAAATGCTTTCTTTTCTTCCTTCCTTTTACCTATTAGTACCTTCTTTCCCCCAGATTACCACACACACATACATATGGAATGTAAATCTTCCTGAGAACAGAGAATATTTGAATTTTTTGTGTTCCTACCACCTAGCACAGTGTTTGAAACAGAAAATTGTAAATGCTTGTTGACTTGTTAACTGACTAAATTTCCAGTGATTAAGAAAATATTGTTCAACAAGGGAATGGATGATTTGGAGATTTTCTAAATTACAAAGAGCATAATATAATTAGAAATGTTATAATTTGTAGAAGGAAAAACTCAGTATTGTGTTTGGCACAAGTCTATCAGAAATAAATGTATTAACTTTCCCTCTTCCTAAGGCCCCTGTTACCCTCAGAGGTACCACCCAGGGCTCACAACCCAGATTTTATCCTTGACTCATCATTCTCTCTCACCCTCCGTAGCCAGTTACCAAGTTCTATAGTTTTATCTTTGAACATCTGTAGTATATGTCCCCTTCTGTCCTCCATCATTGCCACCACCCTGGTGCAGTAAGGCCCTCATCACCTCATGCCTGGACTATAGAAATAGCCCACTGTTTGGTCAGCCTACCTAAAGTTTCTCTCTATGTGCAGTCCGTCTTCTGTTCAGCTGTCAAAGTGATATTTCTGGGAGAAGTTAGGTGGCTCAGTAGCTAGAGAGCCAAGTCTGGAGATGGGAGGTCTTGGGTTCAAATTTGGCCTCAGATACTTCCTAGCTGGGCAAGACACTTAACCCCCCATTGCCTAGCCCTTCTTCCTTGTCTGCCTTGGAACCAACACACAGTATTGATTCCAAGATGGAAGGTAAGGGTTTTTTAAATTGATATTCCTAAAATGCAGACCATTTTGCCACTACTTCCTCCCCTCCAACTCCCCAACTCAGTAAACTCTAGTGGCTCTCAGTTACCTTTAGGATCAAATATAAAATCCTTTGTTTGACATTCAAAGTCTTTCATAATCTGCCTCCACCCCTACATTTCTACTTTTATTATATTTTATTCGTTTTCACATACTCTTTGATCCATCTAATGGCCTCTTTACTATTTCTCACACAAGATATTTCATCTCTCCAGAAAACAGGAATCTTCACTGGCTATGCCCAATGCCTGGAATGCTTTCCCTCCTCATCTCCGCTTTCTGGCTTCCTTGCCTTCCTTCGAGTCTCTGCCAAAATCTTACCTTCTCTAAGAAACCTTTCTTGATTCTCCTGAAAAAAAAAAAGCTTTCCCTCTCCAATTTATCCTGTATATAGCTTGTTTGTATGTAGTTATTTGCATATCATTTTCCTGTTAGACTAAAAGCTTCTTGAGAGTAGGAACTATCTTTTGATTTTCTTTGTATTCCTAGCACTCAGCACAGTATCTTACACATAGTAGGCCTTTAAAAATTTATTAATAGAATTTATCCACAAGTGTCCCAATACCTCTGCATCACAAAAGGCATTGTCAGGGAGATTGACATGTTCATGCAAATTCAGTCTTTCATGTTTCCACTTTTCAGTTCACTCTCTGGAGGTAATATTCACAATTTGTTCTTCTGGTATTAAATCTGTAGTTGTGTATGATCTTTTGGCTCTACTCATTTCACTGCTCATTATCCTGTATAGTTCTTTCCAAGTTTTTTTTTAATTAGCCTGTTCATCATTTCTTATGGCCTTAGTAGACTGTTAATAAATTGACTGACTGAATTAATTTCCAAGTATTTCTAAATAGAGATAGAAATCCCCAAAGGGCAGAATTTCCCCATGCCTTCAGAAAGCTTTCTGGTTTTTACCATTTTAAATGCATGATTTATAGTATTTAAGAATAAAGGCAAAGTTTTGTAGTCAAGCTTAAACAAGAGCACCAAGTTTAGGTTAGAGCATTTTATCTGTCAAAAATTACAGTGACTTAATTTTGGTGTATGTTAGAGAATTATTTTCCTAAAATAATTAATCTCTCTTTTAACTTTTCCCTCTATAGATCCCACAACTTGGTTAAAGGTAAACTAAAAAAATATTTCAACTAATTGAATTAAACAAAAATATTCTTGCTCTTAGTCTGCTTGTTACCCAAATCAGTTTTATGAAGAATCCCTTCCTGAGTTGATGAGACCTTTCTCTTTAAAAACTGGTTGGGGCTTCCATAAAAAGTAAGGCTTCTCATTGAAAAGATTTCAGTATAAAGTATAGGCCTAATACTATTGTTTCATATTGCAATCTTAAAGAGGAGAGGGGAAAGGATTGGAGGGATTTAGTATACTTCTACAAAGTGAAATCTGTAAATATATAGATCCAAGACATCATTTAGTCTCCAAGTATTCAAAATGTGGCCTCTGAAACCCTGAGGTTTGACTTGCTTCATTCTTCTTCCCTCTTTTCTTTCTCTCTTCCTCTCTTCCCACAGAAACAGATAAATACATATTTGTTAAATTGCTGAAGTGAAGTAAATGATCCTTTCAGGTTGTTAAACATATTTTGTTAAGAGGCTAAATATGATTCCTCAGATTCCTGTGGAATAGGTATATAACTTCCCCAGACAAAAGCATTTACTTTTTTTCTTCCCTCCTCTTCTCTCCTCTCTCCTCAACCCTGTTCTCCTCTCTCCTGGGTCCCTCCTTTTCCTTTCTCTCCCTCCCCTCCCTTCCCCCACTTTTCTCTCTTCTAGTCTTTTTCTGACCCTTATTCTCCCCTCCCCACCCCTCCTCTTCTCTCCCTTCCCCCTTTCTCTCCTCTTTTTCCCCTTCCTCTCTTCTCTTCTTCCCTCTTTTCATCTTCTTTTCTAGTCCTTACTAACCCTTATTATCCCCCTCCTCACCTCCATCTTCTCTACCTTTCCCCCTTCCCCATCCCATTCCCCCCTCTCCTCTCCACTCTTTTTCTGTCCTCTCTTCTTCCTCTATGTTTCTTTCTCCCTCCCTTTCTTTATGTCTTTCTTTTGTAGGGTGCAGTAGTTTAGTTGAATGAACATGTAAAGATTTGCTGGCCAGACATCCCATATTGGCTCCACATTGGAAGCAGCACTGGAATTTACCTTATTCTTCCTAAAATAAATTGTTTATTACACTTTCACAATCACTTCTATTTGCTTTGTTTAAGAGTTGATGTTTGTAGCTACTAAAAAGCACATATTATCTTTCTTTACCAGATTTACTTCTGGTAGGTACATGGTAAATGTTTGGTATTGACTTCTTGATTTATATTATTTGTGCTGAGTAGCATGTCCAAGTGGATGGGGAACCTGCCTGAGAATTAAGGAGGCTTGGATTCAAGTCTTGCCCCTGACCCATAATGGCTGAGTAACCTGGGCAAGTCACTTGACCCCTTAGTGCTCCAGTCAATTCAAAGACCAGAAGTTGCAAAGTAGGGAATGACCTGCACTGTTAAGGGGAATTTCCTCTGTAGGATCAATACTATTTCCTTTGTACCACACTTCTTCCTTATATCATTTAACAGCATGGACTAACTCTCTATAGATGTCTTCACTTATATGATACTATACTTTTGTGATTCTGTTTCTTTAATTGCCCCTTCTCATCTCCATTTTTTGGGTCTGCAATCCTCTTAGATTGATTCTACCCATAGCTTTCTTTCTGTATGTCTCTCCTTTGACAAATACATCATCTCCTGTGACTTCAGTTATTACTTATATTTAGATGATTTCCCAAATGTTCCCAAACTCTCCCCAGAGTCCCTTATTTCCATTGATCTCCTGAATAGTCCCACCATGATGAACTATAGGCACTTCAAATGTAGTATGTTAAAAAAAATAATCGACACAAATCCTGATCTTCTCCTGAATTTTTCTACTTTGGGGAATTAACACCACCGAAAGACATCTAGTTCATATGATCAAAGGCTTCTGATTGCTTTTAGGAACAAATCCAAAATGCTCTATATGACATTCAGAGCTCTTCATCACTTAACTACTTCCTTCTTTTCTGGCATTCTTACACCGTTTGCCCCAATATGTACTCTTTGATCCAGTGACACTCACCTCTTGGCTTTCCAAAAATAAGACTTTCCATCTCTAGGCTCTGAGCATTCTTTCTTTCTGTCCTCCATGCCTAGAATACTAGCCCTTCTCCAATCTGACTGCTGACCTCCTTAGCTTCCTTTAAGCCCCAACTAAAATACTGTTTTCTATAGGAAGCCTTTTCCAAGTACTCTTAATTCTAGTGTTTTCTTTCTTTTAATTATTTCTTATTTATCATGTATATATAGCTTACTTTGTATATATTTGCTTGCATGCTGTCTCCCCATTAGGTTGTAATCTCCTTGAGAGCAGAAACTGTTCTTTATAGGCTTACTCATCTGCCTTTGGTATCCACTTGACACTAAACACTTTATCTGTGGCTCTAAGAAGCTGTATCATGCACAGTGGCCACACCCTGGTAAACCATCTTGGCAGGTAGGCTAAACCAGCTTCAGGGAAACTGATGGTCACAAACTTGTCAGTGAGTTAGAGAGGTGTCTACCCAAGCATGCAAAGACTTTTTGTTCCAACAGCCATGAAGGTGGCCAAAGTAGACATTGTGGAGTACTTAGAGTGTAGTCAGATATTGAAGACATATACATCATCCACTGTATCCCAGGCCATTGTTAGTTATCCTGACTCTTGTCTTGCCACTGGACTTCAATGACTCTGGAAGAGAGAGAATGCCTTCCTTAAATCTATCTCATGTACAAATCAAGACATCCCCTCAATGACCTCATTGGAACTATTTGGAAAGGAAAACCAAACACTGACATCAAAAATAGGCATCTGAGCTGGCTCAGATTTTTAAACTTAATTTTAATTTAATTTAAATTCAGAATTTAAATTCAGGGCTTCCTGATTCCAAGTCCAAAACTCTATTCACTGTGACAACTAGGTTATTTAACTTGAACAAGACTTTTTTTCTTTAAAATACTCAGCAAGTAGTCATCCAACATTGGTTATCTAATGCAGTGGAGAGAATCCTGAATTTGGAGACAGAAAACATGAATATGATTCTTGCTTTTGCCACTTGCCTTTGTGACCTTGATCTCTCTGGGCTTTAAATTCCTTACCTACAAAATAAGAGATTTTGAATAGATGACACCCAAAGTCCTTTCTAGCTCCAGATTTGTGATCCTATCTCTAGTTAGTAAGAACTTACCAACCTGGAGGCAAATAATTCCACTTTGGGGACTCTAATTCCTAAGAAGTTTTTCTATTTACTGCCTATGAGACCTAGGCAAGTGATTCAACTTTTCTGAATCTCAGCTTCTTCATTTATACAATGGGGGATGAGGGAGAAGAACAAATGTCCTGGAATGCCACACAGACACTTCCGTCTTGGCCAATAGACCAATCCAGGTTGCGATGGCCAGAGATAGTCAGGGCTAGGTGACTATGGCTTGTTTCTCACCTGAGCCACAGGAATAATAAGAGCAAACTTGATCCTTTCTGGCCCAGCTCCTTTTTTAATGTATTTTCTGGTTTTGTGGCAGTGGTCTTTATTTAAAACCAACTTATCTGCTTCTACTTTATGCATGTCCATGCATGAAGAACAAAAAAGCTCTTGTTTTTAACAAAAAAAAAAAAGTACCTGCTTGACCATGAAAAAAGAACTCCATCACTGTCAGCATTCCTCAGCATTTACAAAGAAGAAAGGAGGACTTCCTCAACCATTCCTTTAATTGAAGCTTCAATTAGATTGGAATTAGAACCCAGGACCAAAAAGAAGCCCACTTATTCACCAATGTCTCTGTAGATAAATAATCAAAAAAGTTCGTGGAATAATAAGGTTCTATAGAAGGGGAGATCCTTTTATTTTTTAACTGTAACAACATAACAAGCTCTGGGTGAAATTTTTTATACCTGAAACATTTCAGTTTGTTGGTTAATATTCTTGTCAACAATTTTTGGTACCTTTTTTTCTTTGGGGCTAAACTTTATTTTTAAAAATCCAACCTTGATTAAAAAAAGATACCTTCAAGGTCTTAAGGTCTGAACCTATAATGTAGTGGTCAAGGTTTAATATCTTGGAGTCATACTTGACTCTTCTTTCCTCAATCTACATAACTTTTCAGTTACTAAGTGCTATGGATTTTTGCCTCAGAAATACTTTTTGTATCTGGCCCTTCTTCAGTTTTACCACATTTTCTTTTATTTTCTCCTTCATTTCTTCTCACTTATACTGTTATAGACTCTTGATCCACTCTTCCTTTTTGTCCATTATATCTCTTATTTAATTAATCCTTCATACTAATGTGATGGAAGTAAACTTCATAAGAATACTTTGTTCATATTGTTCCTCAGTCAATCAAATGGTGCCTTTTTCTTCTTTTCCCTTTCCTTCCCTCTTGCCTCTTTCCCAATATTGCAGTGGTATTTTACTGCCTAGTGAATAAAATTTAAACTTTGGATTTCCATATCTTCTAAGATTCTATGGGCCTTTTTTGATTTGACCCCATTTTCCCCAGCCTTATCTCAAAATATTCCACTTTACAAACTTAAAGAAAAATTGCATTATTCTCCTCAAAGCCTTCCCTGATTTATCCTTTTGGTAAGGAATTTCCCCCTCTGGCTTCATATAGCACTGCTCTCTATCAGTTTTGTATAACATTGTATATTATATCTGTCTGTATTGGTCTATCATCTCCCTACTAGATCCTAAGCTTTTCCAAGTCAGAGGCTGTCTTGTATCTTTTACAATCCCTAACATACTCTGCTCATAGAAGGTACTTCTAAATATTTTTTGGAAGAAGAGAAATCATGGATATTTTGGGGGGTTGGGGAAGTACTGAATATTTCACAGGTAAGCCCTAGTTGCCTCTGCTTGGTTGTGAACAAAGATTTTTCAGAACTTGAAGATCATATACTCACAGCACTAGACCCCAGATCTTCCTGTTATGTGTTAGAGCTCTTTTGTAGAAGCAGTCTATTCCTTCGTGTACAGAGTGTGTTATCCTTCAGAATGCTGAATCCTCTCCTGTCACCAGCATGCACATGACCTACCATGAAATGGTGCTGCCCTACACCCATTGTACTCAAGCAGTTCTGCCTCTGTTTTGTTTGTCTCTGGAGTCTGGTGTTCAAAAAAAGGATGAATGGAGAGGATGCCCAGTCTGATGACTATTTACGGATCAGTGCATTTCATTCATGGCTCCCTGAATTCTTCTGGGACTCTTAGAAATGCACATGGCTTCCCCAGGAGACAGCCTTTTTGCATGGGCTCATTAGTTTAGCTGAATGAACATGTAAAGACTTGGTGGCCAGCGGTTCTATGCTGGCTGAACATCTGAGGCTACACAGGAATCCTCCTTATTCCTTCTAAGAGCAATTGTGATTTATTGCATTCTATAACATTTGAGATTCATCTCTGTATAAAGCATGCTTAAGTTTTTTTTGTTCAGTGCCAGTTTGAAATGCAGTTGTGTGATCTTATCTTCTTTTGGGGCATCTGTCATCACTGGCTTGGCTCTCAGATCACTTTGAAGATGATCGATGATTCGAAGCCAACAAACTGAGAAGTTCATCAGAGCTTGTCAGCCCTGAAGGCAGATAACTTAATACACTTTCCTAAAGTCTGCACGTCAAATGTGGTGGTAGAATTGGACCTCCTTGATTGAAAGAGAAGGGACAAATCATTAAGTAAATTCTTCATCTGTAATCGTCAAATTTGCTTTTGTTTTGGCTTCTTTGTGCAGTGACTTAGGAAAACATAGGCCAAGTGCAATTGAGATATTTTAAGGACAAATCAATGTAGACAAATCAGATTTAATCCTTCCTGGATGATTATTACCATAGTTTCCAGATATGGAAAACCTTGTTTGTGTGTCTATGCCATTGGACCAAGTTAAAGTCAGAAGCATTAAGAAGACAGAAGTCAGAGAAATCATGTGTTCTATGTTAGCTCATTTAATTTTCACCACAACCTTTTCATATAACTAGGGAGAAAATGTTATCCCCATTTTACAGATGAAGAAAATGAGGATCAATGGGATTAATCAACTCATTTGTTTATTCAACAACTGTTTCTTAAGCACTCTGAAACACTTTGCTAGATACTGAGACATAGATAATAAAGAAACAATCCTTATAGAGCTTAAGAATCATAGAATGGTGAAGACAAAGCTTACTTTAACAATGATTCTGTTTGTGCTCCACATTAGTTAGAAAAATGACTTGCTAGAGTCCATGTAACCATATAATATAAGAGGGCTAGAAGTACTTCTGATTCACACAGTCCAGTTCTCTTTAGCTTGTGGTTAGATAGGTAATGGTCCTGCCTTTTCCCTGGGAAAGGAAAAAGATTACAAGAAGATTAGAATCACATATATTTGCTGCTGTCTTTATCCTGAAAATGGCATTAGAAGCAATGAGGAAAAAGGGAAAAGGGAAAAAAAACGTTCTGCTATTCTGATTCTTCATTTTGGTGTGGTAATGGCCCTGGCTTCTCAGATGCTATGCCAGGATAATGCAAATTCTGGCAAGTTTTTAGCATCCTGGAAAGACTTTGAGCTTATAAACCAACCCAAATTGTCTGAGAATTAGCATAAATCAATTTGGAGAGACTTTGTGCTGGAAGGTTGCCACTAGGTGCTTTTTTCCCATCCAGCAGCAGCAACTCAATGAAACTACCTACCAAGGTGTCTAGGGATTTAAATGAAACTATTTTGGTGAAATGAGTAACCCATGCCAGTGAAGTGATGAATTCTTGAAATATGGAAATAATCAATGAACTTTTTTTGGTAGTTTAATCATCCACAAATGAAAAATAAAGTCAGATTCTGTTATATAATTGAATGGGCAGCCCATCAACTTAGTCCATCGGCATCTATCTAACTATTCATACATATATACATATATCCCTGGACAAGTAGACAATGAATTAAGTTGAGGACTGATTAGTAGAAGAGGAGTCTGGTTTGTACTTTGAAGATCACAAAGTTATTTTGAAGCACTGTGGGTGATCACTGTTAGAAATACCAAAATCTAAAACACTCCCATTTCCTCTGAGATATTATATGTCTATGAATCATAAAGTACCACAACCTTGTAAGATTCAAAATTATAAGTAACCCAAAGGGTTGTAGTAAGATGCATGATGGGAGTTATCAGGCAAAAGTACATGACCATGAGTAAATGATACATGAAAAGTATCTTAAAATCTGTCAGTAAGGACATTCAAGACCACAAAAGGAGGTAGGATAGATTGTCATCCTGAATGCTGTAATACTATCCATGAAATATGAAAAGAAGTGTCTTCAAAACATCACAAGAATTCTCCATAGATTTCACCAAAAGACTTAGGTGAAAAAAAATTGATTAGAATAAGAAGACATGGAGAGATTTTGACTTTTGATCTGCCCTAGATGAGGTAGGAGTCATATTGCTTAGATCAAATATCTATCTATTTTATTTTAATAATTATGTATGTATTTATGTATTAATATGTATTAATTAGTATGTATTAATAAATATGTATGTATAAATAAATAAACATGTATAGAGTTCTCCAGTTTGCAGTGGGGTTTGTATATCTAGTTGTTTCTTCTGGTCTCTTTAGATCAGCATTATCTCTATCTCTGTATAGTTGTCATTTTTATGACTGCATTTTTTCAGGCTTTTTTATGATTACAATAATTCCTTACACTTGCCATGTCCAAATCCAGGCAAAAACAAGTAGCTATAATTAGAATTCACCGAATGTTCTAAAAGCTATAAGGTATAAAAGGTGGCACTAGATGGCAGATCCCCTGCTGAGATCTTTGTCACTGGAGTATGTCACCTGCCAACTGGAACATGGAGACACCTATAAATGGGATTTCTCAAGCTGCCTCTCTGGTCTCTTCTCTAGTCCCCTCATTTTCAATTTTTTATGTTCCTGCAGTTCATAAAAGCCCTGGGATTTTATGACTTTATTTGAGATAGAATTTTTGTCATTTCTCCCAAAGATTCCTTTTGTTGTGTGCGTTCTTCTTGGCAAATGCCAGTCTTAAAAAGAATATAAAGGCCTTTTGAGCCTTATGCCCATAACGAAAGGACCATTAATGTGCAGTACTTTTGTCTTCAGAGAAACAGGATTACAGTCAGCTTCAAAAACCTTGACTTTGATGTCTCTGAAAGCACATCGGGAAATCCTTTGGGGTGGTGTCTGCCTCCCTTGCAATCCAGAGCACAAAAGATGCTCTATTATTGTGTGATGAAAATCTGACGGATATCCTACTACCGGGGGAACCAAGGTCAATTTTTAAAAGCATGCATTCATACTGTACCCAAATGGTTGCTTGGCAGCCTAGCTAAAACACCATCCTGACCAAACGAAAACAGTTCGAAATCAAATATACCCCCTAGTTTGAGGAGGAGATAGTTGGATGAAAGTTTCTAAGATCTTGAAAATGAAAGTGATGGTGTATGTTTTTATGCCTGTCACTCAAGCTGATTTTCTTATTTCAAGGATCCAGTGTATTAAACTTATTCCGTAGTAACATACTAGCTGCTCCATATAAGTCTTATCTCTTTTTCCTCTTTATAGTCTTTCTGCCCATCTATCTGTTTTCAGCTACTTTTATTCTTCCATTTATCACTCCTCTTTGGATGAATCTGAAATTAGTTCTCTCTGGAGTTCCAGTTCTGTATTTCTAACTCTGACAGATATCACTTTCTGGATACTTTTATCAGTACCACAAACTCATCTTGTATAAAATCATATCTTTGCTTCTAATGTCCTTTCCTGACTCCCATGTTTCTCCTAGTACCACCATTAACCTTCTAGTCACTCAGGCTCCACACCTTTGTTGAATCTTCTTGTCTTCCTTCTGCCTCATATGTGGACAAGCCATCTTGATTAGTTCTCCCAAATGCCTTGTGCATCCTTCTTTTTAATTTTCACAGTGCCACCCTCATTTAGGTTCTTATTACCTTTTCTCTACTCTATAGTTAAAACCTTTAAACTAGTCTCCTTGCCTCCAGTGACCACCCCCTTCCTGATTTTCCTTGTGCACTGCCACTAATTTATGTTCCTAGTACTCAATTCAGAAACCTTTAGTGGTTTGCCTACTAAACCATTGCCTAGCAAATAGTTCAAACTCTGCAGCTGATGGAGCTTGTTCCCAGACTACTTTTCCAGCTTCATCGTAACCTAATTCCCAATGGCCAACTCTTAGAACTACTTGCCCATCACTGAGGTTACTTTGAATTTTTGCTCCTTTTCTGATACACTTGACTGGAATGGACTCCTACCCTGTCCATAGAACTGTATATTTCCATTGGTTTGAAACCAGTGACCATATTTTACATAATTATAACTTTGAGCAGTGCAAATTCAAATAACTGATTTAATGGATTTATTATTTGCGGTAATAGAGGACCAAGCTGTATTGAATTCCTTTACATATTTCAAGGCTCAGTTCTTTTGTGATGCCTTTTCTCATCACCCCACTTAAAAGTGTTACCTACCTTTTTATAATATTTAATTTCTATAATGTATATGGCACTTACCCAAAGTAAATAGAACCCACATATGATAAAAAAACAAACCAAGATGCCTAGCATATTGGGGCCATATTCCATGGATGACTTGGAAAGGTTACAGACAAGAGTTGCATATTATTCACTTTTGGAGGAAGTACTCACTTCAATTCACATATTTGCTTGGGTATATGATGGGCAATATGCAAGGATATTTTCCATCCAAACAACAGACCGTTGGAGATTCAGAGTACTAACTAAAGCATTACTCTCAAATTGTGGGAAATTCATTATTGTGACAAGTGGACTAAAGAGAAATTTGGGAACAGGCTTCTCTTTCCAGCATTCTTGAAATCATATTAGGTCTTTCCATGCATGTGGCCTAGCTGTAGGTACAAATAACTGAGGTTATAAAGCATTTTGTGACATTGGCTTGCACTGTATGTGTTCAAAATATAATGATCCTTATTTCCTAGTAGCAGTATTTTCCAAATTCATGATAGTTTATTGTAATAATCTCCTTCTTAAAAGTACTTACTGTCTTTCCAAATTTATTTATAATAACAGCTTTAATTTTACAGATATAAAGTTCTTGACATGCTTTGGGTCATTTGATCTTCACATCAAGCAGAAGAGGCAAGGCTGTGATTCTTATCTCCATTTTAAAGATGAAAAAACCTGGAGTATTGAGATCATATATTTAGAATTAGAAGGGACTTTAGAAACCACTGATTTTTAGATTAAAATACCTAGTTAACTCCTTTGTGGGGAGGGATGAGAGGGAATTAATTGTATATTTTAATTAAACAAATGAATAAATAAAATTTAAAGCCATCAGGTTCAGCCTCATCATTTTCTAGCTGAGGAAACTGAGTCCCCATGACTTGAAAAAGATCATATCAGTAGTAAGTAGAAGAGGCAAGATTTAAATCTAGATTTTCCACTTCTTGATATTTAGTCATTTATTTTTTCCTTCTGATTTTGCCTGGAAGCTCCTCAGGCCCACTTGAGATAGCTGGAGTCATTTCTTATGTTATTAAAAACCCTGGGATGAATTTAACTCAGAGCTAAAGAGGCAATTATGGTTGTACACCTAACTTTTTTCTAAATTAAACTTCCAAAAATAGCAGAGGAGGGATCTACTTGACCTAAAAGACCATTCTATTACCCCTGGGTTTAAAATGGGCTAATTATTTTATCACGGTGTTATAGAGATAAGACTATTTTTAAAAATCTCTTTTTGGGAAAGGAGTTAAATCAAATCAAGGAAAATAGTTTGAGGTTGAACTAATGAAGATGGGAAATCAATAACTTGTAGAAAAAATTTAATTGTCTTAGCATTAGCTCCTTTTTTATTTTTAATAGCTGTTCTGAAAGAATGAGAAAAATCAAATGAGGATCATTGGGTAGAGTCATTTTTCATAAACTCATTTGTACGGTCTAGGCTTGTTATTTTATGTTTTTTTTTATCATGGAAACATATCTTTGAGAATTCAGTGATGGAAACAAGTTTTTCAAAAAATGAAGGATTCAGAGGAAACTTTTCTCTTACATTTCTAGCAAAGTTTGAAAGACAAAGTTTGGTGTGGACCCTGAGTTGTTCCCAGGGTCTTTGATCTGTTCTGATTGATCCTATGTGGTAGTTGTCTTTGATTCAATATCAACCTCTAAGGGCGAATGTTTATTATAGTGTTAGCATTACAAACATTTGTAACTGCTTCACATCAGAGAAGGAAGGCAGGCTGTAAACACATTTGTAATTCATTTGGAAGATGATGTTTGGATCTGTGGCTTCGTGAAGTTTGTAGCTTTGACTTTGCCAGTAAAGGGGCTTTTCATATACAGTATACTTGAAGGGAAGTGAAGCTTTATAAGCTTGTTTGATCAAGTAATCTTTTCATCAGCTAGGGTTTATTGTCTGGCCCTCTGTGCTCTACTTTTATATCTATCTATTGTTGCAATGTTTGTGTTATAGGTTCTTTGTTATATTCTTTATTAAGGGAATCAGAATAAGGGCTTTCTTCATGTTTGCCCACTTTCTTTTTGAATGCTAGAATGTAACATCTCCTAAGAGATGTATAACTGTTAATAAGAGGTCTGTGCCAAGTTTTATTTGTATCCAGGGGTTTGAACCATCAAATATCCGTTTTTCAACTTTGACAGGAACTAGTTTAAAATCTTGTCTTTCATGAAATTTACTGACTGCCTTGTGGCTGAAAGTAAATGGTGGCTGCTTCATTAGTTCTTATAATCAATGATGGCGATAGCCACAAGTTTCTTTGGATATACCCTACTCTGCTTCACTCTGAATCCTCACACTGTTCACCAAATGCCAGAGGGTTACAGATTCTAGGCATGGATAGGTAAGATACATAGAATAGTTATGTGACCTTGGGTAAGTTATTTAACCCCTACTGCCTAGCCTTTACTGCTCTTCTACCTTGGAACCAATGCTTAGTATTGACTCTAAGAAGAAAGGTAGGAGTTTGGGTTGGTTTTTTTTTTTTTTTGGTTTGTTGTTTTTGGTTTGTTTGTTTATTTTTAAAAGACTTTGTAGAAACAATTCTGGCTCTGGATTTAAGAGACCTGATTTCAAATCCTACTTCTCTTCCTTACCACCTGTGTGACCATGGTATTCTGGATCTAAACTTGGCTTGTCTAGCAATTCAGGCTTGAGTCAAAATTCAGTAAGCCATTTGCAAAGACTAAAATATAATGGAAAAACCTTACTAATAGTAGATCAAAAGAAGATACTGTCTTAAATTGAAAGAATATTAAAAATGCTATTCTCCTTTTACTACTCAGTCACTGGATCAGGAACTCGGGCTTTAAGAGCTCATGTATTCTCTGACTCTAAAGTCTACTTGGCTTGTTCTTTTTATAGTTCAATTTGTAAAGCAATCAAATGTCCCTCCATCTCCTTAAGGAATCAGCCCAGCAAATGCCAGAATGGAGCACATTGGGTGGGATCTTTAAGTAGGGAAAGGGACACCTAGTGTGGGATGGCTGAAAGGGAAGGATCAAAGAGGAAGCTTCAGCCTATGGTGAAAAGCAGGAGCTTGGACATGCCTCTTGCTCTAGGCAGGGCTTGAAGGTAAAGGACCAGTCTTTCTTCCCCGGCCAATTAAAAAAGCAACAACAAAACAAGTAGGCAAGAGTGGTCACCCCAAATGGAGATCACTTCACTACCATGCACACACCTCCATCTTTAGCTCCTTTTGTGTATTGTCTACCCTTAGTAGAATGTAAGCTCCTTGTAGGTAGGATCTGTCTTTTTACATTTATTTGTATCTCTGAAGCTTAGGAGTGCTTGGAAAATAGTAAATGCTTACTAAATGCATGTTGTCTTTTAAGACTGATGCAAAATAAATATTGCTCCCACTATACATGGAAAGTAACTTAACTTTCTAGAGCCTCAATTTCCTCATCTGCAAAATTAGAGGGCTGGAGCCCAAGGCCTCTGAAGTTCTTCCTGTCTCTAACCTATGGTCCTCTGTGATAGAGGGACCAGTTTGAGTTCTTTGCTCATTATGGATTCAGTTCCTATTGCCACACTCAAGACTTATTCAAGTCTCCTTTATCTACCACAGAAGCCTCTCTTCACTTTTATCAAATTCATACTTTGTTTTAAAATTAAGGTACTTGCTACCTAGATGCATAAGGCTACCTTTTCATATGCTCTAGCTGTTTGAAATGCCCGTGGAAGGCCTGACTGATGTAGTTTGAGAATCATTTCCTATACTATTAATATCTTTAAGATTTTAAGACTGTGACCACTTGAGGAGAAAGAAGTGTACAATTTTATTTAAATTGTAATTTCTCAAAACAGGTATGCAAGGGTTCTGTTTGTGAAGTTGTGAACTAGTCCAACCATTCTAGAAAGCAACTTGGAACTATGACCAAAAGGCTATTAAACTGTGCATACCATTTGTCCCAGAAATATTGAGAAAGAAAGGATCTATAAATACAAAAATATTTATAGCAATTATTTTTGTTTTGGCAAAAAAATTGGAAACTGAGAGGATACCCATAAATTGAGAAATAGATAAATAAGTTATGGCATGTGAATGTAAGAGAAAACTATTGTGCTATGAGAAATGATGAAGGAGATGGTTTCAGAAAAACTTGGGAAACCTATATGAACTGATGCAAAGCAAAGTGAGCAGAACCAGAAAAATAAACAGTAATAGCAATATTATAAAAATAATCAACTTTGAAAGATTTAACAACTCTGATGAACACAATGATTCCCTACAATTCTGAAGCACTCATGATGAAACAAGCTATTCACCTTCAGAAAAAGAACCAATGGACTCAGAGTGAAAATTGAAGCATATTTTGTTTCTCTTTCTTTTTTAAAAAACATAGCTAAAAAAATTAAAACAAAAAACATAGCTAAACGGGGCAGCTGGGTAGCTCAGTAGATTGAGAGTCAGGCCTAGAGACGGGAGGTCCTAGGTTCAAATCCAGCCTCAGACACTTCCCAGCTGTGTGATCTTGGGCAAGTCACTTGACCCCCATTGCCCACCCTTACCACTCTTCCACCAAGGAGCCAATACACAGAAGTTAAGGGTTTAAAAAATTAAAAAAACATAGCTAATATAGAATATTGTTTTGCAAAACTATACATATTTGTAAAGGATTTTGTTTTTCTTGCCTTCTCATTGGCTGAAGGAGAAGAAGAGAATTTGGAAGAAAAAAAATAATTAAAAAGTTTCTACATCAAAAACAAATAAATAGATTTTTTAAAAAGTTAATTCCAAGGATTCCTTTATTTCAGTATCTTGTTTTGGCTTGAAATTCTGAAGCCATTATCAATGCTCATATGAAATCTTGAGGGCTTTTGTTATAACAGTGTTACAAACTTCTGTCTAAAATGCTCAACCTGAGGCAATACTTATGTAGTGTTTTTTTTCCTTTAAGGGAAAAAAAATCCAGATCCAATAAAATTCAGGCCTTGGATTTTAAGGTGAAGTTCTCCAAATAATTGTTTCTTTGTTATGGAGAATATCAGTTATATTTCATGTAAAGTGAGTGTCCTCTTTATAGTAATATATTATAGTTTTGACTATTATGGGAATGTATGTATGTTTGTATGGGAAGGGGTTTACCCTTGGAATAAACATTTTGGTGGGTGCCTTTACTTTCAATGGATCCTAGACTATTGATAAAAAATGTTTTCTCTGTGTTTTTATTGGTCCTCTTCCTTTCTGCTATAGCAATAACCTATTTATGAGTCAACCTGGAAAAACTCAAGATTAGCCTTTCTTCAGAGACATAGATTTAGAGGTGAAAGGACCTTAGAGGACACTTCCCTCATATTTTATAGATGAGGAAATTGAGGTTCAATGACCTATCCAGAATCACTTAGTAAATAACAGAACTGGGATTCAAACCCATGTCCCCCCAACCATGATCTGAATCCAGCATCCTTTTCTATTATAATTAACTTTTCCAATTAATAAATTTAATTAAGGCCAATGGTACCATTTTCCTCACTCCATTTTGGGCTCTGGATTTTGCCTCCAGTGTCGACAAAAATCTAGATGGATATTAAATACATCAGCCAGCAGTAGCTTGGCAATGAATTTCCCAAAGCAATTTTTCTACAATATTGTAAGCAGAAAGAAAAGTTCTACTTAGGATGAACTTTTGGTAACCATGAATTCAAGGATTCCAAGAAGTATGTTCCGTGTGCACAGACCCTTTACCTTAGGCACATAGTGTAGTAATAGAGTGTAATTATTTCCTTCAGAGTATGCTGAAAGCTCGTTTGTGTTTTGCTGATGTTTATAAGAGTCTGTAGTGAGCACTAATTTCCTACAAAAAGAATAAAAGATATCCATAATTGCCATGTTAATTTGAAGAATGATTGCAGAAATGAATACAGCTGTGCTTATTTCAGTAAGTAGATATTACTTGGGCTTCTCACTGTGTGGGATTGGGCAAATAGTTTGTTCTTGACTTACTTTGTTTCTGAGGAAGGGCAGTACCGGTACCACAGCCTTGCAGGCAGTGTTTAATCACCTCCAACTCTGTATCCTGGTAATTAAAAACCATTTGGGTTAACCACAGCCTGAAACTAAGAGGGGAGGACATATCAAAGGTAAGCCACCATGGGTCTCTTCCAATGTTAGGGAAATTCTGGCAGCAGTGAACTTATTTGGTTCATTCATTGCATCTAGTAGAAGAAGCACCAGATTTCATATCAGAGAACCTGGGTTCAAATCTGACTCTGTTCCTGACTAGTTGTGGGATTTGGGGACATGATCTATTGCCCCACTGGGTCCCTCACTTGCCTCATCTATAAAATGAAATGTTGATCCAAACAATCTTTTAAGTAATTCCAGTTTTAACCATATGATGCTTTGTTGTTTCAGGAAATTGATAATTGCCACATGGGACATGGTGTTTGTGGCTGACATATTTGGTGACCATATTTTATCCCAGTCTGGTTTAGATTAGTATTCAGTGAATTTTGCTAGGATCAATGGTAACTCATACTTAGGATTTAATATCAACCACTGAAAGGTACATTAGAGATAATTCTATTATTATTTTAAAGATGTCCTGAAACTTATAGTACCATAGACCTTGTTTACTTTGCATGTAAAAATAGAACTTATCTAACAAATGAGATATTGCCTAAATGTGTATGATGGAAAAAAGCCCTGAATTTGGAGCATAAATCTTGGTTCTGCTCCTTAGCACCAATGTGCCTGGGGAAAAAATCACATTTATTCTCTGGAGCTGATTTTATTTATCAGATTTATGACACTTCTCTTTCTTGATTCTCCTCCCTACTTGTCTGACTATTCCTTATTAGTCTCCTTTGTGGTTCATTATCCATATAGTCCCCTGAGTATTCTCCAAGGCTCTGTCCTGGCCCCTCTTCTTACTCAGAGACCTCATTAACTCTTTAAGTTTCAGTTATCACTCTTGTGCAGAAGATTTCCAGATTTACATATTCAATCTCAGTGTCTCTCCCAAACTTCAGTCATATATCTCTAACTGCATATTGGACCTTTCCAACTGGATCTCAAATTTGGCATGCCTCAAACAGATTTATCTATCTTCTGAAACCCATTCTTCTTCTGGCCATCTATTTTTGTTGAGGACATCAACTTCCTTCCATTTCACCCAGGTTTAAAAACTTGCCATTACCCTTGATTCTTCTGCTTCTATCTCTTTTACCTCTTCCTTTATGTTGACCCACATGACTATAACTTTAGTTCAGAACCTCATCACCTCTCATCTACACTCTTGAAGCAGCCTTCAAATTGGCCTTCCTTCCTTTTCTGTCTCTTTCCGATCCTTCATTTTCCAACCTTTCATTTAACTGTCAAAGTAATTTTAGTAAAGAGAAGCCATGCCACTTCTTTACTCAGTAAATTCCAATAGTTCCCTATTGCTTCTATGAATCTTCTTTGTTTAGCTTTTAAAGTCTTTTATAAATTGAACCTCTTTTATAAATTGAATTTTGATTTTAAAAATCTCAACCTTATTATATATATTATTCCATTTTCTGTACCCTACAATTTAGCCAAATTGACTTTTTTTGTTGTTCCTGATATATAAGACTATACTTCCCATCCCTGGTGCCTTTGCCCTTCTGTCCTCCATGACTGAATTTACTCCCTCCTTACTCCATCTCTTAGAATTCATTGCTTCTTTCAAAACTTTGAGTAAGTACTACTTGTACTTGAAGCTTTTCCCAAGTTCATCTGGTTGCTAGTGCTCCCATTCCCTACTCCTCCAATATGTACCTTGTACTTATTGTTTATTTTGTGTATACTTACATATGTACAAGTCTCCCTGTTCTTCATTTCTCTCTAGCTCCTCTGCTCATTTCCAGGAATATCATGTTTTCTCCCTGGATAATTTTTGCTCATTACTAGAAATCTAATTATCATGGATATTGCTTCAGCTTTAGCTTCAATAATCCTTAGTACCCTCAGTTGCCTCTTCCCTCTGATTGGAGAACTAGTGGGTAAAGCAAAAAAAATCCCTAACCAAACCTCATTTTATAGAGAGCTCAAGTTTTTCTGGACAGCTCTTCACTTCCATCCTTTGAATATAAAGCAATTTTGAGAGTCCTCAAAATTTGAACCAATTTAGTCCTAAAGCTAAAGTGGGAATTCATCATATCCTCTGCTACTCTTACATTTCCATGGTAGAATGTAATCCTCTTGAGGGCAGTTATTATCCACTTCTCTCTTTGTATTACTGGCACTTAGCAATGCCTGCCATATAGTAAGTACTTAATAAATAAATACTTATTGCTTGACTGATTGATATGAGAACTTGAATTCTGATCAGATTGAAGCCCATCCAAAGATGGTTACCTGAAAAGGGACTGAAAACCATGTAATTTGATCATTTGTTGAAGGAACTGGGGATGTTTAGACCAGAAAAGAAGAGGTCTTAGGAGGAGGGGGCATGATATCAGCCTTAGAAATAACTGAAAGACTGTCAGGTGGAGTATTGGATTAGATTTATTCTGGCCCCAAAGGGCAGAAGTTGAAGAAATGAATAGAAGCTGTAAAGAAAGTGTTTTAGGATTAGTTTAATAAAACACTTCTTAACAATAAAGCTGTCCCCAAACGTAATGAGCTCCCATTTGTTAGAGATCTTCATGTGAAAGCTGGATGACTATATCTCACATCTTGGAGAGAGAGAGAGAGAGTGAGAGAGAGACAGAGAGAGACAGAGACAGAGAGAGAGACAGAGACAGAGAGAGAGAAGAAGAGAAGAGAAGAGAAGAGAAGAGAAGAGAAGAGAAGAGAAGAGAAGAGAAGAGAAGAGAAGAGAAGAGAAGAGAAGGGAAGAGGAGAAAGAGAGAGAGAGAGATTAGAGTAGATGGCCTCTTGCCTAGAAACAGCACCATTGTTTTTATAGCTTACTTGGAAAATATTTTATATCTACAAACTTCAGGGTGCCCTTAGAAGTAAAGGTTGTTATTTAGGAGACAGTGAATCTCTCATTCTTTCAGCTAACCATTACCAGACAATTTCCTGACAGTATCAGGTCAGCCTCAGAAGAAATTAGAGATATGATCTTAATCCACAACATCCATGCTTGTGTGTTTCCCCCCATTTTTAATAATGACGTCAGGTCAATAAAAAGATAGTGAGGAGAGGATTCAGTCCACATTAACTTTTTATGATTCCTTATCACCCATCACAGTTTCAGTTTGTCCTAATGGAAAGAGCCAAGCAAAATTTTCAAAGTAATCTGCCAAGAGATTTCGCAGAAAGACAATAAACAAACCAGCTGCTGTCTGTGTCCTTTTTCTCCAGGATTAGACAACCCAACTCAGTTTTCAAGCATGTGAATTTGATACTCGGATGAACCTGCCCTTCCATATATGGGAGATAATGCCTTGTGAACCATATTAGAATGGTAGGAAATACCTATTGTTCTTGATACTTTTTAATTTGCCAAGGCCCCATAAATGACTTAAACCCCCGAGGCATAGCAGGTCCTGAGAGACAGCTAAGTATCACATCTGATTGTGAGCTAAGGAAACCGAGAAGCTGAGAGATTCAATGGGCTGCTTGAGGTCACTCCATAAGTGAGTCAAAAATCATCCTTGGCAGCCATCAGAGGGCATGTTTTCAAAGCCTTTTAGCACTGTTTTGGGCAGTAGAGCGATAGTAAGAAAAAAACCACCCAACGTCCAAGGAGTTTAAAATGGGGTGGGGGTGGGGACTGAAGGAAATATGCACATATGAGAGTATTCTGCATGGGGCAGTGAGCCACAACTCTTTTGGAAGCTTAAGTTCTGCTATTCTCAAATCATCCCACTTTTGATAGAATACAGATGTATTCTAGAATTCCTCTCTCAATTTCTTTCTTTATCTCCCCCTCCTTTTGTCCTTTTTTCTTTCTCTTCTCACTTCTTTCCCCCAATTCTCTTCCTTAAAGTTCTAAATGGTAGACTGTTTGAGGGAGGAAAATGGAAAAAAAAATGGCAATATGTTATAATTAGGATAGGGGCATAGAGTAGAGGGAATATAGCAATATTTGGGGAAACATTTGAGAGAAGGGGCAGATACACATGTATATATATATGTATATTTATATATATTTACATATGTATATAAACATGTATATTTATACATACACACACTAAGCTCAGAGAGTGTGGTATAGAGAAGAAAGCAGTGACCTCAGAGTTATGAAATGATTCTAGCTTGTGTGTTTGGGATAGCTGGCAATCTTCCTATGCCTCAGGCTCTACCTGAGTGGGGATGATAATACTTGTTATTTATACTTCAGAATTGTTATAAAAGGGTCATATAGTCCCATATAAATATAAGGTATTCTTGTATTTTCCACAAATATCCACAAGT
This sequence comes from Gracilinanus agilis, assembly GCF_016433145.1. Taxonomy (NCBI): domain Eukaryota; kingdom Metazoa; phylum Chordata; class Mammalia; order Didelphimorphia; family Didelphidae; genus Gracilinanus; species Gracilinanus agilis. The sequence continues at coordinate 112,157,671 of NC_058132.1, read as the reverse complement.
ACAAAAATAATTACAAGGGAAAATTATAGCCCTAGGGATAGAAAAATGCGTCCTCTAACACTCTGGATTTAGCATCTCAAATGATCCAAAACTTTCTCTATAATATTCTCCAAACCTCTTTACCCTAGAAACTCACTGTATCAAACTTCACACCTTGGAACCAGTGTGACATCTTCCATGGGAATCACACACTGTCCTCTTCCTCTGATTCATTGATTTTTCTAGAAAATTGATTTTTTAAGGAGGGTATCCAGATTAGCCATGTCTCCATCTCTGTCCAGGCTATACACCTGATTTTCCTGAACTTTCTTAAAATGCTCTCTATAGTTTGTACTTTCCATTTGAAGGCAGGGACTGACTTTATTTCTGCTTGTATTTTTATTTACAACTCTTAGCATAGTGCCTAGTGTGTTTAAATGTCTAATAAATGCCGGTTCTTAACTCTAATGACCTTAATATTCTACTCCAAAGCTACAACTAGGTCCTTGTTATTATTTAGAACTGTTCTACCTCCCTCTAGCTTCTTATTTGTATAGGTAACTACTATCTTAAAGGAGGAAAAGGGCTTTTCAGTTGAGTAAAAGCATCTCAATTCCTTCCCTGCAGAGATGAGGGACTATGGGTGTGGATTATTGCACATGTTCCCAAACATGGTCAGTGTTTTGGTTTTGTTGAATTGATTTTTTTCAAACATTTATTAATATTCATTTTTAACGTGGTTACATGATTCATGCTCTTCCTTTCCCCCTCGCCCCCCGCAGTCCCCCCACCCATGGCCAACTCACATTTCCACTAGTTTTGTCATGTGTCCTTGATCAAGACCAATTTCCAAATTGTTGGTAGTTGCATTGGTGTGGTAGTTTCGAGTCCACACCCTCAATCATGTCCACCCCGACCCATGCGTTCAAGCAGCTGTTTTTCTTATATGTTTCCTCTCCTGCAGTCCTTCCTCTGAATGTGGGTAGCATTCTTTACCATAAATCCCTCAGAATTGTCCTGTGTCATTGTATTGCTGCTGGTACAGAGGTCCATTACATTCAATTTTACCATAGTATATCAGTCTCTGTGTACAATGTTCTTCTGGCTCTGCTCCTTTCGCTCTGCATCTGTTCCCGGAGGTCTCTCCAGTTCGCCTGGAACTCCTCCAGTTTATCATTCCTTTTAGCACAATAGTATTCCATCACCCGCATATACCACAGTTTGTTCAGCATTCCCCAATTGAAGGGCATACCCTCGTTTTCCAATTTGTTGCCACCACAAAAAGTGCAGCTATAAATATTTTCGTACAAGTCTGTTTATCTATGATCTCTTTGGGGTACAAACCCAGCAATGGTATGGCTGGATCAAAGGGCAGGCAGTCTTTTATAGCCCTTTGAGCATGATTCCAAATTGCCAGCCAGAATGGCTGGATGAGTTCACAACTCCAACAGCAATGCATTAATGTCCCAATTTTGCCACATCCCCTCCAATATTCATTACTCTCCCCTTCTTTCATTTTAGCCAATCTGCTAGGTGTGAGGTGATACCTCAGAGTTGTTTTGATTTGCATTTCTCTAATTATTAGAGATTTGGAACACTTTCTCATGTGCTTATTGATACTTTTGATTTCTTTACCTGAAAATTGCCTATTCATGTCTCTTGCCCATTTATCAATTGGGGAATGGCTTGATTTTTTATACAATTGCTTTAACTCCTTGTATATTTGAGTAATTAGACCCCTGTCAGAGTTTTTCGTTATAAAGATTTTACCCAATTTGTTGTTTCCCTTCTGATTTTGACTACATTGTTTTTGTTTATACAAAAACTTTTTAGTTTAATATAATCAAAACCATTTAATTTACATTTTGTAATTTTCTCTAACTCTTGCTTGGTTTTAAA
>NC_058132.1:112052817-112150794 GCF_016433145.1 Gracilinanus agilis | reverse complement strand
GAATGGATGCTGTATTTTGTCAAAGGCTTTTTCAGCATCTATTGAGATAATCATGTGATTTTTGTTTGTTAGACTGTTGATATGGTCAATTATGTGGATGGTTTTCCTAATGTTGAACCAACCTTGCATTCCTGGTATAAATCCCACCTGATCATGGTGGATGATCTTCTTATTACTTGCTGGAGTCTCTTTGCTAGTATTCTATTTAAGATTTTTGCATCTATGTTCATTAGGGAGATTGGTCTGTAGTTTTCTTTCTCTGTTTTTGATCTCCCTGGCTTTGGAATCAGTACCATATTTGTGTCATAAAAGGAATTTGGTAGGACTCCTTCTTTGCTTATCATATCAAATAATTTGTATAGTATTGGGATTAGTTGCTCTTTGAATGTCTGATAGAATTCACTTGTGAATCCATCAGGCCCTGGCGATTTTTTCTTAGGGAGTTCTTTGATGGCTTGTTCAATTTCTTTTTCTGATGTGGGATTATTTAGGTATTCTATTTCTTCTGCTGTTAATCTAGGCAATTTATATTTTTGTAAATATTCGTCCATATCTCCTAAATTGTTACATTTATTGCCATATAATTGGGCAAAATAGTTTTTAATGATTGCCTTAATTTCCCCTTCATTAGAGGTGAGGTCTCCCTTTTCATCTTTGATACTATCAATTTGGTTTTCTTCTTTCCTTTTTTTATTAGATTGACCAGTACTTTGTCTATTTTATCTGTTTTTTTCAAAGTACCAGCTTCTAGTCTTATTTATTAATTCAATAGTTCTTTTACTTTTGATTTTATTAATTTCTCCCTTGGTTTTTAGTATTTCTAATTTAGTTTTCATCTGGGGATTTTTAATTTGCTCGCTTTCTAACTTTTTGAGTTGCATGCCCAATTCATTGATCTCTGCCCTCCTTAATTTGTTAATATATGCACTCAAGGATATAAATTTCCCCCTGAGTACTGCCTTGGCCGCATCCCACAGAGTTTGGTAGGATGTCCCATCATTGTCATTTTCTTCAATGAAATTATTGATTGTTTCTATGATTCCTTCTTTGACTAGCTGGTTTTGGAGAATCATATTATTTAATTTCCAATTAGTTTTTGATTTTCCTTTCCAGGTGCCCTTACTAATTATTATTTTTATTGCATTATGATCTGAGAAGGTTACATTTATTATTTCTGCTCTTTTGCATTTGTTTGCAATGATTCTATGTCCTATAACATGGTCAATCTTTGTGAATGTGCCATGTGCAGCTGAAAAGAAGGTGTATTCCTTTTTGTCCCTATTTATTTTTCTCCACATATCAATTAAATCTAATTTTTCTAGGACTTCATTCACCTCTCTTACCTCTTTCTTATTTATTTTTCGGTTTGATTTATCTAGATCTGACAGAGGAATATTTAGATCTCCCACTAGTATGGTTTTACTATCTATTTCCTTCTTGAGCTCTGCCAGTTTCTCCTTTATGAATTTGGGTACTATGCCACTTGGTGCATACATATTGAGCAGTGTTATTTCCTCATTGTTTATGCTGCCTTTAATCAGGATGTAATGACCTTCCCTGTCTTTTTTAATCATATCTATTTTTACTTTGGCTTTGTCAGAAATCATAATAGCCACTCCTGCCTTCTTTTTCTCATTTGACGCCCAAAAGATTTTGCTCAAACCCTGAACCTTAAACTTGTGTATGTCCACCCGCCTCATATGTGTTTCTTGTAGACAACATATGGTGGGATTTTGGTTTCTAACCCTGCTCCCACGCTCAGATTTTTTGTGCTTTTGTTAGCTTTTTGGGGCCCTAAATCTTGCTGCTCTCAGGAACAGGCCCCGGAGCTGCCAATGACTCAATGGGTGCCCCAAACTTGCTCTATTTCTTTTTAGCTGGCTTCGGCGTTATAGGTGGTGTGTGTGGAGGGGGTGGGGGTGGGGTGGTTGCTCAGCCTTCAATTTAGTGAGAGCTGTTTCACCCCTTTATAGCATGGAAATGCCTCGATTCCTCGTACCTTCCATGCTGTGCCCTGTTGTGGGGTTCCTCCGTTCGTCTGGACTTGTTTTTATGTCCCCTTGAGGAGTTTTGTGTGTTTCGATCAGGAGAGGTTAAGAGCTGCTTCTCACTCTGCCGCCATCTTAACCCGGAACCCCTGTTGAATTGATTTTTCAAGTCTTTATCATAAGGGAAGTCTCAGTGGATAGGGGAGAAGGGAGAAAGGGAGAAAGAAGAAAAGAATCTGATGTAAAAAATACAACAAATATTCATATGAAGAAGAAAAAAAGGCTTTCTCTTGATATTTTTACACCTACTGACTGAGCTTTCTCCTTTTCATCAGCAAAGCAAACTTCTTAAAAGTAGATTCTTCATTCACTGCCTTAATTAATCTCTCCCTTCCTCCTATTACTGTTTAACTGTCCCTGTGCTGTCTGGCTTTCATCTTCACCACTCAACTGAGACTACTTCCCTGTGTAGTGTGATCATTGTCAAGTGATATAACTTCATGTGGCCTCCAGTTTATTATCTACAAAGTGAGACTACTAATTATTCAATAAGCATTTATTAAGTTTCTACTCTATGCCGGATACCATGCTTGGCACTGGTGATATAGTCACTGTCTTCAAGAAGCTTATCAGAGGAAACAAAATGTACATTTCAAAAATTAATGTTTTTTCCATTAACAAAAATATTTTCTTTTACCCAACTACCTCCACTAGGAAAAACATAAAGGTAACAAAGTACATTTATAGGCGTATTCAAAACAGATACAATGTGATGAAGCGAATGACTAGCAGCTTCAGAGATCAGGAAAGGCATCAGGTAGATGATGGTACTTAAACTGAATATTGAAGACACTCTAAGAAGTACTAGTGAGGAGGGTGTGTATTTCAGGCATAGGGATAAGTCAGTGCAAAGGCATGGAGACAGGAAATGGAGTCCCAAATAGGAGGAATAGAGAAAAGATAACATTTATACTACCTTCTTAAAGGGATCATTGTGTGATTTGTAACTTTTCAAGCATTTTGGGCATTTTTAGTAGACTTAAAATGTCAATATCAGTATGAAAACATTAATATGATGTGTTATTGCAGCCAATAAAAACTGAGGCTTTCTAGGACTAGGGAAATGAGAGATAGCCTTGCGCTACTCTGTTCTGGTCAAACCACATCAAAAAGTATTGTGTTAAGTTTTTGTTTCATTTTAAGAAGGTCACCGATATGTCAGAGTATCCAGAGAAAGAAAACTAGAAAGGTGAACTTGAAGGTGATGCCACATGAGGATTGGTTGAAGGAGCTGCGGAGGTAATTGTCTCCTGATAACCAGAAGAAGATAGAACTGTCTTCAAAGTATTTGAAGAAGAATTAGTTTTGTCCATTTTTTTTGACTCCAGAAGGAAGGAATGGGAACAGTGGTGGGAAGTATAAAGCAGTTAATGAAAGCCAAAGTCAAGATAAAATTCCCATTCATTATTCCCGCAAGTGAAATAGTATTCTCTCTCCAACCAAGGGCTGGATGACTACTTATTGGCCATGTTTTCATGGAGATCGTTGTTCTATTAATTATTAATTACCTAACTTAGATATTTAATTCTCAATTAGATGGCCTCCTAACTCCAACATTCTGTTATATACATGTGAATTAATATTATTAACCTAATCTCACAATACAACCTAATCACCAACTCCAGTGGCTTAGTTTCCATCATTCTTGTCCCTTTTACATTTTCCACTATTGACTACTCACCTACCCATCACGCACAAGTCTTTTTTTTTCCCTTTGGTATTATCTCTTCCTTTTCAAATCTCCCAAAGTTTAGCCCTCAGCCATTAGTTCTTTGGCAATCATGCCCAGCTTTTTGGAGGTCCTGTCCTCTCTTGCTTTTTCAACTAAACCTTCTTTGCTGATTATTTCCAATATTTATCTTTAGTACTGATTGTTTTTCCAAGTTTCAGTTTAGCTTAATTTAATTCAACAAATATATTTATTAAGTTCCTACTCTTTTATAGGACCTTTCTCATTCTACTACTGGCCCCTAGGCCTCTCTTCTGAGAGTAAGACTTGGACCACAGGTGTTAACATTAAAGGGGGATAACTCTTCCATCCTTAGCCTGGGTCAGAGCTTAAATATGAACAATTTGGTGGGGTTGTAATAGAGCCCAAGAAGGTTATTTAGCTGTTCCTGCAGCAAGTGCCTGCTCCCACCTTCCCTTTTTCACTTATTTCACCTGGCCACAGCTCTGGTCTTCAATGTCAGGCTCTATATTCACCCCTACCATAAAAACAGGGTCATGCCTTTTTCTTTAGAGTCATACAATCACTTGTCAGTGGCTCTATAGGGCAAAGACCCATGCTCCATCCACTTATGGATAAGTTAATTTAAATGACCTCTAAGATCGTTTCCAGCTCAAACTCAGTGCCCCTTTGATTGTAATTCAGGGCCTTATCATTTCTCACCTTGAAAAAGCCTTTTCCTAACTGATCTCCCTACCTTTAATCTTTCACACTTTCAGTCTTTCCTGCACATAGCTGTGACTTGGTTAATTTTATACATTAAAATTAATTTTGTTACTCCCCTTCTTAAAAGCATTCATTGTTTCCTCAAGTCTCTCTCCAATTCAGTATATCATCCACTCAGCTGCCAACCTTCTAAGCTTCCTTAAGCTCAAGTTAGACCATTTCACATACTCCCTTCCACATTTAATAAACTTCCTAATGGCTTCCTATTATCTCCAATCCTTCTCTTGATCTGAAAGCCCTTCATAATCTGTTCTTTGTAACAAATAATTTTGTAATCTTTTCTTTTAAAGAAAAACACCTTATTTTCTGACTTAGTAGCAATTCTAAGACAGAAGGGCAAGGGCTAGGCAAATGGGGTTAAGTGACTTGCTCAAGTTCACACAGCTAGTAAGTGTCTGAGGCCAGATTTGAACCCACATCCTCCTGACTTTAGGCCTTGTGCTCTATCTACTAGGCTACCTAGCTGCCCCATTTTTCCCCCTACCTCTAATACTTTCCTCCTCTCCAAGTATTCAAATCCAGTGACATTGACCTTATTATTCTCACTCATGCCATTCAATATCTACCCTACAACATGCCCTTTCATGGGATGTCCTCCATGCCCAGGATGAGTATTCTCCCCTTTTTTTGACTTTTGGTTTCCCTGCTTTCCTTGGCTAAAATTCCTACTTTCTGCAAGAATTTCTCCCCATCCTTCTTAATGCTGGTGCTTTTATTCTGTTGATTTTCTCTAATTTTTCCTGGTTTATCCTTAGTTTATCCTGGTTTATTCTAAGTTATTCTAAGTTGTTTATGTTGTCTCCTATATTAGATTGTGAGCTCCTTGAGGGCAGGAACTGAGCACAGTGCTCAGACAAAGTAGGCACTTAATAAATGTTGATTTGATCTGATCAAGGTTACAACGACAAAATAAAAAAATTCCTCTTTTCTAGGAATTTATTTTCTACTTTAGTAAAAATAGGTACAATATTCTCATGTACTTTTCCTAATGCTATTTCCACTGCTTGGAATGCTCACATTTCCCTCCCTCATCTCCACCTATTGAAACCCTACCCTTCATTCAAAGCTCACATTGGATGCTACCTCTATGATCACTGCAGCTGGGTCAGAATCTGTTTTCTTTGGTGTCCTTGGTTCATGTGGGCAGCCTTGCTTAGTCTTGGCTAAGAAAAGGCAGGACCTCCATTGCCTGCAGGAATTCCTGGGTTTCAGCTTACTCCATCCCTTCCTATGATCCTTCTAGGCTCAAGGCATGTGTTGTCAGTTGAGCTGGTAACATCTCTCCTGCCAAACCCGAGGTGCTTTGCCTTCTACGTCCTACCATGGGCCTCTCCTTTGCTGTGGTTCAATCAGCGGCTTGAGTGTGGGTCTCCTGGGTGCTAGGCTGTCCTGGCTCTGTCTTGCTCCTGTCTCCTGCTGTGTTTAAGGCATGGGCTGCTTGGGCTCTGGCTTGGCACTGTTTCCTGCTGGGGCTCCAGAGGGACTGCCTAGGCATTACAGGGTCTGGCTCTGTCTTAGCCTTGTCTCCTGCTGTCTCTCAGGCAGGGCTGCCTGGGCTTTGCTGCTGCTTGTACACTGGTTTGGCTGACCCTGTATCCTGCCGTGGTTTTAGCTGGTTTGGCCATGTCTCTTCCTGTGGTTTAGGCATGAGATGCCTGGACTGTGGTTTGGACAGAGGCTGCTTAGATGCTGGCTTGCCTTTGTCTTCTGTCGAGGGTCTGCGCTGCTTCATAATGTGTGTTCCACTTACTCTGGCCCCATTAGACTGGGAACTCCTTGAGAGCAGGAATTGATAGTTACTTTTCTTTGTATCTCCAGTACTTCATACAATGCCCAGTGAGTAGTAGGCATTTAATAAGTGTCTGTTAACTGAACCTCTTTAGTTTTCTGAAAGTTTTCTTGGATAGTCCTGGTCTGAATGGAGGAATGTATACCTGTTGTTCTAGGGGTTTCTTTATCACTATTTCTCTAGGACATTTTTAGGTCTTTACTGGAGTGTTTTGGGGGGACACAGTTTGTAAAACTATAGAAATGGATCTGGGGTCATCTAGGTGCTATATTAGCTAGAAATACTAATTATTGAAGTTGAAAGTGATCTCCATTCTGTTAGCACTGGTAATACTTTTTTTGTATCTCTTTCATGATGCTTATTTTTATACTGACTTGTATTACAATAATTTGCAAGCATGTTCTATGTCCCCTTCTAGATCCTAACCACTGAGGAAACGCAGGACTAAGGAACTCTTAGGTGGCTTAGCACCACTCCTTGTTGTCATCAGCACACATTCTCCATAATACCTTCTGACTCATCTAGTTGTTTAAAGTCTTAGCATCTCCTTATTGTTGGGAATTTCTAGGAATAGACTACAGTTTGTAGGAAAATTTTATAAAGGGCAGGGACTTATCTTACCTGGGTTCTTATCCTAGCTCTGCTCTCCACAAGCTTTGTGACCTTGAGAAAATCAGCTTAACCCTCTGAGCCACATGTTTCTCATTTGTAAAATAAGGGATTGGACCAAAAGATATTTGAAGCCCCTTTCAGTGATTCTACGATTTTTCTTCACTTTTGTTTCTCTGCCAATGCCTAGCATACCCAGTACCTGGAACATTGGAGATGCTCAATATGGTTTGCTTCCTATTTTATTCAAACTGGTACTATTCAAAGTTATAATCATGTAAAATATGGTAATTAGTTCCAGCCCAATGGAAATAAGTGGTGTGAATTCAAATAAAGACTTATTGAATGAATGGCTCCCCCCAATACCAGGAGATTATTATTCTCCAGGCTAAGCTTAGATCCTTGGTAATGTTCTTGTCTGCTGAAAAGCTGACCACAGTTTGTAGAACTAGAGAAATTGTTTTGGCAGAAAAGTGTTTCTACTGACAAACAATGGGGAGTGGGGGACCTTCCCCACCCTCAGAAGAAACCCTGACTCAGACCACACAGCTATACTCTATGATGATTCATTCCCTGCTAGTTGCTATAATGCGTATCGGCAATCCACAGATATTTTTCTGTGGGAACCCAAGATATGCCATCCCTGATGTTGAGAAGCAGATGTGCTGGAGGGCCCTGTCCTTAATGTGGTGCTTTGTAAGAAAGTGACTAAATGCCACCATTAAGTTGTGGTAAGTGACTCATGGCTCTTTCTGAGATGTTAACTCTCTAGTCTCCAATCTCCTTTGCTTTTTCCCCTGATAATACATTCCTAAATTCCAGCCTCAACTATGGGCAAACATCAATGGCTTCATTATTATAATTACATAATAATCATATTATATAAATTATTATATATTCTGTAAACATTAATTGTGTGTTAGAACATCCAAAGAGAAAATGTCCTATCTTTACAGCTTTCATTACCACCACTAGTAAGGAGTTTTCCCTTTTTTATTATATAACCTACAAAAACCAAGTTCTGTTTGTCTAGAAGCAACTAGGTGATGTAGTGGATAGAGTGTCAAACCTGGAGTTGGGAAGTCTTAAGTTCCACCTCAGTTACTATATACCTGTGTGTGAGACTCTGGGCAAGTCATTTAATTTCCCTCAGCCTCAGTTTCCTCATTTGTAAAAATGAGGATAATAATGGCACCCATTTTGCAGGGTTATTGTGAGGGTCTTATATAAGATGATAATCTTGTACAAGATTATCATCTTATATAATATTCGTTGTAAACTTTAAGGGCTGTGTAAATGCTAGTTAGTAATTGTAGTAGTAGTAACCCTAATAGTAGGGGTGGTAGAAGTAGCAGCAGCTACTTCCCCACTTTTTCTCATTCCTTATTTCAAGTGAGTTGTCCAATTTATAATACACATTCTTTGCTGTTCTAAGTACAAGCTAATATACTTTAATATGAGAAATAGTTTAGGCATTAACTGTGCAGATCATGCACATGGAGTTGTCTCTCACATTTATGGTTTTATTGGGAGGTTTTCATTATGTATGACTTTGTTCTTACAGCAATGACCAATGTGGAAGTATATTTTGTATGACAATGAAAATAAAATTTAAGATACATCCTTGTATTGATTGATTGAAATGACTTTTCTATCTTCTGCCTACTGAATTGCTAACTGTACTTTTGGGGCCAATTCAAATGCAATATTATTCAGTAAACTGGTTCGTGTGTTTTGAGGATCTGTTTAGTCAAGTAACTATAAGTATCATGCAAAAATGAATCAGAGACAATCTTCATCTTTTGTGAGTTTATAATTTCATAGATTATGTGTCTTGATGGTTCAAAATGCAAATCTACCTCGTGAGAAGGGTTTGTCTTTGTTTCAGGCCCTATTTGTTGTGTGTATAATAAATGGAGCTTGAAGGGACTCATTGATGCAAACAGCCACTTGTGCACAAATTTAGGTTACCCATGAGTCCCCTGAGAAGCGCAATACAAATTTGGGCCAAATAGCTGAAAAGATAGAATTCTCTCTTGGGACCTCCACAGAAGAGATTCTGGCTTTGGTCAGGACTTAGCAGTACCATTCATCCTCTTCCTTTGGATTCCTTCCCATATTTGGCCTCATTAATGAAGGGAGGTCACACCTCTCTCTTTGAATTTTCTGCCTTTGGTCCTACGTTTGTATTTTGGATATTGAAGGCACAGATTTACAGATGAAAGAACTTTAGAGGAATGTAGTTTAACCTCTCATTTTATAGAAAATCAAACTGAGGCCCAGAGAGATTAGGTGACTAACTTGAAGCCTTAAAGGTAGTAAATGGCAGAGGTGGGAGTTGAATCTCCTTCTCCTGACTCCAATTCCAATACTCTTTCATCTCCACCACACTGACTCTCAACAAAAAAAACTTGGACGTGCAGCATAACAAAAGACATACCTCTAACAAGCTTTCATTTAAAATGTACTTTCTCTTCTTAAAAATTGTAATTGTCCTGGAAAACATAATACATATGGACACCATGTCCATAAGATGACATTTAGAGTAGTCACTTAGAAGTATATAACTCTTCTTCATACAAACTCTGAAGTCTTTAAGGTCCCATGAAAGCAGTTGACTACTAAATGCTCCACATCTCTTGGCCTCACTTATTTAAATACATTGTGAGAAAATACTATATTGTAGATTTCCTTGGCCTGTAGGTTTTTATGTAATACTACTTTAATCAGCATTGTTTTCAGATTCATAGTTTATTATTGCTTAACAATAGTTCTTCTTGCCTTCTGAATATTCGCAAACCAAATCAATTGCTGAATATTTGGCTAAGGGTGTGCATTATATTTGGCATCTTTTATATTTGGCTTGGGCAGAAGGAAAGGAAACCTATATGCAGTTGTATGTGGCCTTAGAACAAAACCACGGCCATTGAAAATCTTGACTTAGATCCCAAAATGGTTTGTGAAGTTAGGTAAAATAACTTTTCACAGAAGTTAGCAACAGTTTCTAAGATGAAATATTAAAAAGCTAGTTTCCAGAAGAGAAGGAATGTTGCATGTTTTTTCCTAGAATTTGGGTCTTGAATTTATAATTCTGGCTGTTGTCTTTGGTTCCCCTCAAGGCCCCATATTGCCTTCCATGCGATGAAGCAAAAGCTGTGGTGAGTTTGGTTTTTAACTGAGGTCAGAGGATTGCTTTTGGGATGGAGACATGTGAATAAAGCACGAATTCAATACTTAGACAATCTTTGTAAGGGGCCTCAACAAGGAAAAAGGCCAGATAAAACATGGTTGGACATCTGTTTTACTGAAACCCTGTGACAATTCATTCTTTAACTTGGCGGAGGGAAAACCCAGAGCTTCACTTTGACTGAAGCAGGGAAAAGCTAGTTTGCAGGTCATGGTCACTCTCATAGTCAGCTCCCATGGATGAGCTCCAGAAATTGTTACAGAAATAAAAAAGGAACTATAACAGTCATTTTTGAGCCCCTTTACTGTCACCAACTAGCTGTGCTACACTGGGTTAGCTGCTTCATCATTCTGAAATGGTTTCCATCATCTGTAAAACAGGGATAGTAGTAATATCTGCCCCATACCTCTCACTGGTTGGCTGAGTTTATCCTCACCATAAGTTAAATATATATGGCAGCCACATGGCACCTTAGGGTTGCAAATTGCTCTGCCTATATTTCCTCATTTGGGCTTTGAGACAAATCTGTGAGGTAAGTGCTACAGAGATTACTATCCCCATTTTACAGATGAGGAAACCTGCAGGGATAAGATTTGGACTTAGGACCTTCTAGCTCCCTAGTCTAGTGCTCTCTCCATTACATCATAGAGCCTCTAGTGTATGTGAAAACACTTTTATAACCATGAACTGCTATAGAATTGTATAAAAGGAGAGCTCCCAATTGTCAGTTTAACTTACTTTGCAGAATACTTAAGGGATAGAGAAATGTGAATAGATCTTGGAATAGAACTTGGATATAGTGAAACTTTCTTTGGAAGGAAAATTAAAATAAATGTTGTAGAGTTTAAACTGTACAAAATGTCAGACCAACCCTAGAGAACTTAACCTTGTAGGGATTTAAAGGGAAGATATTTCCTTAAGATGAGACTTTGAGACCGTATTCATATGTTGGTTTTTTTTTTTAAATCCTCACCTTCCATCATAGAATCAATACTATGTATTGGTTCACAGAAGAGTGGTAAGGGCTAGACAGTGGGGGTCAAGTGACTTGCCAGGGTGACACAGCTATAAGCCTGGCTCTCAATCCATTGAGCTTTCTAGCTGCCCCCAAGATTCATATATTTTTGTTTTGAGTTGAAATGGCTCTTAGAGGTCAACTGTGTTAACCCCCTTACTTTTTAGACTAAAAAATTCAGGTGCAGAGAAGCTATTTCCTTCATGTCTCAGTTAAAAACCTTACTCAAGGACCAATTTCCATTTTACCAAACCTTAGTGCCTTCCCTCTGGGATTACACCTAACTTGTTCTGTCTATGCCTTGACTGCATGTAGTTCTTTATACATTGTCAGCCTCATTAGACTGTGTGTTCCTGAGGGCAGATACCTTTTTTGTTCTTTCTCTGTATGCCCAGTGCTTGACTTAGTTCCTGACATATGGTGGGCACTTAATAAATACTAGCTTATTGATTGATAGATTGACTGAAGTGACTCCTTCATGGTCACACAGGTCATAACAAAGCTGGGATCCACACCTAAACTTCTGACCTCAGATTCAAAAATCTTTCCTTCGAATCATGGTGTTGTCTTAGAACTGGAAGGGACCTTAGAAGGTCACGCGTATGCAACACTTAAAGTTCACAAAGCACTTTATAGACATTATTCCACTTAAAATACAATTATCCCCTTCTACAAATTAATAAAGTGAGGTCAGCAGAGGAGTTAAGTGACTTGTCCAGTGTTATGAAACCAATGACCAAGTCAAATTTTCCCAGAACCTAGATTTTCTCACACCAAATGAATCAACTTTCTTTGGCCAACCAAAGACAAGAATTCCCTCTGCTTTTACAAAAGTTTTCCAAGTTAAGGCTTTTTTTAATATCAAATATTAGCTCCCCACCATTGTCTAAATTGTATCTCACAGTCCTTGAAATAGTGCCTTGCATCTGACAATATATTTTAAGAATACTTTAATTGCTGTGACACTGGAATACTCAGTGTAAGGACATGAACCCAAGATATTAGACATTATCATGATTTCTGGGCAAAAGGTAACATAGCTTTAGTTTCAAGGCCACAGAAAAATAAATCATTGACTTGTTATACCATATTTTCATATCTAGTTATTTTCTCATAAAAGTAAGAAGTATACTTATCGTATGCATATTTTTACATATAGGGGCTCTTTTATTTTATAAACTTGTAAATGTAGGGAGAGCCAGGGAGGACAATCCACTGGCTATTTACTTAGTACTAATCTGCCTAGAAGCATGGGTTACATCTTATACCGGGAGTCCAGAAATCTTGGTTCAATTCTTGTCTGTTTTTTCACTCATTGTGGGACCTTTGGAAGGACAACTTTCTTCATCCCTTAGCTTCCTCAGATGATTCTCTGAGGGTTTAGATGAGATGATCTATATCTATCATTCTTTTATATCTAACATTCTTTGAGTCTATGACTTTCATCTTAAGTTGCTGATAGAAAATAGGTGGATCTCATGGGCAGCTAGGTAGCACGGTGGAGAGAGCTAGTCAGGCCTGGAGTCAGGAGGACCAGGGTTCAAATGTGGCCTCAGACACTTCCCAACTGTGTGATTCTGAGCAAGTCACTTATTGCCTAGTCCTTTGCACTCTTGTCTTAGAATTGTTAAGACAAAAGGTAAGTGTTTAAAAGAAAAGAAAGGCAAATAGATGAATCTCAAGATCTTTTTTCAGGTAGGTTTTTCTTTACCTTTGTATAAGCTGATTGATCCATTCCAGATTGAAATTAAATTTATCAGTTCTTAACGCTTCAGTTCCAATTTTTATTGTTGGAGCAAAATACATGTTTTTCTACACACACACACACACACACACACACACACACACACACATTATTTTTTTTCCTGTAAAAATGTCTTATTTAGAAAGGCAATGTAACTATCCTAGGAGCTTTGTGTTAAAAAGTTGATTTTTGCCAGATGAATGCCCCTAAAACAGTTCTGATTACATAATTCCAGGGCTCAAAGACTATCAATGACTCTATAATAACTGTAAAATAGAGGTCAAACCTGATAAAATCTCCATGACTTTAAATTGGTTGGAGTTATATAGAGACAGAACCCAGGTTAATATTATAAATTATAATAATAAGATGCATACATGTAGTACTTAACAGATTATAAAATGTTTCATATACATTTTTTTAAAACCCTTGTACTTCGGTGTATTGTCTCATAGGTGGAAGATTGGTAAGGGTGGGCAATGGGTGTCAAGTGACTTGCCCAAGGTCACACAGCTGGGAAGTGGCTGAGGCCGGGTTTGAACCTAGGACCTCCCGTCTCTAGGCCTGACTCTCACTCCACTGAGCTACCCAGCTGCCCCTGTTTCATATACATTTGAACAAACTCCCTACCACTTCAAGCTGTCTAAAATACCAAAAAAATGAAAAAAGGTGCTTTTGAAACAGTGTAGCTGGAGGCATTGACAACTGGATAACCATTTTTGAGTGATATTAAGGCAGTGATTCATGCACAGGTTAGGATTTGAAAGGAGATGATCCCTTACATCTTTTCCAAATAAAAAACAAAACAAAACTAGTAGAGGTAATATGCTAGAGTGGAAACATCTTTGGCTCTGGATTCATTTTGGTTTAGAAAAAATGCCTTTGCCATTTAATGGCCTTATGTCTTAGAGCAAATTATTTAATTATTTCATCTCCTTTTCCATATCTGTAAAAATGAAGGGAGTTGGACCAAGTTTCCCTAGCTTTTTGATCCTAGCATTCAAGACCTACCATGATCTGAATCTAACCTTAATTTTTTTAAGGCTTATTTCATGCTTTTTTCTTGATATATGCTGTTTGCTAGCTGGACCAGTTTACTTGTCATTCCCTAAACATGCCATAGGTTTTCCTGCCCTGCAGATTTTTCTCCCACTGTTTTCTATCCCTGAAATCCCCTTCCTTCAATTTCTACCTGGTGAAATGCTACCAGTCCTTCAAAGACCTCTTCCACTAAACATTATCTGTTGCTCCTTCTACTGTTCTTTCCCTCCAGACAAAAATAATTTCTTACTCTGGTTAACTCTATTGGCCACATCTCTTTTATGCACATATATTTCAAAGTTTGATGGATTTGCGGTCTCAATTTGAGTAGCCTCACCTACTGCTGACTGTGAATCACAGACCATCATCCATGTCCTTTGACTCTTGAACACAATATCCCATAAATTTATCACAGAAGGTTCAGTCTAGTATATTGGGTACCTTTTTTTTAAAACTTATAACCCATCTATTTCTTAGTAGAATTGCTTTGTCCTTATATCATCAGTGTCTTACACATAGTAAAAGCTTGATATAAATGCTTATTGAATGAATCCATTCTTAGTTCCTCAATTAGATTGGAAACTCCTTGAAGGCAGGCACTATATTTTTAATAAAAGTTAATATTGTCCGTTAAGCCTATTGCATACAATGAATAAACATTTATTGAATGAATGATCTTTGCTATACTCTTAAGAACAATTAGGATTATGCATGGATTATCCTGCTTCCTGACCCATCTATAGCATTTATTCTGTTCCATACAATTTAGGTGTTCCACATTTTTTTTTTATTTTAAACTTGAGAAATAAAAATAAATGTACAGAAAGGAATAGAGGAGATTCAGAGGGAGACACAGACAAGCAGGAAATCTTTGAAACTAATATGCTGAATTGGTTTAGTATATATTCCTACAAGCATCTATGCATATATGTTTACAATGGTATTTGTTATGTATACACATGTATGTGCACACACATATTTGATATATTATACATATATAATTATATGTGGATATAAGTACATACATATACATATAACATTTTTAAAAATCAATGCTTTAGTTTTAATGCTGTCCTGCTTGCCTGTCTCCCTCTGCATTTCCTCTGTTCTTCTCTGTGCATTAAAGAAAGGTTTCATTGTTGCTTTCCCCCCCTTATTTTCTTACATTTTCTGCCACCAGTCTCATCATCACACAACACTAAAAAGACTTTCTCATGTAACAAATGAGCATAGTCAGACAGAACAAATCTACATATTGATCAGGAAAATGAATATCTTATTCTTCACTGTACCTTTGCCTAACATCTCTCTCTCTCTCTCAAGAAGTCTTTCTCAGTTTTCTGGAGTCATGGTTGGTTATTGAATCAATGAGTGTTTAAGTCTTTCAATGTTGTGATTATATATTGTTCTCCCAGTTCTGCTCACTTCACTCTTGAATGGATAATTTATGAAATTATGAAATGAGGACAGGTATGCTTAGTTTTTTGGGTGTTCACCAGGAAAGTTCACAAGGGCAGCAGGAAATGGGTCTATAATCATACTTTAAGAAGGCACAGATGGTGTATAGTACAAATGATACAGAAAGAACAGAGACAAACAGTAAAAAGGGATATAGGGGCAGATGGCATGGGGTAGGGGAGAGGATGGTGAAGGGAAGCAGGCAGCATTGGGGATGGGGAGGGGGAGAGGCAAGGAATATCTCTCACATAGCCATAGTTAGAGTTTGGGAGTTCTCAGCAATATGGACCCCATGGAGGTGGAAGAGGAGTTGGGGGGTTAGAAGTTTGAAGCCTCATTTTTATAGGATTTTGTGGAGAACAGACTCTTATCTTTGCCACCTTGAGATTAGTTCATTGCCATAGTCAAATCATCTCAAAATTGTCAGTAAAACTTTAAAGTTAACATGTCCACATCATCTCAAAATTATGAGCACCATTTGGTGATCTGCACTTCTTACTGTGGATGTGGATGTCTGGAATTTGTCTGAGATTTACATATCAGAGGTCCAGTAAAGGTCCTAATAGCAAATTCTAAATGGCTTCCCTTGATTCAGTACTTACTACCAGGATGTAATTTTTTAAACTAATATGTGAAGTGGCTTATAAATTATGCCCCTTTGATTTTCAGGAAGATTTATATTTGACTTCTAGATTCCCTTTTACAATCTTACTTTCTTCTGCTACTACCTTATTTTGGCTACTTATAAATTTACTGTACTGACTAGAAGTGTGTATGTGAGGGAGAGCTAGTCAGGGAGATCAGAACAAGATACAATTTTTAAAAAAACAATTATCTTTTTATTTTTTCCATGGTTACATGACTCTTGTTGTCTCTCTTCCCACCTTCCTTCCCCCTCCTGGAGTTGACAAGCAGTTCAGCTGGGTTACACATATATTATAAGATACAGTTTTAATTTAGCTCTATGTCAGTTCATAAAAGTCCTCCCAGGTTTGTCTGAATCCATTCCCCTTTGTCATTTTTCACGATACTCTTCCATTAAATTCATAAAACATAATTTGTCCAACCATTCTCTTATTGATGGGCACCCCTTAGTTTCCTTTTATTTGCTACAACAAAAAGTGCTGCTGTTAATATTTTTGTGTATGGCCCCTTTCCTTTTGCTCTCTTTGGAGTATATATCTAGTAGTTTATCTTAAGTAGAAGGATATTCCATGTATTTTGTGAGATGATTATATGCAATTTAGACTTTTCTTATTGATAGCCTCTGTGTCTTTGAATTATTCTATAATTGTTTTATTTGTATTGAGATTTTAAGGCACAATTATGAGCTTCTCCATAGTAAGACCATCTCATACAACACTTTTGAATCCCCCATATTTCCTCAAGCAGCAGTGGCACATGAGTGATTGATTGATTGCAAATTACAGTGTTTATAAACTATAAGAGATGTTTGAGATCATCTAGTCTATCTGTCCATTGTTTATAGATGAGGAAACTGAAGTTCAGAGAGCTGCATATGGTCACAAAGCTAGTTAGTGGCTGAACCAGGGCTAAAATCTAGGTCTTCTTATCCTCCAATAGAGTGCTTTTTTCAGTAGAGGAATCAACACATTTTGTTGTTGATTGGAATCATAATCATGTTAGAGTTCATTTGTTGGAAAAGGCAACTCATTCTTTCCAAAAGCCATTCTGCTTCCATGCCTGGTTTGGTTTGGGAAGGTTCCTACCCACATTTTAAGTGAAACCACGGTGCTTTGTTATTTATTGGTCCATACATGTCTTTCCTCAAGTTGAGCCACCTGCTCTCAATATTATATCTTGTATCTGAATGCTGGTATGTTCATGAGAACATGACTTTGGCAGTGGGACCTTGTGCAGCATTCCCTACATCCTGAGAGTTTGTGATTTGCAGGTTGATACTAAATTGTTTCAGAGGAAAAAAGTCATCAGGCTGAATGCCAAAATCTTGCTTGGTGGGTGACTGAGTGTTTGGATCTCAGACCTGATGGGAAAAATCATGGGACAGGCTTGGGGAATGGAATGATGAAGAAATAGAATTGTTAATAGTTTTCATGCACATGGACAGGGAGCTTAATAGTTTGGAAAATTAATTCTTTCAAAAATGAAATAGCAAAGGCAGACCATTTAATGTACTATAATGGGAATGTGGCCAAGGAGAAATGGTCCCTTCTCACTTGATCAGAAATTCATCCACTCATTAGAACCTTCATGCGGTATATTTTCAGTCGTCAATCATTTACTTAGGAAGACACCTCTACCAAATGACCTTTCTATACTTTACTGACACCATAATGATTGGAATAAAACTGGCAATGTATATATCATTCCATCTCCAGCCTCCAGGTGCTCCATAGTTAGTTTCCCATGTTGGCAATGCTTTCTTTCTTCCCCCTCATCTCTTGGAATCCCTAACGCATTCAATGTTGACCTTGAGTGCAGCCTCCTGCTCTTCATGTTTCAAATGAGGAAATTGAAGTCCTGGGAAACTTAATGACTAGAAAAAAGTCACACAGGTAGTGCTAGTAATGAGATTTGAACACAGGTCCTCTAACAGACGAATCCCCATTTTTCAGTGACAAAACTGGGGCACAGAGAAGAGAGGTGACTCTCTCAAGCTTACATAGCTAGTAAAATGGAATCTTCTCCTCTAAATTATCTTTTCTTTACACCATGCTGCTCTAGCCTTTTATATAGTAGCATTTAGTCTTTAGTATACATTTAAGCATTTTATTGCATTGTATTCTTCTCTAATAGTTTGCTCTGTTTTTTTGTTTTGTTTCTAAGCAATGACTGTATTTGACCTTTCCCTTGTATCTTCACCAAACATTATATAATGCTGCATACATATTGGAGTAGTGTGAAAATTCTTTGGGACAAAGTAAAACAATTATATTTATTGAAATATAATTAACCTGACAACTTTTTATAACTTTAAAAAATTTCTAATATTCAATCCAGCCTTCTTTTACCACAGTCATTTACATGGTCTAGCATTAAGTTCACAGGACTTAAATATATATCATTTATTTCCTCACCAATAAGGCACATTTTTTCATATTAGATATTAAACTTATCTTTGATGAAGTCATTTTTTCCAAGATTAGCCTTGATTATAGTCCATTGATTTCCGTGGAGCTTAAATAAAGCAAATTTTCATACTACTGAAGAAAGTTAATCTCCATTTCTTAAATTTTTTTATCTTTTTGTGATCTGTGGGATGGTGCAAAGATGTGTTAAAATATTTCATTGCCATCTTCATCTAAAAATCTCTATAACTCCAGAATGATCTTCCTTTCCAATATGACATATTTTGCATTTGTTTTTGTTGTTATTAATAGTTACCACATATATAATAAAAATTTAAAAATACTTAAAATATATTTATCAAAATTAATCTTTCCCTCAATGAGTAAAAGAATTCTAGAACCAGTGGAAGCAAAACATTCCTGAAACATTTGTTGGGACGTTTTACAGTCTGATGAAGATCCTCGGTAGTTAGAGATGCACCTGGACTTTTTCTGGCAATGAGTGGGTATAACCTTGTATGAAAAATTAAGTATCATTAGAAAAAATTATCTTTTCCATTTTTGAGTTCTTTAGTATTTGTATTATCTTGCTCTTAACAAACCTTTTTTTTCCTTCATGGAAATAGCAGCTTTCATTTTTACTGGTATTTTCACTGTTCTTCTAACTTTTAATAACTTATACCCCACAGAGGAACCAATACCCCCTCTAGCTACCAGATCCTACTGCAAGTCTTTGTTGTTTTCTGAGAGTTAATTAGACTCTTTTGCAGCAATAGTTTATCAATTAATGTTGTTTCTAATTTTCAACCATACTTTCATTTCTACTTCAATGTGACAAATACTGTGGGCTTGCAAGATCTTTGAAATGCTTGATTTTTCCACATCAATAGCTGTTGAAATTTCTCTAATGGTTATTGAAGCATGTTCTGAAAGAAGAGCCACAACTTTTATACATTTTTCTTGCCATACCATACATTCTTTAAAAGCACAAAATTAAAAATAAACAAAAAAGTAATGAGATACCTAAATATAGCATGAAATCCAGCACTCAACTGGCAGAGCCCTAACTAAAAGTGAGGAAACCAGTTCAATCCAATTTTGTGTGGTTAGAGTCAAACATTTCAAACCAGCCTAGTGTCAGTAGAAACATACACAGGATATTTACTGTCACCAACTGAAACCATTAAAAAATTATTGATTGTCCTGAGTAATTCTTATGCCTCTTCAGACACTCAATAGATTTATTGTTTGTTTGGTAAAGACAGATCATCCTTGTATGGCAACCTATTGGCACAGACTTGACATTCCTAAATTCCTGAACTTTGTGTGGCCAGAAGGGAGGGATGTACAACTTTTGATGAGAAGAGTCAATTGGCAGCTTCTTTGTCCACAAGATAATAATCTTTTCTGGTTTCACTCAGCTGACAAATTCTCTCTTCTTTGAGCTAGGCTAACTGCTTGTGACATCTTCAGGTCATGACCAGAAAACAATTTCTTTGTCCTTCTATTTAAATGTCTATGATATCAGTATAGTAACACCTCAGTTCTTCCCTCTTGTCTCAAAACCTCAACATTTTCAAACAGCTGTGAATACAGAAATAATTTTTTAAAAACCATCAGAGCATAATCAGCAATGAAAATAGCCAAGAAGATTCAAGGACTTAGTTCTCTGGTGCTTACACAGGGCTGTGACCTTGGACAAGTCACTTCTATTTTGAGGACCTCTCTTTCGTTCTCATCTGTACCAGATCAGTAGATCAGTGGTGTCAAATTTATGTGGAAATAAGAGACACTAATCTACTTTTAAGCTGTAAGGGTATCTGTTTCATCATATTTTTATTTATTTTGTTAAAAATTTCCCAGTTATACTTTAATTCAATTTGTTATTCAGCTAACTTCATGCTTGACACCTTTGATCTAGATGATTCTCAAAGTGTATTTCAGCCCTGACATTCAGAGATTAGAGCAATTTGTCCCATTTAACAGAGGGACCTTGGGATGGTTGGTCAAGATTTTCAAACCACATTAAGATACAGAAAAATAATCAAGAGAAAAGAGATAATAAGATAGAAAAAAAAGAAAAGTGGGCAATTGGTAGAAAAGAGACCAGTGATAGAGATTAACAGTGGCCATTGAGCCAGTGAGAAACACATCTACCAATAGGACAAGAATTAACAACATGGAACAGAGTTGTCATGCTGGTGAAGAGAAAAGAAACAACTCCTAGAAACTATTCAGTAATGTGGAGTACAGAAAAAGTACAGAAAGCTCAATACAAGATGCCTCTCTGTATTACATAGCATTGCCATCAGACATCATTGTGTTTTTCGTACTTTGTTTACTAAGAAAGGGAAGAATTTAGTAAATTTTAGAAAGATGCCATTGGTGATGTGGGTCAAAGGAAAGTACCCTGAACCAAATGACAAAAGAAGTTCTGGCTCTGACTTTTCCTTAATTGACTGTGTGATCTTAGGCAAGTCATTTCTAATCATTGAGTTTGAATGTCTTCATCTCTAAGTGAAGGCGGTTTTACTAGATGATATATAAAGTACTTCTGAGTTCTAAAATTCAGTGGTGGCATGCAAATTTGAAACATTGTGGTGCTTAGAGTATTAACTTTGATTTATCTAGAAATTATTTTATACAGAACACTACTTTAGTCAGTTTGTCCAGCTGAAGTTTAACCATACCTTAATATTTTGACAGTGTAATTTTACCAGTTTGGGTGGTCCCAAGCACTGATATATATCAAAAACCTCCCCCCTCTCTCTGTCCCGCCCTTCTTACCTCCTTCCTTCCTCTCCTCTCCCCTTATCTCACTCAGGCTGGAAGTTCAGTAGCCATACACAACTCATAGGCTTGATCCCAATATTAATTGACATGGAAGATTTAACCTATTCCATTTTCCCAACGTGGGCTTTCTTAGGTCCTCTTCTTCCAAGGATTTACCATATTAGTGACAAACTTACCACAGATACTCAATCAGCTTTAGCCCTACTGAGGCTCAGAACTCCAAACTCAAGAGATCCACCAAAATCTCAAACTCTTCAGCAGAAGAGACTTTAGGCATTGCTGGCCCATAAGTTCTCCATATCTACCCAACATGTTGGAAGCATTGTTATACTATATTTTTAAAACTGTCATCATAATTCTCAATATCTCTTTGAAAAACCTCTAGAATTTTGAATGGTTAAATACCCTATATGAGTGACTGATGAAAAGCTGGTACAAAACATTGAATATTATATCATTGACTTGAGGAGTAGCTAATGGAATAGGTGTCTGAAGTGTGTAAACACAATCTAAAAAGAAAATAATAAGTATTGAAGAGTTAGAGGATGATTGAAATGGTTAAAAGTTCCATAATGTTGTGGGAGCAGGTAATTATTGAAGTAACTTCAAGACATTTAAAATTGGATGAGGCACATCTCTAGGGGCTCATCATCCAGTAGTGTCTGCACCCCTTTTTTCTTGCTCTTCTTCAATGGTCTGCAACACTACAGTGTGCTCTTTGCTAAGGTAATTTTTCTTGCTTTGCATGATGAACTAATAAATCTAGTTTCAGGAACCTCATACCAGGGAATATCTGTGTTCAGGGAGGAAGTACAGACCCATAGCTAAGTCATCATTTCAGCCAAAAATTTTCAGAAGTGACTCTACCCTAATTCACTATGGTTGTTTTATTGGTTAAATATTAGTGTAAGATCCATTTACTGAAAGGGAACTGTAGAAATTTAGACAACTGGTAACAGTTGATTTAGATAATCTGGACCAATAGCCATGAATCTACCACTAGGAAATATCCCAGATATCCCATGATTCTTTATTTTGTTTGCCGTCTCCTATGCATCATTTTATATTATACTTATTTTTGGAAAGATTTTATCCTTGTTCCTTCAGAGCAGGAACTTTATCTTTGTATCATATAGAAGGCATCTGAATGTTTTTTTAATTGAACTGAAGAATTAGGTGGTTGAATGACATGCATCAGAATCATAGATCACAGAATTTAGAACTGGAAAGAACCTTTGTGACCATCTTATATAACCCACTCACCTCCAACATGGAATACCCTCTTTTTGTACCCATTCATCAATGTCTCTCACCTCTTTAGATAACTTTTTTGACGTCTTCTTTCTCCAAAAGCCTCCCAGATCTCTTATTCTAAGAAGCACCAGAAAGATCACTAGTCTTGGAGTTCATGTCTCTGGAACTTGAACATCCAGGTCTAAAATTAGACACTTGGTATGTATGTGACCCTAGACAAGTCAGTTAACCCTCTGAGACTCTGTTCCTTCATATTTCAAAAACTGTTGATTTAACAGAATTATTTTGTAAGCAATGAAGTTTTATACAAATGTTTACCCTGGCCTCAGATGTCCTTTTCTCCCTCTCCTTCTTGTGATTTCATGAATGTAGGGAACTTTTGATGGAAATTCATACTAAATGTGTAGACTGAAAATTGATCAGAAATTTAGCCTTAGATTGTTTGCTGAAGCACTGGGAAATTAAATAGCCACAACGATGACAAAAGCTAATATTTATAGAGGTTTCAAAGTGTGCAAAATTCTTTATATTTATTTTCTCATTTCATTATTACAACATCCCTGTGAGATAAGTGCTTTTAATAGTCCCATTTTGCAAATGAAATTAAGACCAAGAGAGGTTAAATGAATTCTCTGTGACCAGAAAGATTATATTTGTTATGGGCAGCCAGACTTGAATCTAGTGCTTCCTGACTCTGAGGTCAATTCTCTATGCACTGCCTCTCCTCTATTAAGAAAACATAATTGGTACCCTCCTACTGGTTGTTATCTATATTCTTACCACATCTTCTCTGCCTCTCTCTTTCAAGTTCTGGAACAACAATTGGATCAATATTGCTATTCCTCCTGAAAAGGGACTGGCCATCTATTTTTCAAGGGCTCCACTCCCTTGTAACTTTCCAAACCAAAACATTTCTCCCTGACCAACTCCCCTAAACAGATTCTATCCTCCACTATAATGCAAGTTCATTGAGGGCAGGGGCTGCCTTTGCTTCTGTATTTGTGTCTCCAGGGTTTAGTACAGTGCTTGACTCAGATCAAGGGCTCATTCATTATGGGCCAATGAGATAATAACCAGAGAACATCCTTTGAAAAAAAAGTGAAACCCAAGAAGCCTAAGTCATCCTAACAACCATGAACTTTTCTGTCTGCCCTGCAACTGAAACCTTCCTTATGTACTGACTCCCTCATTAAAAGGGGAACTACTGACTGTCTTTTCTTTTGATTCTCTCTCATTTAGCAAGGTGCTTTGCACATAATAAGCTCTTGAATGCTTTATTCATTCATTCAGAACCCTTTTTTATCAGACTATGAGCAATCCATCCCTTGATACAGACTGTACTTTTCCAAGTTGGGGATGAGATCATTCATCACCCAATGATCTATCTTCTATTGTTGAGCCTTTCCAAATACAATAAAGGCTAGCCCTCAAATTATAAATACAGAGTTTGTTCTTGGAGCCATACTAAGTACTTGTCTAGCTTGATATCAGATCACCTTCCAAAGCTTGTGCTTGCCTAGTATAATATTTAAGAACTGAAAGCAATCAATGGAGTAAAACACTTGTGAAGGTCATAAATGCTTGCTGTTATTCCTACAGGCTGTAAGTGGTACAGTAGATAAAGTGCTGGACTTGGAGTTTAGAAGACTTGAGTTCAAATTCTGCTTCAGACACTACCTGTGTGAGGCAAGTAACAACTTCTGCCTCAGTTTCCTTGTCATCTCAAAGTTGTGAGGATCAAATGAGATGGTATATGTAAATCACTTTACAGACCTTAAAGTGCTATATAATACTAGCTGTTGCTATTGCTACTGCTGCTGCTACCACTCCTACTCCTACTGTTACTCCTGCCCCTGTTTTGACTGTTACTACTATAGAAAAGATAGGTGAATATCAACGAAGGCAGATAAATACTAAATCATACACATCGGTCTACTTGAGCAAAAAGTGAGCAAATTGGGAACTGAGGCCACTGAAGATGTTCAAGGAGAGACTGTATGATCTCTTCTCAGAGTTGCCGCAAAGATTCTTACTAATGGAAGAAGATTGAACTAGATTCCTCCTGAGGTTCCTTCTAGGACTGGAGTTTCAAGATACTGCTATTTCCTGCCCTCCCCTCAGTGCCTAAGTCTTGATGATTTTCAGTTTCACCAGAAAGGCAGATAGTGGTGTGGCTACTCTACCTCTGGCTGATTGCTGTCATCTTCCTTTCAAGATATACTGAGCACTAGCTCTCTCCTCTTCCCTACTGGAGTCATGAGAACTGGAGCCACTATTGACTAATTATCTGTTGGGCTTCTGTCACTGGCTTTGACAGTATTCATTAGGACTACCCCTGGGAAGGGAAACATCCATTGGAATGGAACTCCATGCATAGAAGTAATAATAACTGGCCATAAACTAGTTTACTTCTTGGTGTCCAAGACCTTTTTCACCAATAGAGTGTTAAGGAGCATGTCATTCTTATCACTAGTCATCACTGTTAATCTATTGAATTTCCTTTTTCTTTTGCTCTTCTCTAGAAGCCAAGTGAAGCTTGGTTTCTAGAGACAGTGGATCCACATTTCAACCCTAATGCTTGCAAATTGTGTGACCTGGGGCAAAGTCACTTAAACTCTGAGCTTTTCTCTCCCTAACTGGAAATGGAGATAGTAATAATCTTACTACTTATCTCAGTGGATTGTTATGAGGAAAGGGCTTAGTAAATCTTAAAATCTGAGTGAGTGTTCCAGGAATGAAAACAAATTTTAGCAATAATTTCCCCCCAAGTAAAAGAACTTTATTTAATGTTTGATACAACAGTTGAAGATGCTGACTTTTTTTTTTCTAAACCAGACTTGATTTCACCAGTATTAGGGAACCTCCCTCTATATTGTATAGTAGACAGAATATTGGATTTGATATAAAAAACAATTGGGTTCAGACCCTGCATTAAATATTCATAGGCTGTATGACTCTGGAGATGCCACTTAAGTTCTCTTAAATTTATTTTCCTTGACTATAAAATGAGAGGAGACTAGACTCAGTGACCTTTAAGTCTTTTCCAATTTTAACTCTATGATCCTATGACCAATACAGGTAGGAAGCTGCTCTGCAATCTAGGGTCTTAGAAAATTAACTAGAGAACAAGTCTCCCTGAAGGCCTGCCTTCTATCTCCTACTCCATGTATACTTTATTATTTAATTCATTAGCTTAGTCTCATTTTATTGCTTTATGGTTTTTTTTCTATTTTCCACATTGCTAAAAATATGATAGGGGCAGAATAAAAACTGTACTCTGCTCCAGAAAGGGAGAATTGAATTGACTTTAATTCAAATGAATTATTGGTAACAGTTTCTATCTAATCTCTAGAGTAATAATAACATAACAGCTCCCATTTGTAAGCATTTTACATTTTGCAAAGGGCTTTCCACGTAACATTCTAGGGAGATAAGTAGTTCAAATATTATTATTATTCCCCTTCCACATATGCAGGAACCAAGGCTTGGAGTGGTCAGTGGTATTGCCTGTTGTCACACAGTTGGTAAGGTGTTCTCAACTGGACTTTGAATCTAGGTCTCTTGTTCAAGAAAATAATAATGTTATTTAAAAAATTTTACAATTTATATTTTTCACTCTCTGTTCTGCTCCTGCCCTCCGCTACTACAAATTAGTGAAGGTGTTGTTAATTGTACATACTCATTGTCCTAAACCACTTTTTGTTGGCTCCTACTGGACAGTAAAAGCTTAGAATGACTGCACGTAAGATTCTTTTCTGCTCTAATGAAACCATAGAATGTTAGAACTTGAAAGGACCTAGAAATCATCTAGTCCAGGGAGTTCATGAACTTGTTTTTTTAAAGAAGAAATGTTTTGATAACTTATTTCACTATTAATGGTTTTCTTTGTAATCCTATATATTATGTTTTATGCATTTACAAATATTATGAGAGGGGTTCCCAGGATTAATGATATTGCCTAAGGAGCTAGTGATACAAAGCAAGTTAAGAACCCCTGATCTGTCTTTTGCCTCTTTTTGTAACCCCTGTGCTTGGCATATAGTAGGCACTTAACAAGTGTTGAATGATTGATTGATCTAGTCCAAACCCCTTATTTTTCAGATGAAGAAACTAAGGCTTTGGAGAGGAAATGATCTGTTATACTTTTTTTCTTCTTAAAACATACACTTCTCTTTGCTTCTTCTTTAAACATTGAGCCACAGGGGCCCATTCTTTGTCCCATCAATACAAACTTGTTCAAACTGGTTTCAGTGGCTTTGTGACTATAGAATTTCAGAGCTAGGTAGAAAAGCCCTTCCATAAGATGTTTCAAAAGCGATGACACTAGTTACAGCCTGTTGATAACCTGTGGCAAGTATTGAGGCTCATTGTAAATCATTGGGAACCCTGTACTTTCTGCAGGAATTCTGGGAATACATCTGACAAATTAACCATAACTTTGAAATAATAAATTTTAAAGACCCAGTGAAGCCAACTTTTATTGTTCTTGTTGAGCCTTGTAGATTGTGGGCCAATATAAACAGGGCTTTTCATGCTATTGGCTTCAAACCCAGCTTGAAAATGCCGATTTAGCTCCTTGTATTAACCTCAAAGAACATTGTATCAGGATGGGAAACTTAGACTTCAAGTCAACAAACAGCCCTCCTCCTTGAGTAATTGTGGAACATTTCTGAGTTGGCATGCAAGGGGCAGAGTTTTGATTTTCTGATCTGGATGGGTACCAGAAGTATTTAGGATCTGGACCCTTCATTTTGAGGGTTGGAAGAATGCCTTGGAATGAGCCATTTAACCTAATTCAAACCTAAATGCATGTTTTTAAGGGGGTTCGTGGAATCATGCCAAATCATTTAATCACAATGCAAAGATTATCAAAGAATTCAAAGAAAACAATTAAAAGAAAAAAAGGAAAACACTTAGACCATGATGATTATAATAAAAATAACTGAATAACTGCTTTAAAGCTCGCAAAAGTCCATGCCACTTGACCTTTGCTCTTGTAAAACTGGTCAGCTCATCATTCCTTGAACATTTCCTGGGCTTTTCTGCATCTGTGTCACACCACTCCTAAGCTTGGAATGCAATTTCCTCAGCCCACATTTTCACCTGTTTATATTTTACCCATCATTCCAGTCTGAGTTCATCTCCTTCATTGAAGGGTTCCCTGTCTCACCCCTATCTCTTTCAGCTTGATGTGAGCTCTTTTCCACCTATCGGAGATCTTTGTAATGTGTGTTTACTGCATTCCACTTTCATTATAGTTATTGATGCAGAAGGTACTACAGAATTGTGAAGGCAAGGACAGTGTCCCATTCATCTTTGTATCTGATTCATTATCTGAGTGGTTTTCCAGATAGGAGGCATTCAATGAATACTTGTTGAATTGAATTGAAATTGGACAAATAACAGAGGATGGTGATTCCAAATTAGAAACATATCTGGGTTCCAGAAAAAAGAAAAGAAATACTAATTTTTTTCAAACACAAAAGTATTTGCTTATAAGGTTCAATTAGTAGAGAGATTCACTATTGACAAGTTAGACCCTTACTTTTTGTCTTAGTAACAATTCTAAGGCAGAAGGGCAAGGGCTAGGCAAATGGGGTTAAGTAATTTGCCCAGGGTTATACAGCTAGGAAGTGTCTGAGGTCAGATTCAAATCAAGGTCCTCCTGACTTCAGGTCTGGAACTCTATCCACTGAGCCACCTACCTGCCCCTATCATAAGATTATAATAATCCTATTGAGCCCTAAAACATTTCCATAATGAGATTCATGATTATTCATAAGAAACTGGCCAGTCATCAGAATAGAAAAACAGAGTGGATGAAAAAATGCATTTGCCCAGATTAGGACATGTAGTTTGTCATATAGTCCACTAAATTAGTGTATTAGGACATATTAGACACTTAGACAGAACTACGGATGGATAAAGAGTTTGGTCCAGAATTAGCTAGAAGTAGATTGGTCTGAAGTCACATATGGAAATCACATATGCTCAACATTTTCAGTGAGCTGAAGATACTCCTTCCTTCAGGAACCTGTTTTTTCAATAAATATTCTTCTGATTATTTTATAGGAGCAAAAGGCTACCATCCTGCATGACAGGAAAATAAAATTTTGAGATAACCCAGCAGGCAGTAAAAAGACATGTGGTTAGCAAAAGTTGGCTGCAGAGGACATTTGCCAGTGGTGACTTGCACTTGAAAAGTATCAGAAAAGATATCCTGAAGGACATGTATGACTAGAACAAGATGAGAACTAGTTATACCTGAGTTACAATTACAAAATGGACAGTATGAGTGCTACACAATATGCAAGGAACCATCAGAGGACTTCCAGGGCTTTGGTTAAGTCCTCTGTGAAAGAATTCACAGGAAGAGGAATATGGGTTGTGAGCTGCACTGGTAGATAGAGCACCTATGTCAAGGGAATTACAGCTCTGTGGAAATATCTTCTGTTTAAGAAGGAGGAATACCGCATAATACATTATGGAAAGATCTCCATTCAGAAGGGGGGAAATAAAAAAAATTAGCTCTTAGGGTAATATTCATTTATCTGGAAAATTCACTTATTCCCCTGATTTCTTAACCATACCAAATAGATTGACTGTTACAATGCATGCTTTATGATAATAATACCCATTCAGAAAAATCATTTATTCCTCTCTCTGCTTTGACATGCTTACCTCCAGTTATTTTTTTGACCAAGTTCTAAAAGTTATTCTAGACACCAAGGTAGAAGAGTCTGGGCAACTAAAAGTAAGGTAAAGTGAAAATGTGTCAGCATTGTGAGCACTAGGTTACATTCACAGAATCATAGGACCATAGATTTAAAGTTAGAAGGGACCTTGGAAACCATGTAGTCCAGTCCTCCCCATTTTATAGATTGAGCAGCTAGGTGGTGTAGCCAATAGAGTGCTAACCTTGGAGTCAGAAAGTTGTTATTGTTGTTGTTCAGTTGTGTACAGCTCTTCATAGCTTCATTTGGGGTTTTCTTGGCAAATATAATTGAGTGGTTTGCCATATCCTTCTCTAGCTCATTTTATAGATAAGGAACTGAGGCAAACAGAAGTGACTTGCCTAGAGTCATACAACTAGTGTCTGAGGTCAAATTTGAACTTAGGAAGATGCTTCTTCTTGATTCTAGATCTGAGTTCCAATCCCAATTTAGGTGCCAGCTGAGTGACTCTGGGCATGTCACTTAACCTTTCTCGGTTTGAGTTTTCTCATTAGAAAAACAGAGGTAATAATAATATTTACTTACAGAGTGGTTTTGAAAATCAAACAAGATAGTAGATTTAGTGCGCTAGCTATATTATAAGGAAACTGAGACCCAGAAGGGTAAGATCCTCAAGGAGATATGAAGTCTCATGCCCTACTTTATAGAAGCAATGATCATCTGTTACAATTCTGGCCTGTTACTATGTGATTTTACAAGGTGGCTCTTAGTTCTTATTGACTATATCAGGGACAGCCTTTCAGAAAGTCTTGTCTCTACCAAATTATGGTTTTATTTGGCCATTGCAACTCATGAACTCTGCCTTCTGAGGTATAAGGTTGTGATCTATACTGGTAGACATTCACACTGATGAAATTTAAGATCCTTGAAGTATAGAATCACTAACCATCAGAGCTGAAGGGGACCTTAGAGGTCCACTAATCCCACTCCTTTATTTTAGAGGTGAGGAAGCCACGCTTCAGAATAGTTTTGTGATTTGCCCAAGAGGATGCAGCTAGTAAGTAACCTTGAACCAAGGCATTCAGCTTTTCATTTCTATTAAACCATTCTTCTTCATTAGTAATGATATTATTTGCAAAACAAAGCGTTGGCCAGGGTATCATGCATGGCAGCGCCATCGTTATATGGTGTACCATTTGCTTCTCATGTGCTTGTTAATCTCAATAGACTATAAACCCCCGACTGAGTCAGCTACTTTTTTTGGATTCCTTATGCTGCTGGACATAATAGAATGTGTTCAAAATTCATATAAATCAGAATTGTGTATTTTAGCTGTTTCCAATTTTCAGTTTTCTCTTGAAATGTAATAATATCTCAGAGGCTCCTCTCTTTGGCTTAGTCTATTTCCTTCACTGTTTAGACTTTGACCTGAAGGTCCCAGTTCTCCTGACAATTTTGCAAGTTTAGCACCCAAAATGGGACAACCTGCTTATAACAAGAGCATAACCCCCTTGGTTATTTTTCCTCTCTCAGCCATGTAATTCATGGCTATTTTCCTCAGACATTCATACAAAAATAATTTACCTTTGGTGAGAGGCCAAGCAGAGATCATTTTCAATCCCCTATGAAACTGTTTTTCTAAGCAACCAGAGTGGGAGATTTGTGGTACCTAACAATGTTAGTTAGGTATTTTGGACCATAGCTAGATGAATTTTGGATCAGTTTTCCAAAACGTCCCATTTTCCATTTACCCCATCCTTAAAAATGAGTTCATTGATCCCTTGGGGTTTCACCCAAAGGCTTCCTCAGGTCCTCATTATTGGACTTGTCCTTAGAATCCCTGAGCATGAGGGCTTTGGTTCGGACCAGACTGCATCTTTTTCAAACATTCTGAAAAATGAAAGTTGACAAATGCTTAGTGTCTTTCTCTCGTGATGTAGTGGGAAAAGGACTAAACTTGGGATCTGGAGTGGTTTGTGCTTAGTTCCACTATATACTCTGTGGCCTATCTAAGACTGTAAAATGGAGATAAAACATTCATTACTTTTTGCATTGATGTAATGTTAGCATCCAAATGAGGTAACGTTTGGAAGCATTGAATACTCAACATTACATTAATGTATGTTGTTCATTTTCTAGATAACCAGGACTATGCTCTCTGTCCCTTTTTCTGCCCTCAAGGAACTTACAGTCTGGTTGAAGAGACAAAAATAAATGCAGAAATAGAAAGATCTGTGTCGCTTACAGCATAAAATGCAAACTCCTTAGCCTGGCATTCAAGGCCATCCATAATGAGAACCCAAGTTAACTTTCAAGCTTGATATCCTATGACTTCCCTACATGAACCCACTGCCTCAGTCATACTAAAACATAGTAAACACTCTTTGTCAACCTTCCCCCTAGCTAATTTCTCTCTTTCCTAATTTCTCTATCCAAATCATACATGTTTGGAGACTCAGCCCAAATACCACAACCACCACTCCAAATTCCTCCAACTAAAGACAGTCTTTCCCTTCTTCCTTTTGAATTCATGTAGGACCTGTTTGAAACATTCATTTTGCATCTAGTCAAAGGGAGCCTTGGGATTAGTTTATTGACTGAACTGCAGTTTTAATCTTGTTGCTGTGTGTGTGTGTGTGTGTGTGTGTGTGTGTGTGGTTTGTCCAGCTTGATCAGGAATTTTAACCCAAGGAATGGGAACTTAAAAAAATACACACACACATAGTGATAATTATATCTTAATATAATTTGTTTTTTCACAATCTTTTGCATTTTATGAATTTTTTAAAAAAGACAGGCTCTACCTTCAAGGAGCTTATTAATGAGGATGACAGGTAAGAGGGGGAAGAAGGGAGAGAGTACCCACAATGGGATAAGGCTGCTGGAGGAGATTGAAAAAGTACAGAGAATAAAGAATGAGCTGGGAGTAAAGTGAACTTGGTCTGGGCAATTCTTAAGAAGGTACTCATCAAATACAAATAAGGACTGAAGGGTGAAGCTATTGCCAGGAAGGAAGGTTGCTGGGGTGAAGAAATAGAGCAAAAGTGGTGAGTGAGGAATAGAGCAAAAGCAAGATAATAAATTACACTCTGGACCTTGTAGCGTGGTTACAATGAGAATATTTTATAATTTTCCTTTTATTCTTGTGGGAAACTGTTCCATAAATCTACCTTTAATTTCTCCTGTCCTTATAAAGTTCTCTTATAACGATTACCTGCTGAATATCATAGCTGGCACCTTTTCCTAACTGGACCATTTAAAGAAGGAATTTTATCCTCTGGAATGGCTATTATTTTCATACCACAAGATTGAAATTCTTGTGATAACCCAACTTAACATTTCATCTTTTCAAGAAGGAGCTATTTCCTTAATCTGGGTAATTCAAAAGGTTAATATTTAGCAATGCATTAAGGAAGATGTCATCAAAACAAGGCTTAATTCAATTGCTTTTTGCAGTTGACTAAAGCCTGTATAAACATTTCTTTGGGGAAAGGGATTAATCTTCAGTTTTGTGGACAGTAAGTTTCTTATGTTGTTGAGAATGGCATAAACTCAAACTTTTGGGTCTAAATGCTGAACTTTATTAAGTGGTTCCAACAGCAAAGTGGCCTAACAGTGGAGCAGGAGAAAGAAGATTTGACAAAGAATCAAGGAAACTGTCAAAGAGCATAAGTTTGCAGATCAAGAGCTGATCTACAGGTAGATTCTAGGGGTAGATTCCTTATTGGAAGTTCCCTCTGTTAATGAAATCACAACTTTGGTTAAAAAAATTACGGATATGATTAATTAATTGACTGTTTGTTAGGCCATGCCTCCTTAATAGAGTCTTCCCTGACTACAGAGAACTTAGGCTTTATGGTCTCTATAGCTTGAAGTCACATTACTTCTCTGAGACAATATATATGAAAATACTTTGGAAACTATAACATGCTATGCAGACATAAAGCATTATTATTGTTATCATCATCATCATCATCATCCATTTCCTAGCTAGGCTGTTTCTTCTAGAGATTATGGGTTTCTAGGTTTATATTTGAATATATTCACTTGGAGTTATATTTTTGTAGGTAGCCCTTTCCTAGAAAAGTGGCCAACCACTCCTTTGGGTAAATATCCCTTAAAGTCATTTTTGAGCTTTGCAATGATATGTCTTCAGTGTTTTGGAAACTAAACAAGGTATACATCAATACCACAAATGTATGAAAAAATACTTTTATTGATAGATCATCATTCTATGGTAGTTATTTATGTAGTGGTTTCTAGAAATCATTTTAAAAATGATGTATTGGGAGAATGTTAGACTATATTTTACACCTATCCAAAATTCTTCAATGAAAATGATAATACTTTCCCTTCTTCAAAGAGTTCTTGTGAAAATTTGTGAAAACTTAAATTAGCTGTGCTTCATAAGTTTTAAAGTGCTTTAAAAATGTAAACAATGATTTTTATTTACTAATATAGTCATACCATAAACTTTGCTCTAACACTCTCTTTGACACTTATACCATTGCAAATACCTCTGGTACTGAGGGTAATTAAATCTCCTTAGTTGGAATCCAGAACAGATCTGCCTTTTACTGGGTGTTGCACTGGTGTGTTATGGCTACGTTATGGTGAGGCTCCGATGAAGTCCAAAAGATTACCATTCATTCGTTGAAAAATGGAAAAATAAGCCCTCTCTCATTCATCACTTAAACCTGAGGTGGCTGCCCCCCCAAGTCCTAGATAGGTTGTAGGTCAAGTAGAAGCCCCTTCCCCCAAAAGCATAACAGGATGTAATGGGATATATATGTATGTGTGTGTGTGAGTAGACTGAAGTATTAACTTTTAGATACATCAACACAGGCTGTGGTCCCTTCCCTGTTTGTGCCCTTGGTTTCCCTTTTCAGACAAGTTTTCTGCATGAAGCACAGAAGCCAGAAGCATGGAATTTGAGAGTCGTAAGGGACTTTAGCAGTCAGTCATCTAGGGCAACCCATGACTGAAAAAGAAATCTTTCCATAACATACCCCACTCCACAGAATTCTTTCTATTTTCAAAGTATATGAGAATATAATAACAAAACCACTTTTTTTAAAAAAAAGTACTGCAAGGTTTACAAAATGATTGCCAGGACAGCTCCATGATCCTACCTAGATCTCAAGACCCAGCTTAGGTTCTACTTTCTCCATGAAGATTTTCTTTATCCTTTTCCCTTTTTCCAGCAAGAAGTAATTTGTTCATCTTTGGAACCCTTCTAGTTTTCTGTACCTCTCTCACAGCACCTATTGTGCCTTGTACTCCAGTTAGTTGTTTTTCATTATCCTGTCTCCAACCTACATAGTAAATTCTCTGAGACCAACAGCTATCCATCCTTGCCTCCTGCATAGAACCTAGATATATTCCGTGAACTTAGTATGGTCTTAAAACATTCAGTGAACTGAATTAATAGATAGATGTATGCCTTTCCCCAGCACATGCTCGGGAAATGTTTATTTAGTCAATTAATAACTATAGCTATTATGTGCCAGGCACTGTGCTAGTTACTGGGGATACAAATATTGTGAATGAAATAATCTCTGTTTATACTCTAACAGGAAGACAGCAAGAACATGCATAAGTACAAGCAGAATGTGTGTGCGTGTTATATGGAAATATTTGGAAATATGTGTAGAATGTTCTCCTCTTGAAAAATATTTTTGCTGACTGCTTGAAATTTCATGAGAGTAACCATGTTTAATTTTAAAATCTCTTCAGCTCATTCATGGAAACTTTGTAATGAGAAAAGAATTGGAAATAACACAAATACATTGATTGGGGAAATGGCTGAATAGATTTTGATATTTGAATGTAATTGATTTCATTATGTTATTAGAAATGACAAATATTGGAAACAAAGAAAACAAGGGAAATATATGAAGAGAAGAAAAGAGAAAGAAGAAGAATATGCTATGATTACATTAAAAAATAACAGCCACAAAAATCAAGGGAAAAATGTATCCAAGTAAAGCAAATTCAAAGGGAACATAAAAGCAGAGGATGTTTATATTAGCACACATATATAATTACATATTTTAAACAAATGGTAAACAATGTGGAGTTTGTGGTTTTGCACATAATTGTTTTTGCATTTGTTCATTTATGTATTGCTGAGTATATAATGAAATTTTTAAAAATTAAAAAGTATATCTTCTGTTCTTGTGAATCTGGGGAATATGGTTATACTACACATACATTTTGAGGTGCGCTCCTGCCCTTTTCTCTACTCAGACTGTTTCTTCTACTAGTGATACCCACAAAATATATATGCCACATTTGGAGTCTAGAAGAGTCAGAGCTTGGAAATTTTCTCATGGGAAGAAGGGGACTAGATTTTCCATATTCTTTATGATGTAAAATGAAGTTAAAACCAGAATACAAGGAATTTTTCAGGTACCAGAAGCAGTATAGGGGACACTTTCATTTCCTTTATCAATTCATTATTGTAGCACTAAGTACATTTCTTGTAATCATATAAAAGATTATGTTAATTACAATGATAATAATTATAACGATACTACCTGAACTGAGAGAGCAAATAACATTCTGCTTGATTTATTTTAATCACATAATTCTCCTAGCAATAATCATAATCAGTGATAATGATAATAATATAAAATACAGAAAGTAGGAAATATATGTAGAATAATATTTGGAAATATATGTAGAATAAATACAAAGTAGTCAGCAAAGTATCCAGCACATTGTAGGTGTTTAATAAAATGTTCATTGACTTGATTTAGCTAGTGAAATTCAAGATAGTTTGACAGGAAGGTCACTAGCACTTGAGGGGATAAGGAGAAAGGTTTGAAATAGGAGATAGCTTTTGAGTTGAATTTCAAAGGAAGAGAGGGATTCTGCAAGGCAGAGGGAAGAAAGGGGTGCATTCTAGATACTGGGGACAGACAGCCAGTATGCAAGGGCATGAAGTTTAGAGATGAAGTGTCATATGTAGGAAATGGAAAGGGTTAATTTGATTGTATCTCATTCTGCAGGAGGGGGGGTAGCGACCAATAAATTTGGAAAGATAGAAGGGACAAGGTTTTAGAGGGCTTTTAAAAGCCGGAGTATACATAAAGACTCCATGTGCATTTAGTCGTGCTATGAAAGTAATATAGTGGAAAAAATACTGAATTAGGAATCAGAAGTCCTGGATCTCCCTGACTGTGCCAGTGACTAATTGGATGACCTGAGAGAGACCCACTTGGACCTTCTGGGTCTCAGTTTCTTCATCTGCAAAATGAGGGGTGGAGATATGGATGAAGTGATCACTGAGGTCCAACTCTAATTCTGTTATGTTTATATGAGTTTTTTTAAACCCCAATAGAAGACAAAGGTGATAGGGATGGAGCGGATGTGCTTCTTTTCACAATTTTCCCAACCAGAGGCTTGATAAAATTATTTTTAAAATTTAATTTCATTTTCCTCCAATTATATGTAAAAAAGTTTCCAACATTTTTCAAAGAATATTGTGTTTCAAATTTTCTCCCTCTTGCCTCTCCACCTTATTAACCCCCCCCCACCCTGTGTTGAGATGGTAAGTAATCTCATATATATTTTTCATGTCCAATTATACAAAACTTTTTATATTAATCCTATTGGGGAAGGAAATGAATAAAAAAATTAAGAAAAAAATGAAAAAAGTTTTCTTTGGTCTGGATTCAGACTTTATCAATTCTTTTGCTCTGGAACCAGATGGCTTTTTTATTAACATGAATCCTTTGGGATAGTCTTGAATCATTTTATTTCTGAGAATAGCTAAGTTATACACAATTGTTATTATACAGTATTCTTGTCACTGTGTACAATGTTTTTCTGTTCTGCTTATTTCATTCTGCTTCAGCTCATGTAAGTCTTCTTTTTTTTTTTTTTTTTTTTTTTTTTTTTTTTTTTTTTTTTAAACCCTTACCTTCCGTCTTAGAGTCAATACTGTGTATTGGTTCCAAGGCAGAAGAGTGGTAAGGGTAGGCAATGGGGGTCAAGTGACTTGCCCAGGGTCACACAGCTGGGAAGTGTCTGAGGCCAGATTTGAACCTAGGACCTCCCGTCTCTAGGCCTGGCTCTCAATCCACTGAGCTACCCAGCTGCCCCCTCATGTAAGTCTTTTGAGGTTTTTCTGAGCTCCTCCTGCTTGTCCTTTCTTATAGCACAATAGTATTTCATTATAATCATGTACTATAACTTACTCAGCCATTTCCCAATTGATGAGTATCCCCTCCCTCATTTTCCAATTCTTTGCCCCCTCAAAAAGATCTGCTTTAAATATTTTTATAATATAGGTTGTTCTGCTTTTTTTTTTATCTCTTTGGGATACAAATCTAGTAGTAGTATTGCTGGGTCAAAGAGTTTATACTGTTTTATATATGGGCATAGGTCCAAATTGCTCTCTAGAATGGTTAAATCAGTTCACAACTCCCTCAACAGTGCATTAGTGTCTCAGTTTTCCTATATCTTCTCCAAGTTTTGTCATTTTTCTTTTCTGTCATAATAGCCAATCTTATAGGTGTAGGGTAGCGCCTCAGAGTTGTTTTAATTTCTATTTCTCTAATCTTGATTTAGAGCATTTTTGCATGACTATAGAGAGCTTTAATTACTTTGTCTGAGAACTGCCTGTTCATATCCTTTTGCCACTTATTAGTTGGGAAAGAACTTGTATTCTTATATATTCAACTCATTTCTCTATGTATTTGAAAAATGAGGCATTTGTTAGAGACATAAAATTTTTTGCACCGTCATGGTTATTGTATATTACTTTTCATCCCATTTCCTCATGTTTAGTTTCTGACCACTATCTCCCTCAATTTGCCCTCTTTTCTGTCAGCTCCAACCCACCCTCTTCTCTTATCCCATTCTCTTCCTGTAGAGTAAAATAGTTTTCTATACTCAATTGATTGTGTATTTTCTTCCCTCATTGAACCAATTTTGATGAGAGTAAGGTTCACATGCTCCCTTCTCCAACTTCTCCCTCTTTTTCTCTACTGTAAAATCTCTTTCATACTTCTTTTATGTGCAATAATTTACCTCATTCTATTTTCCCTTCTCCTTCCTCCCAAGGCATTGCTTTTCCTCTTGCCTTAATTTTATTTATTTTTATATCACCCTATCATATTCAACTACACTCTTGCCCTTTATCTATGTATACTCCTTCTAACTGCCCTAATAATGATTAAGTTCTTTGTACTTACAAGAATCATCTCCCTACATAGCAATGGACACAGTTAACCTTAATGAATGTTTTTTGATTTCGCTTTCCTGTTTATCTTTTTAATGCTTCTCCTGTATTGACAGCCAGATTTTCTATCCAGCTCTGATCTTTTCCTGAGGAATGTTTGAAAATCCTCTATTTCATTGAAACTTATTTTTCTCCTGAAGGATTATGCTCAGATTTTCTGGGTAAGTGATTCTTGGTTGATATCCTAGCTCCTTTGCCCTCTGGAATATTATATTCTAGGTCCTCTGATCCTTTATTGTAAAATTTGCCAAGTTTTATGTTATCCTGACTGTGGCTCCACAATATTTGAATTTTTTCTTTTTGGCTGCTAACAAATATTTTCTCCTTGACTTGAGAGTTCTGGAATTTGCCTATAAATATTCCTGGGAATTATCCTTTTGGAATCTCTTTCAGGAGGTGGTTGGTGGATTCTTTCAATTCCTATTTTGTCCTTTGGATCTAGAATATCAGGGCAGTTTTCCTTGATAATTTCTTGAAAGATAACGTCTAAGCTTGGCATCCAGGATATTTTGATGCTGTCCAGTGATCTGCTCCTCTGAAGATCCTACATCTACTTCGCTTGTCTTTGGGAATAGGAACTCAGGGAAATTCTGCATGATGTATCCTTTTTGTGGGGTTCCAGAGAGAATAAACCATGTGATTTCATGGGATAGACTTAGAGTAGGGATAGACACTTTTTATGGAGACATTTCCTCCACAAATATAGCACTGTCACATTTGCCTTGTAGCTCTCTTTGCCTGTTGACCTATGGTGCTGCAAGTGAAGGTCAGGTTTGACATTGTATTAGGTCAGCTCCATGTCACCAGAAAGAAATGCATAAAGACAATATTTGGACAACTTCATTGAGACTGCATCCTCCTTTGAGCAAATGTCTAGAGTCCTTTTCCAAAATCAGTCTTGCTCTATTGGCTTCTCCCTCACACCCATGTTATGGTTTCATTTTGACTAGGGTTAAAATCAGAGTGGTCTCCAGCTCCCCACAGTGGCATCTCCAAGGTATTTTTCATTTGAATTAAAGGAAAGAGTTATTCAGGTCCAGGGAACTTCTATAACATCTTAACATGCCATTCTTATCTGCTAGTACCCTTGCAAGAGAAATAGCATTTTCTGTTTAAGAAGCTGTAAATGGTAACAGCTAGGTGGCTCAGTGGATAGAGAGGCAGGTCTGGAGACAGGAGGTCCTAGGTTCAAATCTGACCTTAGATACTTCTTAGCTGCAGTATCATTTAAACCCTAGTCCTTATTGCTCTTGTGCCTTGGAATTGATGTTTAGTATTGATTCTAAGACAGAAGATAAGGGTTTTTAGAAGAAGAAGAAGAAGATGATGATGATGATGATGATGATGATGATGATGATGATGAAGAAGAAGTTTAATATGATAGATTTACTGCAGATCTT
Source organism: Gracilinanus agilis (assembly GCF_016433145.1). NCBI lineage: Eukaryota > Metazoa > Chordata > Mammalia > Didelphimorphia > Didelphidae > Gracilinanus > Gracilinanus agilis. The sequence continues at coordinate 112,111,027 of NC_058132.1, read as the reverse complement.
TTGCTACCTTTCCCATTCTTGATAAGAAAGACTTTCTGCTGATTTTTTTACTTATAATTCCTTACCAAAATATTGCAATGCTTATGTTTAATCCTAATCATTACCAGAAATACATCTGAAAAACTAGGGGAATTGGATTAGATGATCTTATATATTTAGGAAATACAGGCCCACATGTAAAAGAAAATGCAACAACATGTCTAAAAACCCTTGTCACCATCAACAGAGTCTCAGGTTCCAGGATCAGGGAAGCCAACCGAAGGCATTCCTGTAAACTTCAGGCTTTCCATTCATTCAGCAACAATCCAAGAAGCACACGACATGGATGAAATTGAGATAGCATCTCCAAGACAATGTGATAGTTATGAATTTCCCCTTCCACATGACCCCCATTTTCCAATATAAATCGTTTCTTTTCAGATGTTTAAGAGGAGGGGATAGGCAGAAGCAGGACTGTCCCAACTGGAAAAGAAGGCAAAATCCCTTTATTGTCTTCTTGTTTCCATTTCTATATTCTTCTTCCCTAACTTCTCAGATGTCAGTTATCTTCGAGCTGTTTTCTTCTCAGGGACTCCAACTGTGCCTTCCCATCTAGGCTGACTTCTCTTGCAGGATGCCTGAGATTCCAAACTTAAGTACTCTTCTCTCTTTCCTATTATCCCGTGCACAATTAAGTCTTCTTTTTTAAACCCTTACCTTCAGTCTTAGAATCAATACCATGTATTGGTTCCAATGCAAAAGAGTGGTAAGGGCTAGGCAACTGATGTTAAGGGACTTGACCAAGGTTACACAGTTAGGAAATATGATCCAGATTGTTTCCCTCCCTTCCTTCCTTCTTCCTGGAGCAGGCAAGCAATTAGATCTGGGTTATACATGTATTATCATGCAAAATATATTTCTATATTATTCATTTTTATAAGTGAATAATCATATAAAACCAAAACCTCAAAACAAAAGCTCAAATAAACAAGTGAAAAATTGTAGGCATATGCATTTTTATAAAGAGGCAACCTAAATCAATTTCTAATTGGTAGGCTTTTAGGCAGCATTGCGATATTTGGGGAAGGTGGTGGTGGTAAGGTTTTTCTTTCACCTATTGAGGGTAACTTGATTTCCTTTTGTTTGTTAAAATATGAAAAATTTCAGAGGGGTTACAGAGCAGTCTACTTTCTATTCCTCCAGCTATCCTCCTCCTCCAAATGCTTTCCCAATCCCAAATCTTATAGTCTCTATTCCCAGTCTTTTTATTTCTTTGTTTTTCAGGGTTTTGCCTGTGATTCTTGGGATGCTCTTGACACCCAGGTCTTTGCTTTCCTAGAAGGGATGAGGTCCCTCCCCAAAAACCCTGGGAAAGTCACTCCCAGCCTCAGCCTCATGAATCAGGGATTTTGCCTCTTGGGAACTGGGGTAGGATTAGAAAAACCAGCCCTTTGAGTAGAGCTGACTTCTCTTCCAAATCACAAATTTAGCTCTGCTCCAGCAAACTAAGTCTTTTTAGTTTGTTGCTCATATACCAGGGCCATCTGCTTTCAACTTAAGGAAAAATGATGAAAGTAATTCAACAGGCATTTATTAAGAACCCACAGCACTAGGGGCAAGGAAGCTACAAAGCTTAGCTATGTTCCTGTTCTCTGCTCTCACAGAGCTGCCAGTTTAATGGAGGGATATGACACATGCATGAAAGGTAAGAATAAAGTGAAAATGAGAAAATATGCTATGAGACTAGAGTGGAAAATAATGGTGTATGGGATGGTAAAAAAAAACTGGCTCTGGAGTCAGAAGAGATGGTCTTGGTGAGGGGGGAAGATAATGAGTTTAGTTTTTGACATATTGAGTTTAAGAGGTCTATGAGATATATAGGCAGTTGGAAATGTGGAACTGGATGTCAGGGGGAAAGTTAGGGTCAGAGAAGTAGATTTCAGAATCATCTGCATAGAGATGATAATTGAATCCATGAGAACCAATGAGATCACAAAGCAAACTAGTATAGAGGGAAAGGGAAAAGTGACCAGGAGAAAGACCTGAGCATCTTGCATGTTTAATGGCATGAATTAGTTGAAGAACGCAGATCTCAATCCAGCCAACTGCAAAAGGAACTAGCAAAAGAGACTGAGATGGAGCAGCAAGACCAGTAGGAGGGAGGACCAGAAGAGAGCAGTCTCATGAAAAAATCAAGAGAAGAGAATATCAAGGAGAAATGGGTGGCTGACAATATATCAAGGGCTTCAAAGAAGTCAAGAAGGATGAAGATTAAGAAAAGACTTGACAATTAAGAGATCATTAGTAACTTTGAAGAGAGCAGTCTTAGTTGAATAATGAAGTTGGAAACCAGATTGCAATGAAGAGAGCAAGAGGAAAGGAAGTAGAATCATTGAATGTAGATTCCTTCCTCAAGTAGTTTAACCATGAAAGGGAGGAGAGTTATGAGATGATAGCTCTCTGAGATAGATAAATCAAATGAGGGATTTTTGAGAATGAGGGAGTCAGTTTGGTATGTAAGACAGTAGCAACCAGTAGACAGGAAAGCATTGAAGATAGTGAGAGAGTAGAGATGATAGAAGGGGGAAAAAGAGGAAAGGTCATTGCCAGCTTGGGTTGGTAAGGAAGGGATTTGGCTAAGCCATTTATTGTCCTTTAGAAACTCTTTGGAAGCAGAACAGAGTTAGTATTTGTCAATCACTGACATTAGAATGAATTAAGTTCTTAGAACTTAGTCAAGCAATGATTTAGAGCAAGTGCCACAAATCTTAAAGTTCTTACCTATTTGTGTACCATGAACCCCTTTGGAAGTCTGGTGAAGCCATCTCATAATAATGTTTTTAAGTGCATAAAATAGAGTATTTGAGATTACAAAGAAAAACAATTATATTGAAATGCAGTTATAAAAGATATATTTTTTCTAAATCCAGTTTCATAATATGGAAACGTTTTGCATGATAATACATGTATAACCCAGATGGGATCACCTGCCAACAATGGTAGGTGGAAAATAAGGGAAGAAGGGAGGTAGATAAGTTTGATCATATAACTTGGGAAAACTTGTGTGGACATTTGGTATTACATGAAATTGATAAAAAAAATGATTTTATAAAAAGGAACAAAAAATACAGTTTCACAGACCCCAAGTAAAGAACCCTTGCCTTAAAGTGCTGTATAGAAACTAACTTGTTTATTATGGATGAGTGAATGGGAAGAGAGCTTCACAACCTGATATGCCCAGGGGGGTACATGTGATGGGGGCAAAAAGGCACTAGCAGGGGTATATAGCTCAATCCAAGTCAATAGGTCAAACATAAACCCTAACTAGTTTACAATTTAAAATGGTCAGAAATGCTTAGATCTGAACCTTCCCCATCAGCATGCCCAGGAATCCCAGGCCAGATTCTCAAGCTAGATTCACTCTATCTGTACTCTTCCTCCTTCCCTCCCACAACACAGCCACCCAATACACCCAGTGTGGGGTATGTTCCTGGGAGCTGAGATTTGCCCTAGACCAAGAACAAGTAGGATATAATATCTGATCAGCAGTGATCCATGCATTTCAGAGGCCCTGCCAGGATGCATTATATTGCTGAATCAGAAGCCTGGGAAAAAATGCTTCCTGCCATTCCTTTCATGTTGAGCAAGTACAGACCAAGTTCGGGTCAAATCAAGCTCCCAGACGGAGAAAGAATCTGGCTCACTCTGTCTCTTACCTTTCTCCTCTCTCTTTTGTCACAACCTGTAATTTTGTTAGCATAGGGAACTCCAAGGGTTGGAATTCTCTCTACCAAAGCAACTTGTCTCTAGTTTTAAGATCTTAAAGAATTGCCTTGGGACACTGAAAAGTTCAGTGACTTGTCTGTGGTCACACAGCAAATGTGTGTCAGAGGCCAAAACTGAACTCTGGTCTTCCTGACTCCAAGGACAGCTGTCTTCCCACTGTGTCTGCTCCCTGTTTTTAACCTCATCCCTACAAAATTGTAAAGTTGTTCTACAGGTGATTTCTGCTTTTTCTTTTGTATAGCTATTCTAAATTTGTCCATGTTATGTTTACCCTACTGAAATGGAAACCTCCATGTAGTACAGATCTTGGTACCCTAGTACTTGACACAAAGCTAAGCATATTTGTTGAATTCTTTGCTTTTTTGTTTTCATTTTAATGTCTCTTGAGAGATTTGGTGTTTTACTAAATGATTGCTTCATGTTGTGGGTTAGGGAAGACACCAGGACACCATCTGTTCTGTGGAGTTGAAACCAGGAAGAAGAGCAGATGCAAAATGGAATGCACTAAAAAATCCAATCCCTTCCCTCTATAAAGGAAGGCATTGGGAGGCGTTTGATACTCTGTCCTCCAGCTCTGTAATCAGAGGAGAGAAAGAGGCTGAAGGAGGTTGTATCAATCAAGGCTTGAATTAACAGGGTTTAGAAATGATGGGGCAGCAAGATGGCACAGTGCAGAAGTGCAGAGAATGCAAGACCTGGAAGCAGAAAGATCGTTGAGTTCAAATCTTGCCTCAGACACTTCCTAACTTTGTGATTCTGGGCATCTCTCTGAAACCTGTTTGCTTCTGTTTCCTTATCTATAAAAAGAGCCAAAGAAGGAAACAGCAAACCACTCCAGTATCTTTGCTAGGAAAACTCCAAATTGGGTCATAAAAAATAGGATACAACTAAAAAGACTGAACAACAGTAAAAAAAGAAATTATGAATTTATCCTGGCCAGAGCATCTTATGGGAACTAATGAAATACACTTTAGTCACTAAAGGACTACTGGAAAGAGTATGTTAATTAAATCCTGTTTTGATTCTTCTGACTTTCCAACCCAAGATGCTTTTCTCTGACTAACACTTTTATAAATGTGTTTTTTCCTCTGACTAGAATGTAAGTTTCTTGAAGGCAAGAGGTATTTTTCTTTCCAGTACTTAGCCTGGTGCTTGGCACATAGAAAGTTTTTTCATTGTTTATTAACTTATAATAATAACTAACTCTGTACTAGTGGGGAAACTAAATGAGTGAATTTAGGGCCCAGAGGTTATTGGTAAGAGGTTTAATGTCATTTAATTCATTGAAGTATCACATGTGGTTGCTTGGATCTTACCATCCCCGTTGACTCTATGCCTTGTTCTTTGTCTCCATGAAATTTTTCTATGGTTAGGTGTTTCTTTTGCTCTTTGCTCATTTTTCCCAGCCTTTTTTTCTTTGGCTGTGGACTGAGCGATCTGAAAGCTGCTGATTCTGTCTGTGCTTCTAAAGACTTGCAGGACTCAGCAGTCTGAACTATTTTGCCTTGGGGGCTTCACCACAGCACAGGCTTGAAAAGCACTGGACTTCCAGACCTCATGGTGGGCTGGTGCCAGGGCCTGGGACTTCAAGGGGTGGGTCTGGGTGAGGGGTACTCTGTTGTTGGTGTAGCTCGGGTTCTGGAGCTGGCCTATGCCCAGGCTTGGAATCTGGTGCATTAGTTGAGGGGTGGATGGTCACCCAACACTCCTCCGTGTGCAGTTTTGCTTCTGATTCCCCCTTATCCTGTGAAAATCAATTCTCTCTACTTACCTTTCAAATTGTGTTCAGCAAGAGAACCCTCTCAGTCTGTCTTGCTGTTTTTTTTTACTCCTGTCATTTTTTTAAAGATTGTTTTGGAAAGATTGTCAGAAGGGGTTTTGGTTTTTGCTGCTACTAAGCCACCATCTTGGTGCCACCCTTCCAGGATCTTAATATCATTTAATGCAATTCTATTTTATTCAATATACTTGTGGTATTATGAGAACTGTGCTGTGGGTACTTTAGCAAAGTCATGGTTCCAAAGAAATGAAGCTCTAATAATGAAATTTAAGACATCACAGAATCATAGACTTAGAGCTCAAGGGAGCCAATGAGGCCATGTAGTCTAACTTCTGATTTTACAGATAAGAAACTGAGGTCCAGGCAGGGTGATTTCTCCAAAATAATAAAGGAAGTAAATCTTAGAAGTAGAATTTGAACCCAGGTCCTCTGCCTCCAAAGTTCCAATACATATTCCCTTGCACTTCTGGAATTTATTGGAATATGATACATTCATGCCATGCCCCTGCTCTAATGTTGTCTCTCTCTGGAACTGATCCATGCTTAGCATGAGAATCAAGCTGCCCCATCATTCCAAGAATAACTCAGTTTTCATCAATGGATGCAATAGCAGAATCAACCCCATTATATGATGCCAAGACATACTGTTGTTTTTGGTTTTCCCTCCAAATCCCCTCACATGATCCCTCTGTCTTTGTCATATCCCCTGTTACCGTATCTTTATTTTTGCTCATGTGATTCTTCCACCAAGAATGTGCTCCCTCTTCTTTGTGTTTTTTTTTCTGAAATGCCTCCTACCCTAAAAGGCCAAAGTGAAGTTGTTATCTTCACCAAGAATTTTTTCTGAACTGACCTGGTCCTCACTGACCTCTCCTTTCTCTTACCTCTTACTATACCTATTTTCTTCATTTCTTGTTTCTGCATTTAGTCAAGTATTATTTTGCATGTTAGCTGTATGGCAAAGATATTTCTTTTCTTCTCAATTCAATTAGAAGTTACTTGAAGTTGAGAACTGTTCCTTATTCTTCAATATCCTTAGTTTCCGAAAGTCTCTAGCACCTTGCCAGTCACTGAGCTAGAGCTCAGTCCTTGTGGATGTGATTAAAAAGAAATGACTTTATGACTGATGAATGGACTCTTCTTAATGATGACTAGACATCATGGTGCTAGACTGATGTTAAATAGACTTCTTTTTGTACAATTCTGACACACTGCAAAACTCTGAAGAATACAAGGTCTCTCTTGCCCTTCTCACATCGGTTCTCTGTGAGGAGACAGTCCTTTGCTAGAAGGCATACTCTTCTGTGCTGAGGAATTTCACAGATCATTGATCTGAACATATATATATATATATTGTCTATATATTTCATAATTCATAGATCTAGAGGAGAGGTGTTATAGTCAAAAGACCCTCTGCTCAAAGTTAGGGGTACAAGTCAGTAAAAGTTTTAAGATTACAAACCATGACAGACAGGGATACTGGTTGGTTCACAGAGAAAGAAAGTGGGGGGTTAAGGAGGAAAGCACAATAAAGCCAAGGGATGCTTGTAAACCAGAAGTTGACCTCATAGGGGCTCCTAAAAAAGGATGATGTCCAGATGTCCAGATGTGTAATGTCCAGAAAGGGCAAAAGTCAAGAGTTGGACATGGCACCATATAAGTGTTGTCAAACCAGATTAAAATGCAATTAAAGAAAAAGTGGAATTTAAGAAATTAAAAAATGCAATGAAACATAGATAATACTCCATTTTAAAGACAAGTCAATATGGGGCAGCAAGATAAGCTCAGCAGACAGAGAGCCAGGCCTGGAGATGGAATGTCCTGACTTAAAATCTGGCCTCATACAGTTTGACCCTGGGCAAGCCAAAACCCAGTTGCCTAGCCCTAATCACCCTTCTGTCTTGGAACTGATAGAGACTCTAAGACAGAAGGTTAAGGGTTTGAAAAAAAAAATAAGAAGTCAAAATGTGACCTGCAGAGATCCTTACATTTGGATCAGTGGCAATCTTGCTTTTTGAGTCTGACACCACTTGTCTAGGACAGGAAATGCAACATGTCCAATGCAGAGGAAACCAGGAAGGCATATATGGGCCTTTGTGTAAAGAAATTGCAACAGAATTTATGAAGATAGGTGAGACAGGGAGCTAGTAATCAAGGCACTAAGAGATGGAATTAGCAGACTGAGAGGGACAAGATTTTAGAAGCAGACCATAGTATGTTGTCTGTGCATTAAGAAATAGCCTTTTTTGGGCTGCTAGATGGAGAGCCAGGCCTACAGGTCCCGGGTGCCAATCTGGCCTCAGACACTTTTTAACTGTGTGCCCCTGGGCAAGTCACTTAACCTTAATTGAATAGCCCTTACCCCTCTTCTGCCTTAGAACCAATACACAGTATTGATCATAAAATGGAAGGTAAGGGTTAAAAAAGAAAAGAAGAAATGGTCTTTTGCTATGCTAATCTCTTTGAGCCATTGCTCTTGTTTTTACTGACCAGTTGGTATTGTTTTGCCCTTATAGAATTTTTAGTTTGGTGTATGTGTGAGTGGGAAGAGTTTTAGAATACATACTTAAATTACTGTAAAGAGTCATAGCTCATGATAAGTGTCTGCGACCATGGCTCTGCTATACCTAGTATAGTGCTTACACACAGTAAGCACTAAATAAACGTTGGATTGACAGATAGATGAATAAATGCATGTATACCTAGTGTTTCCTCCAGTCAATCGACAAGCATTTTCTAAGTATCTACCATGTGGCAGGCACTGAGCTAGGAAATGGAGCTAAGAAGACAAGAACAAAACAGGCACTGACTTCAAGGAGTTTTTATTCTATCGGAGGAAACAATATGCACTATTTGTGTGTGTGTATACATATATACACATTTTACATATACATATGTGTGTGTATTTTTACATAAATAATATATTTAAAATAAATGTTAATACAATATACTTTTAAGAGGAGAAACTAGCATCTGGAGAGGGGTAGAGAATCAGGAAAAGCCTTGTGCCAAAGGTGGTGGTATTTGAATTGAGTCTGGAGGGAAACAAGGTATTCTAAGAAAGAAAAGTGAATAGGAAGTACATTAAGGAATGGAACTGAGACAAGAGAACAGATGTCCCTTGTAAGGAATAAGAAGGCCAGTTTAACTGGACCAAGATCTCTGTGAAGGGGAGTTTTGAATCATGAACTCATCTTCCCAAACCCCAGAGGCATGAGTATATGCCTTCCTTCTGGAAATTTCTTAGGAGACTTTCTCACCTGCCTTTATGAGCTCTCCCTCCAGCGTGCTACTTCTCATACTGCTAGTAAGTCCTTCCCATAGCTATGACCAACATTCGTCTTGTCACACATTCCTCATGGAATATTCCCTCAAGAGAGATGGCGAAAGTGAATAAGCGGACTGCCTGTTTGATGGTGAAAGTGGGGCTGTGCCTTATTTGTAGCAAAAACTCTTCATTGTGCAGCTCCTGAATTTCCAGCTTCTCCATGAAGCCTTATTGGACCAATTAAAGGCAAGTTATAGAATTCATCTCTGTCTAAACATTATCTCTTGGGACTGAGTCTTCACTCATCATGTACAAACTCTATTTGTTCATTCATCCCTATCCTTGTGTTGGAGAAAGGACCATGGAAAACTGTCTTTCCCCTGGGTGCTTCAAGAAGCATAATCATTGCAAGTCATGCCTGGAGCCCAGAATGCTATTTGGGTTTCATATTTCCTCAGGATTTGGCTGATGGTATCTCTGAAAGCCTGAGCGATTTCACAGGTTTATTTGTTGTTTTGGCTTGTCTTTTTTCAGCTAACCTCACAGGAAAGCAGAGCAAGAGGCTGCTTGTGTGATATGATTTCAGGATCACCTTAGCCAGATCAGAGCATGCCTTAGGGATAAGATAGAGGAGACAGAAATCACTGCTTTATTTTTAAATTAGAAAATTTTAATAACAAATTTCCATGTGACATGATCCAAAGTTATATGATCCAAATTGCCTCCCTCCCTTCTTTCTCCCCTGTCCTGGAGCTGAGAAGCAATTCAATCTGGGTTATATATGTATTATCACACAAAACATCAGAAATCACTGCTTTATAGAGATGAGGGGAGGAGAGGAAAGAAGGGGTGGAACAGGTCAGGAAGGGGAAAGAAGTATTCAAAGAAGATGGAGGGCAGAACCAAGTACAGCCTTTGCCAGCTTCATGATCTCATCGAGGGCTGTGCCCAAAGAGAATATGGGATTAAATGTGTCTTTAAATTATGTGTTGATAAAGGTAGTAGGATTTAAACTGAATTGAATTGAATATGGAAGTATGTTTTCCTTCTGTAGAACAAAAAGGCTATATAAAGGTTTGGGGGATGAGTTGCTCTTTGGATCAAAAAGGAACATTTGAAGAGATACTTTCAAATGTAAGGATAAGAATATAAGAATCTGTTGCTTTGGGAGCCACCAATATTTTACCAAAAAGTATCTTGAGCTCTCCCCTCCTCTGATCTCTCTGAGTTATCATTCTTTTTATTATTATAATATATTATATATTTTATTATTATGGTATATATAATATATGTTTATCTATATTACAGTATATATGTTGGACCTCCCCAACTAGATGATAGATTCCTTGAGAAGATGACTACAATGTCTTTATTTTTCAAGTGCCAAACAAGATACTTTGTACATAGCATGAGCTTAACCAACGTAAGTTGAATGTTGATATATTTAAGACCAATAGCATTGATATACACAGGCATCTTCCATATCCCAGCATTATCTTGTGTGCAATATGTGGTGGCACTGAGACTGCAAGGAGAGATGTAAAAACATAGTATTTCTGGGGCAGCTGGGTAGCTCAGTGGAGTGAGAGTCAGGCCTAGAGACAGGAGGTCCTAGGTTCAAACCCGGCCTCAGCCACTTCCCAGCTGTGTGACCCTGGGCAAGTCACTTGACCCCCATTGCCCACCCTTACCACTCTTCCACCTATGAGACAATACACCGAAGTACAAGGGTTTTAAAAAAAAACAACAAAAAAAAAACCATAGTATTTCTGCAGCTTACTGCCATGACAGGACATAGGAGTGTGTGTTTCTTGGTGCAGACATATTTTTTTTTTCATTGATGTGGGGAACTCTTGGTTTGGAAACTGCATCCATTGATACAGATTGGTGATATGACTATAATTTCTTGATTTAGTATTTAAAGCTCTTTGTGACCTAGCCCCTTCCTACTTTACAGTGCCTTCTGCCCACTCTATTTGCTCTTCCTCATTCCCTGTGCTCCACCTGCCGTCTGTCTGTCTCTTATGCCCGGAATTCTCTGCCCTTTATTTCTTTACCTCTTGGAGTCTCTGGTTTCCTTCAACATTCAGCTCAAATCCCAGATTCTGTAGGAAGTCTTTTCTTGCCTATTGCTAATGGCTTTTCTAAGATAATCTCCCTTCTATTCTTTATATATTTGGTATATATTTAGTTATTTTCATATTTCTTCTCCATGAGAATGTAAGCATCTTGAGGTCAGGGACTATTTTTCCCTTCACTTCTTTGTATCATTAACATTTAGCATGAGAATGCATATAGGGTTGTATGAAGTGTTTAGGGAGGACTAGCACCTCTGGTGTGAAGGCTTGCTTTTCAGGGCTGCTCATCCATTGCAGGTGTATATCTATCACCCAACTCTCACCTGTCATTCCAAGAAGCTGTTGGCAAACCCTGGCAAAATTGTCTGGCAGGCAGGCTAAACCAGGTTGAGAGTAACTGACAGGACTCAAATTCATTAGTGAGTTGGGGAGGATGTCTACCCCAAGCATGCAAAGGCTTTCTCCCGAAGAATGATTGAATGAGAACAGTTTGTCCCAAAGGTCATGAAAATGACTGAAACAGGCTCTGTGAAATACTTAGAGCTAGGTCAGACATCAAACATGGCAAGTGTAGCTGCTGTATCACAGGCCATTGCCAGTTGTCCTGACTTTTGTTTTGCCACTAGACTTCAAAGACGAGAGAGAGAGAGAGAGAGAGAGAGAGAGAGAGAGAGAGAGAGAGAGAGAGAGAGAGAGAGAAAGAGAGAGAGAGAGAGAGAGAGAGAGAGAGAGGCGCTGATGACTTTGTACAACTTTGCCTCACTTAAATCCATTTGATGCCCAAGTCAAGCATCACCTCATGATACCATTGGTTCTCTTCCAAATGAATCCTAAGTGTTTAATAAATGCTTGTTGACATCCAATCTTAGACTTAGACTTGTAGTCTTAGAAATTTAGAAAAAGGATCTAATGCCAGGTTCATACCAAATAGATACAGAATAGAAGGGATATTATCTCAGAAGAGGCATTAGCAATAGGCAAGAACAGAAAAGACCTTATACAGAATGTGGGGTTTGAGCTGAGTATTGAAGGAGGTTGGAAAAGCCAAGAGATAGAGAAATAAAAGGCAGAGAATTCCAGGCATGAGGGACAGTGACAAGGCAGAGATGACAGGTGGAGTGTGGTGAACAAGGAAGAGCAAAAGAGTGGGTAGAGAGCAACAAAATATAAGAACCCTGGAAAAGTAGGAAGGGGCTAGGTTACAAGAAGCTTTAAATACTTATTTAGCACCACGAAGTGATTTGTCCATGGCATATACATAATTGGTATGTGCTAAGAGGCAGAATTTGAATTTAAGTTTTTTGCATAGCTAGATGGCAGAATGGATAGAGCAATGGATCTAAAGTCAGGAAGAGCTGAATTAAAATCTAGCCCAAGACATTTACTAGTTAGATATATGACCCTGGACAAGTCACTTAACCTGTCCACCTCAGTAAACTCAAATATAAAATAAGGATAATAATAGCACCTACTTCCCAAGATTGTTTTGAGAATCAAATGAAATAATATTGTAAAGTGCTTAGCACAGTGTCTGGCACAAAGGCACTTCATACATATGTAGTCCCTTCTCTTCCTTTCTTGATTTCCAGGATGGCCTTCTTTTCATTATATTACACTATCTCTCTGGGACATAGATGATATAATATAATAATGCCCACGTCCATTGTCATGTCCCATTTCCAATATAATATTATTACAAAATTAATTATGTGATTCTAGTATAATATAGCCACGTGTTAAAAGTGGTATGGATAATGTGTGCTGTAGGACTTCAGAGGAGAGATCATGGAAGGCTGAGACCATCAAAAAAGTTTTCATGGAGCAAGTGTGCTCTTTGAGAACTAATACAGTTTTTGTGTTTGTCTTTGATCCCCAGCAACTAGATTAGTACTTGGTATATAGTTGGCACTGAAATGCTTGCTGAATGAATGAATCTCTGCCCCCAACCCACTCTTCTACTCTTCCCCATCCCAAACACTGAAGTTTTGGGGCAAGAGTCTAAGGGATACACAGGATGACCTGGCCCTTTGGGATATTCCCCTGGCATTCATTCCCTGGCAAAAGGGAGAAAATGGGGAATAACATTTTAAAAATCTGCCATTTTTCCACAATGAAAATGTTAAAATTGCATGAGTGGGAAACTTATAAGGTACTCTACATTCTGTCCATTCTTGAACTACTCAACAGAGACTGAAATTCAGTATGTTCTCAAATTAGCTAGGGTTCCCCTGTCCAAGACCCCCCCAATACATCTGGATATAATTATTAAAATATTATGGGCGTGCATGTTTTCTGTAGAAAAAAATGAACAATCCCTTCAAATATGTAATTTTATAGGTTCAGAAATATGAAAGCAACTGCTAAGGGAGCTATCAAATCAATCTGAAGTTCGGCGTGAGTTGTTACAGGGGAAAAAGAATTTGCAATAACTCTTGTCACACTCTGCAGACCCAGGTTATTTGCATGCTTTGGTCAGAAATCATAAATATACTCCTCAGAGTTCATAAAGAGCTTTCTTTGTATGAGAGTGTTGCAAAAGGAATTGGGCAGGTTGGGCATGTCTGGTCCAAAGGTCCAGTTGGGTCTGAGACCTATCCTCTCAAAATCAGGGGCCATTTCAGGGCAGTCCATGGTACACACACCTAACTGGGAATTTTTGTATTTCATGAAGTTTCCAAGGACTCGATTTCTTGCTCCACCTCTGCCCACTACGTACAGAACCAAGCCATGGAAAATTATCTTCCCCTCCCTCTAATCTTCTTTCTTAGGTCTAATTCCAAGAATTGTTTGTTACGCCTGTAAGGATAGAACTCGCTACCTCACATATCATTTTTGCACATTTCAATTTTGTTCAATTCAGACTGTTAAGAAGTTCTGTATATTGAACCCAAATTTGCCTACCTCTAACTTCTCCACAGAGTTCAAGCCTTCAGCCACATAGAACAAGTCTGATTTCTCTTTATCTGTATAAGTACTTGAAGGTAGCAATTATATTCTTCTCTCCAACTTTTAAAACATTTTCTAGCATTTATATAATACTTGAAGGTTTGCAAAGCATTTTACAAATATGATCTCATTTTATCTTCCCAAAAAGCCTGGGAGGAAGGTGCTGTTGTTATTCCCATTTCATATATGAGGAAACTAAGGCAGACAGTGGTTAAATGACTTGCTTGGGGCAATCTATTTATATATTATGATTCCATCTCTCTCATTTACAAGATAAGGAAATTGAGGAGCAGAGTGTTGAAATGATTTGCCTAAAGTTCACATAGCCAGATAATGATAGAACCAGGAGTAGAATCTGGGTCTTCTAATACACTTTCTACAGTATCATGGTACTTTTCCATTCTTGTGGTTGGATAAAAGGTGCCTCTTTAAGGTGATCAACATTTACTGACCTTGCAACTAGAATTTGCAAAGCATTGTGGGGAAGATATAAAAGAAACACAGGATCTTCCTTTTCTCAGCATTTAGGAACTAGTTGGGGAGACTGGTTGGCTGTTGTCCTTCCTGCTCAAAGAGGACCAAACCAAATGATATCACTGGTGATGTCTTTTGACTTACACATAAATTGGGTTTAAGTGAGGCAGAATTGCCCAAAGTCATCAGCCTCACTCTCTTCCAGAGTCATCAAAGCCCAGTGGCAATACAAAAGTCAGGACAACTGGTGATGACTTGGGAGTAGTAGATGATTTTGGCATCTCTGATGACTGACCAAGGTTCTAAGTGCTCCATAGGCACATGCTTCAGCTGCCTTCATGGCCATTGGAATAAATTGTCCTCATCCACCCATTCTGCCAGAGAAAATCTTCACAGGCCTGGAGTGGACATCCTTCTAAAGAACTGACAGGTTTAAGACCTTTCGGTTACTCTCAATCTGGATTAGCCTGCTTGCACAGACAGTTTACCAGTGTGGCTGCTATGCATGCTATAGCTTCTTGGAGCCACAGGTGAGAGCCAAGTGACAGATGGAGACCAAAAGAGGAAAATATGCTTGGAAAGGGCTCAGCAGGCTCACATCAGAGGTGCTAGTCTTATCTGAACACCTTGCACACTCCATTTGGGGAGATGACACCCCTGAAAATTAATCCAATGTAGATTTAAAAGTTAAACAAATTGTGCCAACCCTAAATGCATTTGGAGAAACTGAGAAACTGTTAACTTAGCTGCCAGCTTTCAAAAGCAGGTTCCAAGAAAGTAGACAAAGACTGTATTCTCATTAAGCTATATAGCCCAGGGCTGGGGCTTGTGACTTTCTGTGGAAGCCCTGACCTCCACTGAAGATGTAAAGATTGAGGATCAAGCTGAAAAAAATAATTGATGATCTTTTGAATGCCTTTCAAATTGTCATCTCCTCCTTCTGTCTCCCTTGCCCAAGTGTCAAGGAGAAAGAAACAGATTCTTAAACAGGCTTTCTAAGACGAAAGAAAACAGTTCTTTGGGGCGTGGTTCCCCCTTCCCCTCCCCAGAAGACCTAGGTTCTCCTCTTGGCTCTTGAGCCAGCATCACAAGGCCAGGTTTAAATTTTCCTCTGTCACAGCCTGGGAATGGTTCTCACACTCCTCACCTGGCAGCTGCCCCAGAAGACCTAAAGGAGATGAGGTTACCCTGGCACTAACTATGGGGCTGGCTCAGGTTCTCTAGCCTCTGGGTGGGGTGTGCCTCCCTTTCTTGGAATGCATCTTTTTAACTGAAAGCATCTGAAATCTTTGGTCAAGAGCCTTGTTGGAATCGATTATTTTAAGATGTATTTTGGTGAGAGGTGAGGAGCAAATATTTGCCCTTTAACATTCTCAACAGGTGGCCATCTGCCCCTTTGTATGACCAGCTCCTATGAAGGGGGAAGGGAAGGTCTTTGCTGACTTATGAGACAGCACAGCCCCTCTAATTTTTGCATATAATTTGTGATCTTACAGTCTGTTGTGGATATTGCCTCTATATATGATCCACTTGTGACTGAGCCTTCTTTTAAAACAAAATAAAATAAGCATATCTGGAAAAGGAAAAGAGTTAATCTCATGTAGAAGGCACTTAATAAATGACTATGTCTCTCCCTCTCTTCTCTATCTTCCTCTTCTTCAACTTTGTCTCTCTCTTTCTCTCCTCTGTTTCTCTGCCTCCCTTTCTGTTCTTCTGTTCTCCTTCTTCCTTTCTCTCCCTCCCTCCCTCCCTCCATCTCTCTCTCTCTCTCTCTCTCTCTCTCTCTCTCTCTTCCTCTCTCCCTCTTCCTCTCTCCCTCTTCATCTCTTTCTCCACCCTCTCCTTCTCTCTCCCTCCTTCCCTCCCTCTTCATCTCCTTCTCCACCCTCTCCTTCTCTCTCCCCTCTCTCAGTCTCTCTCTTCATTGGTCAAATAAATAAGTGGGTAAGTGGTTTTATCCTTATCTCATAAGGTTGTTGTGAGGATAAATTGTGATAATGAATTTTTTGGAGTTATAGGACCATTGATCTAACACTGGAATGTACTTTAAAATCCAACAAGTCCAACTTCCTTATTTTACAGATGAGTAAAATGAGGTTCATGGAAGTTAAGTGACCTGTTGAAGACCACATAGGTTCTAAGTAGGCATTCTGATCTTACTGAAATAGCAAGGTACCCTGAAGAAGAGACAAGACACAGCATGTTCCAGGTGAGACAAGCCATCACCACTATCTCTGCTCTTCAGATACCAGTGAAAACAGTTCAGGATCCTGACCTCAAGAACCCTAGAAATAGCAGGTCTATGAGACCACCCACCTTAGCTTCCAGCCTGGCTCCTGTAGCCACAATGGAGGGGAACAATAATGCTTGTTCAGAAGGGTCTTACCTTCCTCAATAGCAGCACTAACTTCTGATCAACCGTCCCTGAAAAAGCAAGAAAGCCCAAGAGCCATGGGAATGGTTGGAACTACTAGTCCTGCTTCTAACCCAGCCCCACAGCTATCATCCAGGGGAGCAAACTCTGTAGAGAAGGGCCCTGGCTATAGCTTCTGAAGATGGAGAATACAAAGTCTTGGATACCTGGCACTGGCCAATAGTTCAACATCAGTAACAGATGTGATCTTATCCATGGAAATTATATTGAGGGAGATTCATTACTATCTACTCTGTCCCCTAAGGACCATGGGACCTTTCCATTTGGTTTGCAGCTGAAACTTCCTGTACATATTTTCTCTCCCTTTAAAACATTAGCTCTCTGAGAGCAAGGACTGTCCCTACTTTTCTATTTGTATCCCCAGAGCTTAAGACAGTGCTTTGCACATAGTAAGTGTTTAATAAGTGATTTAAAAAATATTCACTCAAATATCAGTGGCAGGAATGGAACTCAGGTTTCATGAAAAAGGAGCCATTGCTGTTTCCACTGATACATATATATATATATACATATATATATATATGTCAACATGGAATCTAGAGTTCTCAAACTCGTAGCTTAGTGAGGTATGATGAACCCCAAGTTTGGAAGTAGTTTGTAGGTTGGAGACCCCCAAAGCTAGTGCTTGTTCCCTGTTCCCTGGAGGGAATCTCTGGCTAGCAGTTGCTGACTGAATAATGGACCCCACGGTAAATGCTAAATACCCTTTTGTCCTAGGTAGTCTTCCCCAAGGTATAGCTTCCCAGGAAGATGACCTGGGCAGGGACCATTCCTTTAGTATCCATTGTGTAAGCAGTCCCTTTCCCCTACACCCTAGCCTCTAGCTATGATCCCTTTCTCTAGCTTGATTGTATCCTGTCAGTATAATGTCAATCATCTCTCCCAGCCCCTGGATCTTCCCAAATGGTATATAAGTTCCCCAATTTCCTTTGTTCCTGGGAGTGGTCATCTAGAGCAGTGTCACTCCCAGGGGGATCAGGGAGCAGAGCGAAGCAGTGTTCCTTTAGACTCTGCACAAGGCACAGCTCTGCATAAGAGGCCAAGTAACCCTCATCCCCCCTTTCCCTTGATTAAAGAGTGGTTTTATGACTATTTAATAGTCCTGTGTTTTTATAAGTTAACATATATATATATACACATATATATGCTAATTTTATTATAGTTGGATCATAAATTGATTCTGAAAAGTGGCAGGGAAATTGACTTTCTGAAAAATGAATCATATTTCAACTGCCTCAAAGGAGGTTTGGGTTTTCACTGATCACATATACTTAATTCAAGGGCCACTTACTTACCTGGTTCATATTAGACTTAGGGTGAATGATTTCATTTAGAGGCATGCAGTCTCATTCATTGCAATACAGGCCAACTTCTGGGAATATGTGTGTTCCACAAATTGTGGCTGGACCCAACGAGGAAAAAATAAAGAGGATTTCAAATTTAACCTCATATTTGGAAACTATTTAGTATCTCTTCAAATCATTACTGCTTGTCATTTTTAAAAAGGGATATAATATATCTCTTCCATATTCTTGGAGGCTGGGAGGTTCCTTCAGTGCTGACTGCTGCTTAATTCTCAGAAAGGCAATCCTCTTGCATGGCTGCCTTTAAAGCTTTTGTAACCTCCAATCCATTATGCAAATAAGAGTTACTACTGATTGTTGCTCTGCATACTCATATTTCCTCATTCTTTCTGCCAAAAGCACTAAAGAATGCAGACTTTTGAAGGAGAAAGACATAGTTCCACTTGTTCTTCTTATCCCTGGGATGGCAGGTGGAGTTAGGTACAAATTAGTTTAATTCAGAGGATTCTAGCATTGTAGATTTAGAATTGGAAGAGATCAACAAGCCCAGGGGTTCTTAAACTAAATTATCTCTTCTTATTATTTACATTTATTTATTTCAATAACTACATTTTAATAGAATTTATGTCATTTGTAATCTTATGTATTCTATCTCATACATTTAAAAACATGATTCTAGGAAAGAATTCTTAGGTTTCAGGGTGCTGAAGGGATCCATGACACACCAAAGGTCAGAATTCCCTATCTAGTCTAGCCCCTTCATTTACAGATTTAAAAAAGCCTATAGACTTGTCCAAGTTCACACAGATAGTAAATAAAGCTGAGATTCAAATCTAAATTCTCTGACAAAATCCAACCTTCTTCCCAACTCATTCTTGCCAGTGGCTAGTTATATGAACTTGTGGAAACTTTTTTTATTAAGGGAATCATGATAATTACTTAATGGTTTACAAAGTGTTTTCTAAGCAATAGTTCTGTGAGATGAGCAGCATATTATGATTCCCATTTTACACATGAGGAAACTGAGGCTCAGAGAGATAATCTCACTTGATTATGGTCCCATAGCTCATAAGACTTAGAAACAGGATCAGAACCCAGGTCTCCTAAAAGAATGTAATAGTTATTCAAAGAGAGAAGAGACCCATGTACTATAGAGCTAGCTTTATATGGAAAGATCACATCCAATTAGAAGGTATAAACGAAGGCTTCATGAAGGAGGTGGTATGTGCTTTGCCCTTGACAAATGAGTAGAATTTCAACAGGTGGAAATAGGGATGGAGGCAGAGGGAACAGTATTAGCAAAGTTATGAAGATGAGAATGTATTGAGTATGTGTGAACACCTTAAGAACCCTAGTAATTTAAACTTTGGCTTATAGAGTCATTTCAAAGATGCTTTGTCTTCTTTTATGATTAATCTTGGCAGCAGCTCCTTAGGCTTTTATTTCTTCCTCTTAAAATTTATCTCTAACAGGTAGTTAGTAATTTGCAAACTGACTCCTAAATTCATTAAGAGAATTCTGTTAATTTTGAGTAAGCCCACTAAATTGATCAGGTTTATAAATGAGGATTATTTATATTGGATATCTTCTATTCGAGGTGGTACCATTAGACCATAGAAACCTATCAGCATTCCCAAAAAGAGATACCTAAGGTAGCCTGGACATCTGGCCCTATGGACCTAACTTTGGTCAGATTAGGTATAGATCAGGATTTGCCAGCTTGATTTTCCATAGTGTTTTCATATTCTAAATCAGGATGCTCAAGCCCGATGATAACTTCCTCTGTTTAATGATAAATGCAATCATTAAATGAGGCAATTACTCATCTGAAAGAGATTTAAGAGGCCATCTTTTACAATGTCTGCCTGATCAATAATCTCTTCTGGGAACTTACCACTTGCTGTGGCAGCCCATTTTCTCCACTTTTGGACAATTCTAATTGTTAGAAAGATTTTCCCCCCCATAACAAGTCTAAATGTGCTTGCCTGTGCCTTCCATTCATTGTTTCTAGTTCTATGCCAAGTAGAACAAATTTGATCTCCTTTTCTCTCTGATAGCCCCTCAAAAATTAAAAGATAGCTATCGTTTCCCTCCTACCTTGTCTCTGTTCTGTTCTCAGCCCTAACTCTTGGGTACAGTGTTTTATCTTTTTTCCATTTATGTGAGGACAAGGAGGGACTGACACCTAGAAAAGGAGAGAAAGAAGCAGCCAATTATAATTAGATAAATGCCAGTGATTTACTACTACAGGAATAAAATGCATCCACTTAGGCACTTTTTTTTAATATGTGCAGTCAGTAAAATTGATGGTCTCCCAGGGACCACATTGTAGGACTGGTTGTTTTTGTTCAGAGAGAAACTCCACCCCCACCCCCTCCTCCATCTCTGTGAATAGGGCCCTAATTTATTATCCAGCTAACTTTCCTAGAAGGAATGGTGGGTTTCTTGATCATCTGTTGCTCTTTTAAAGCAGTTTTCTCATTCTCCAGTGGAGTAGAATTTCCCACACCAGAAGTCCCAATTACCTCTGTGAAGTACATATTGGGTGTTTCTCATTTGTAGAGAGAGGGAAGAGGGAGAACAAGCAATTTTGCAGCTCCATAAATAATTTGTGTATTAGTGTGTTTGTCTTCCCCCATCACCCCTAACACCTCCTTATATATGTCTTTCATCCCCCCCCTAGTTTTGTTGAGCCTACAGTGAAATCTCCTAATTAGCTTCATTTGTTTTTCTACTATTATTAATAATTTTGAACATTTTCCTCCTTATGTTGTTGATCATTGACTTTCCTTCTGAAAATGGTTCACTTCCCTATGTTTGACTTTTTGGTTTTGGAGGAGGACTTTGGCAAGAAAACATATAGAACCACAGAAAGTCAGAATTGAAAAGAGGTTTAGACATCATCTAGCTCAACCCTTTCGTATTATGTATGGGAAAATTAAAGATTAACTGACTCACTAAAGGTCACAGAGGTAATAAGTAGCAGATCTGAGATTTGAACCCAGGTCCCTGGACTCCAATTCAGTGTTCTCAGTTGGGGAGAAGGAAATAAGCATTTATATAGCACCTACTAGGTGCCAAGTTCCATGGTAAATACATTTTACAAATCTCATATGATCCTCACAACAACCTTGGGAGGTAGGTTCTATTATTCTCTCCATTTTGCTTCTGAGAAAATCGAGGCAAATAGGTTAAATGATTTGCCCAGAGTTACACAGGTAATAAATGGCTGAGGCTGGATTTGAATTCAGGTCTCCCTAATTCCAGACCCAGCTTCTCTATTTACTATGCCTATAGCTGCTGCTATATTACATGACATATAATAATATTAGTAATTATTCCTAACATTTATATAGCATTTTATATGTAAACATATATGTAAGGGTACATATATGTATATAAACATATACATATAAGCATATATATGTAAGGCTACATATATGTATATAAGCATATATTTATATATATATAAAATTTGATTCTCACAAAAACCCTCTAAGCTATCTAGGAGGAAAACCAAAGATCTGTGTTCACTCTTGCCTCCTTGCTCATTATCACATTACTTGGTGAAGTTTGTGATTCTCAATCCTGTGTAATGAAGAATCCTTAACACATTCAAGGGCTGCCCAGCTTTTGCATCAAGACCTCCAAGAAGGGGAACCAAAATTCATTACCTCCTGAGGCAGTTTCTTCCACTTTGGGATAATAACTCATTGTTAGAAAGCTTTTCCTGGTCCCAAGCCAAAATTTGTCTCTTTACAATTTCTATCCTGGATCTGCCCTCTAGGACTAAACGGAACAAGTCTAATCTCTTTTCCATGTGACAGTTTTTAAGTAGGGGTGGGTGTAACACCCCAAGGGCTGTGCAAATTCTGGGAGACATCTACTAAGTCCATTTCCTTCCCCTCTCCCCTTCTTCCCTAGTCTTCTCTCTGGAATCAACCTTCCAAGTTCCTTTGCTCAATTCTCCTATGATATAAAACCTCTGACTATTGGCTTCTTCCAATGACCATTAGACTCTACATCCTATGGAAAATCCCACAAATCCAAATGGCTTTTGTACTCATTCTGCCAAGGACCTTAGACAACATCCTAACTAAAACTAAGTGTTCTCATTTTGAAGAGGAGATGTTAGCCTGGGTTCCTCAAATTTTAGTGGATTCTCTGAAATCCTCTTCATTCTCAGATATTAGAACCATCACTTATTTACAACTGAAGTCTCTTAATTAAGAGAGTTACATTTCAGATTTATGTTTTAAAAACAGAAAGTTTTAAAAAGAAGACTTTGACAGCCATGTAGAAAATTATTTGGAAAGGATGGAAGCTAGCAGACAAATCAGGAGGCTGTTATAATATTCCAAATGAGTTATAAGAATATAAACTAGGTGAGTGGCTATATGAGTAGAGGGAAGGGGTTGAATGTGATTGGATTAAAATCAATAAAAACTGGCAACTGAGTCTTGATGACTAAATAGATATAGGGAATTAGTGATTGGATAGAGTCTAGAATGACTTTAAAATGGAAGTCCTTGGGGGCAGCTGGGTGGCTCAGTGGATTGAGAACAAGGCCTAGAGACAGGAAGTCCTAGGCTCAAATCTGACCTCAGACACTTCCTAGCTGTGTGACCCTAGGCAAGTCACTTGACCCCCATTGCCTAGCCCTTACCTTTCTTCTGCCTTGGAACCAATACAGAGTATTGATTCCAAGACGGAGGGTAAGGGTTTAAAAAAAAAATTGAAGTCCTGGGTAACTGGAAGGGGTGGTACTGTCAACTGAAATATCAATATTTGGATTGGAGAGGATGGTGGAGATAATGAGTTCTATTTGGGGCATATTAAGTTTGAGATACCTACAGGAATGGAAAATTATTACCAATTATGACCAGTAAAAGTATATCATATATTTATGTTACCAATAAAAGTTGCTTTTCAAAATGTATAAAACCCTCTAAGATATATGGCCTAAATAGGAATAATTCTCTTGCACAGAATCAAGTTTAGAGAGTTGGGACTTGAACCCAGGTTTCCCTGTGCTCCTTCTCAGACATGTCACAAAATCATACTAACTTAAATGATAAAAATTTGCTTGTCCTTGCCAGGAAAACTTTAGCATCCTTTCAGTCTGTGCAAGATCCAAACAAAATGCTTGTTTGTTTCAGCTAAAGGTAGAGATTCACAGATGGTGATTATCTTAGAAATAAATGTCTTGGCCCATTGACATCCAACAACATTTGATGAAAATTACTTCTTTCCATCAGGGACAATGAGATTCATGAATCGTTTCTCTCATCTCTGAATTATTACGGACACAGGGTTTAGATTCCTCTTTTTTATGTTAGATAATCAAGTCACCATAGAAATGAACCATAGCAGCAGGGTTTTGTGAAGTGTTGACTGACCCTTCCAGAAAAGCTTTTGCCTGTTTGGAAATGAATTCCATTAAAAGTATTATTCTCTCCTTCTAATTGGCATTTTGTCAATGGGGCTTAATAGTCCCTCCAGTTTAAATGGAACATCCCCTCCCCAGCTCACCCCTTCAGAAACACAGCTTGGGCATGTGTCAGGAGCCCTGCCATTGTATGTATTGTGAGCCAATTGCCCGGCTCCTTCAGGAGAAACTGAATGTCACTGTCTTATTTAAGTGTTGCAATTAACCTCACATTTCTGTCCCAGGGTTTCCATAGCACCAGCTGGTATGATAAGAGGGGGCACTGAGAGAGGAGGTAGAATAGCATGAGAAATAAGAATGGGGAAAGCATTCCTTAGCCTGACCTGGACTTTTCTCACCCTTGATTAATCTTTCCAGCTCCCCTCCCCAAGCAAGGCCATTCCCAACTTAAGCCCAAGTATGGTTTGATTTAATAGAGATGAAAGTGAGTTTTTCTTAGTGAAGGTATTGACTGGCTTCCTAATGCAACATCCAGTGCTTAATACAGTACCTGGCACATAGTAGTTGCTTAATAAATGCTTTTTGACTTGACAGCATATCCACATTGGTGCGATACACCATGATAGACTTTTACTACATAAAAGCAAGAAAAGATACCTTCCTACGAGAAATCAAGAAAGGACAATGAATTTTGGAACTAGAAATCTACCAGTTTTGTCCAAATATAGCTTGGTTTGAAGACTATTCATCATCTTGCTCACTCTTCTCTGGATGAACTTCAGCTTTTTAATATCTTTTTTACTGTAGCATTTAAATGTGGCAAATAGAACTGAATAAAATATCCCAGATGTATTCTAGCCAGAGCAGAGGACAGCAGATGGTCACTTCACTTAGTCCTTTCTCATAACCTCTCTAAAGAAGTCTACTCTCTCAAGATCTCAGATCTATGTGAAACTATGCCAGGTGTTCTGGATCCTTGATCACACATTCTAAAATGGGCTTACTTCCTTCTGAGATCTCCTTATTTCCAATTCAATAACCAGGTCTTCTTTGTTGGTTAAAAAGCGACTTGTTCTTAATTTAATTGAACTGCTCTTCCCCTTTACCATCTTCTTTTTTCTTACATGGGATATCTCACTTCATAGAACAGAGGGAGGGGGAGACATATGGGAAATGAAGGAGAAGTAAAAGCAAAAGATTTAGAGTTTTGTTGAAAGGACACTAGATATAGCTCATTGTTCTCCAGCAAAATATATATCCCTCAGTAAGGAGCTAGAGCACATGATCAGCTCCATGGAGCAAGAACCAGCAAAATCAGGGTTTTATGAAGAAGCTGGAGCTCCGGCTTTGAAGGAGGGGTAGGATTTCAATAGACAGCAATTGGACGAGATTGAATTCTAGTGATAGAAACTTTCTGAGAAAAGGCAGAGAAGAATAGGATGTGTTTGGGGGTGAGTGAGTAGCCCAAATTGGCCTGGAAAGAGAGAACATAAAGGGGTATAGGAGGGGAGAAGTCTGGAAAAGAAAGTTGGAGCCAGATTGAAGGGAACCTTCAATATCCACTCGAAGAGTTTGGACTTTATCCTGAAGACAATTGAAGTCTTAGCTTCTGATCTCCATTATGATGATGTTACGAAACAAACAAAAAATGAGAGATCAGGCAGGGGAGAGACTAAATGAAAATGGGAAACACCACATATCTCATTCTCTACTAAAGAATGACCTTTCTAGGGCAATGTTATTGAGGTGTCGAATAGGAGATGAAAGAAAGATTAACAGGAAAATTCATACCAGACAGTAAAAGTTCAAATTTTTGTATTACCTTTGTGTTTTCTAGAGCATAGTACATAGAATATTGGAGTTAGAAAAGATCTTAGTAATCATCTGTTCTAACCTCTTTATTTCATAGAGAAAGAAACAGAGGCCCAGAGATGTAGGAAATTAAAGCTTAGGTCTTTTTACTCTGTCCATCATTTATACCACAGTGTTATCTGCTGTCATGGAGAATTTGATAGATTTACAGTCTGAAGATCTGAGATCAAATCCTGACTCTTCCTGTGTGACCTTGGACAAATCACTTCTCTTTTATGTGACCTTTAAGGTCCCTTCTAGTTATAATTTATTAATCTTAGTTATTTCAATATATGAGAGATCTATGATTTCATCAGTGTAGGAACTCCTGGTGGGGAAACTCTAGGAACATAACAACCTGACCATAATTTATACTCTTAAAAAGTTGACTGAAGCTCAGAGAATTATGTGAGTTGTCCATGGACATACAGTAAATTTAAGAGGCAGGAATTAAAACTGAGTTTTCCTGACTTCAGAATGATGGCATTCATTGCTCTAATCACGTTACCTTCCAAGAGACTATATAATTTGTTTAGGAATAGATTTCTACCTCATTATATTAGAAAGAGTATTTGCTTTAGATTCAAAAGACTTTTATTTGAGTTTCAATTCCTCCACTTAATACCTCTCTTTGTGCAAGACTCATTTTTCTTGTTCCCTTTACCAAGAAGGATGATCTTCAGATTAAGAAAGAGAAAACAAAAACTTTTAATGGAGATTTAAAACCAGAATAAGTGAACAGATGGAAAGGGGACGTTTAACTGTCCTTGATGAATGCAAGGAATCAAGCAGGTGCAGACATACTGCATTCCAGGCTATTGAAAGACCTTGCTGAACTGCTGCTGTCAGTGTTGTGTGAAAATTTCAGAGAATAAGAGAGACATCAGTGACAGGCAAATGTTATACTGATTTAAAAAAAAAAGGAATGGGAGAATCTATCAACTTATAGGCCAATTATTTTGATGTCAATTCCTGGCAAAGTTCTTGAAATTCATCATTAGATTTATAGAGCTAGAAGGGACTTAAGAGGCCATCTAATCCAACATCCTCATTTTACAGATGAGGAAATAGAGTCCCAGAGACATTTATCACTTGCCCAAGATAATAGCAGGTACTAAGAGCCTGAGCCAGGATTCAAACTAGGGTCTCACAACTCCAAATTAAGCATTCATTCCACTGTGCCAAGCCACCTTTCAATTAAAGGAATGGTTTGTGAACACTTGAAAAGGTTGTGGTGTGACAGCTGGGTGGCTTGGCTCAGTGGAATGAGAGTCAGGCCTAGAGACGGGAGGTCCTAGGTTCAAATCTGGCCTCAGCCACTTCTCAGCTGTGTGACCCTGGGCAAGTCACTTGACCCCCATTGCCTACCCTTACCGCTCTTCTGCCTTGGAGTCAATGCATAGTATTGACTCCAAGATGGAAGGAAAGGGTTAAAAAAAAGGGAGTGGTAGAACAGCTGGGTGGCTCAGGGGATAGAGAGATAGGCTTGGAGATGAGAGATTCTGGGTTCAAATTTGTCCTCAGAAATTTCCTAATTGTGTGGCCCTTGGCAAGTCATTTAACCCAATTGCCTAGCCCCTACCACTCTTCTGCCTTAAAATCAATACTTGAAATTGATTCTAAGATGGAAGGTAAGGGTTTTGTTAAAAAAAGAAAGGAAAGGGAAATGTTGAACATTGTGAGCCAACATGACTTTGTCAAGTCATTCTAGGGTGACTTTATTTCTGTTACTGACAGTGTTCCTCAAGTGTTCATCTGGGAAATTCCAAACTCATAGTATATCTGGGCTTTATAAAAGAATTTGAAAAAATTCTCTTATGGGTATAGTAAGTACAGGTAAGATAGAGACAGGATACAGATGATAGTGCATGTGTACCAGAAAATAAGTAGATTTGGAATTAGTTGCACTCTAAAAGCAATGGTTAATGAGGCTGCTAGGTGGTACAGTGGACAGAGTACTGGGTCTGGAATCAGGAAGAACCAAGTTAAAATCTAGACTCACACATTTATTAGCTCTGTGACTCTGGACAAAACATTTAACTTTGTCTCTCTTAGGCCTCCCATCCATCTGTAAAGTGGGGATAATAGCAGCACCTACCTCACAGAGCTGTTGTAAGGATTAAATGAGAGAATATATATATATATATATATATATAAAGTACTTGGCAATACAGTGATCCCTCACCTATCGTGGGAGTCATGTTCCAAAGACCCCTGCGATAGTATCTGCAAAGTAGCCGCATTATTTTTATTTTATTATTCTTTAATGGTAAGCATCTTCCTCTGGTGCTTGTGTTCATTGCCAGAAGCCTTAGAAGGCACAGAACATTTGGGTGGCATAGGACTTGAATAAATTCAGACTTTTATGAAAACTTCACAAAAACACAACACTGCAGAGCAACAGTGATCAGACATCGATGTGAAGTGGACAAGGAGAGATGCTGAATGTATGGACACAGGGCGGGAGAGCAAACAGACAGATGCTACAGTCACTGAGCCAGTCAGCGCTCAGGATACAGAGCACAGCACTGTGGTTGACTGCTTTTCATTCCATCAGCCAATAGTGTGCTATGTACAATCTCATGTTGCCAAATTTGCCCAAGTGGCATACTGCATTTCCACTGTGTACAGTACAATATTCATCCACAAAATCCTGCACTATAGCAAAAACTCCATGATACAGAATTAAATATATATTTAAAAAAACCCACAATACAGTGAAACTGGGATGGGTGAACTACAATATAGTGTGGGATGCCTGTATTTCCTCCCCTTCTTCTTCCTCTTCTCCTTCCCCTTCTGTTAATCGATTGACATTAATCAGAAGATAAGTCTTGAGTGGAGTGCCACAAGGCTTTCTCTTTGGTTCTAGTCTTTTCAACATAAAACCATCTAGAGTTTGAAAGGACCACAGAGATTATCTAGTAAAAATACCTCATTTTATAGATGAGGAAAAGGAGGTCCAGAATGACTGAGTGGCATTTGACCGCAGTCAGAGAGTAATTGTGAGAGAACTATTTTTGTTGGTACTTTTATAAAATTTTCAAATAAAATTAAGATAGAAACAATAGCCAAATATTCCAGATTTCTGAGTTCACCTGGAGAAGAGGGGATTTAGGGGGCATGACAACTCACTTGAAGTATTTTAAGTTTTTTTCATGTAGAAGGCCCAAGACATAGCTGGTGCCTCACCAATGAATGGAAGTTAGGCAAATTTCTGCTCAATTTAAAGAAAAACATTCTAACAAATAAAGCTATCCAAAAATAGAATGGGACACCTTAGGGAATATTAAGCTTTCCATTTCTGAAAGTCTTCCCGTGGAATCTGGATGACTACTTAACAAGGATATTACACAGAGTAGACATGTTTTGAGTATGAATTGGCTTCAATTATCAAAATCTCAACCTTGTGAGTTTCATCATGATTTTGTTTCCTTATCTACAAAAGGAGCATGTAATTATGAGGAATTTAAAATATTTCATAGCTTTAAAGCACGTCAGAGCTATCATCATCATCACCACCACCATCACCACCACCATCACCATCACCATCACCATCACCATCACCATCACCATCACCATCACCATCATCATTATCATTATTATCGCTACTACTATGAGTAGTGGATAGAGAGCCAAGGTGACCAGGCTCCAGATTCCAATTTTACCACATAATGACCAAACGACTTTAGTGGACAAGTCATTTGACTTCTCTGTGCTCTTGGCAACTCTCTAGGATGTTGATTACCAAAGAAATTGATCCTCAACATTGATAAAAGGACTTACTTCAACCAGAAAGTTTCCTATACCAATGAGATCATAGGACCAGTCCTTCTCCCTATTGTTTGTTCAACATATCTAAGAATAAGTGATAGCAGAGTTTCCTAAAAGGGCTCATAATGGATTCCTTTTAAGCAGAAGCATTAAAACATAGGTTTCCCTAGTCCAAGAGGAGGGATGCAGAGAATATATTTTCACTCTTCTTGCTAATAGAGCCAAATCTGAAAAAGGTAGGATATATGTAGGCGTCAGGGGCAGAATGGAGGACATTCTCAGACAGTCCCAACACATAGCTGGTGCCTCACAGTGGGAAGGGCTAATGACATCGAATAAGATTATTTTGGTTAAAACTTTTGAGGATGGGAGAAAGCTTATGTACATGAAGGTCATTGAACAATGTTGTCACTCACAAGCATAACTTGGGGAATCTCTGGTCTTTCTTTCCCTAGAAATTCACTATTAAGAAAATAGCGAAAAGCTACCCCATTCCTTTTTTTTCTTCCCCTTCTCCTTCATTTCTTTTTTTTGGAAGAATTTTTAATAGTTACTATTTTGAGAGCAGCTGGATTCTACTTTGAGTCAGTTTATTCTCCAGCACTACAATTTATGTTCTCATTTTGTCTCCACATTCCCACTGCTGAGGACAGAGACCCTGTTTGTTTAATTCAATGTCTCTGCACCAACAAGCCCAGGGATTAGTGCTGAAAATGTTGGGCCTTCCCCCTTGGATGTCATTATGTGTTAGTCTCACAGCATTTCTACAGTCAGTGCCCTCAGTGGGTATTTCAGCATCAGAAGGGTTCTCAGAGGCCATGTAGCTCAATCCATATCTGACTAAGAATGTCTCCTCAAAGTGGTAATCCAACATGACTTTTAAATCTGTCTCTGATTAGGGTAAAACCTCTCCCTCCTGAGGCAGTTCATTCCACTTCTGGAACATCTCTGATTGTTGGGAAATTTATCACTTACTTAAAGCCCTAAATTTGTTTCTTTGTAACGTCTTCCCATTACTTTTGGCTCTGCCTTCTGGGACCAAGCAGACCATGCCCAATCTCTCTTACTCATGACAACACTTGAAATATTTGCAGAAAAATATTAGCATAATGCCTGGCACAAAGTAAAAGCTTAATACTCACTTTTTATGGGGCATCTAACCTAGGCTGTCCTCCCTCTGAAGATCTATTCTTCAGCTTAAGGATCGTCAGGTGCTTTAAAATCCCAATTGTCTTAATGAAATTGAAATTAAAATTTAGTATTGTTCATGCTCTAGTACATGGCACAGTGGATAGAGGGTTGGACTTGGAGTCAAGAAGACACAAGTTCAAATCTTGCTTCAGAAACTTACTGTGAGATTATGGACAACAACCATAACTGCTTTAACTTTATAAGTTTCCTTGACTATAAAATAGGCACAATAATAAAAAATAGCACTTACCTTACAAGGTTGTTGTGAGAATCAGATATAATTATTCATTAAATACTTATAAAGCACTTCTATGGGCCAGGCACTGTACAAAAACATTGGAGGTATAAAAAGAGGCAAAATATTGTTTGTGCCCTCAACAAGATTATATTCTAATAGGGGAGACAGTATACAGACAAATATATACAAAGCAACTATACACAGGATAAATAGGAAATAAGTAAAAGAAGAAAAGCCCTGGAATTAAGAGGGATTAGGGAGAGAGCTATGATAATATATGTAAAACATTTTGCAAACCTTGGAGGATTTTATAAATGGTAGTTATGGATAGTCCACATACTAGATGTTTAAGTAAATGATAAATTTCCCAACAATCAGAGATGTTCCAGAAATAGAATAAACTGCCTCAGGAGGGAGAGGTTTTAACCCTGGGCAAGCTAAACCTCTGTCTGCCTTGGAGGCTGGTAGGTGTCTCAGTAGATAGAATGCTTGCCCGAGAATCAGAAAGAACTGAGTTCAAATTGACCCCAGATATTTATTAGCTGTGTGTCCCTGGACAAGCTACTTAATCTCTGCAAACATGCAATTGGATAGATAGTCCACTGAGTTAATCAATTAAGACATAGATCCTGAGCCTACACTAAAGATGGAGAATGCAGTGGCTTAGGATTTATTGGCCCAAAGACTGGATTTACTGGGTGAATCTTGTATTTTCCATGATCTCAAACTCTATTCTGCCCCCACAGCCCATCTTTTAAATGTCAATATACTCATCTTTATATGTATATCTCTGTGTATAAATATCTGTCATATTTACTCTATTAATGAAATCTCTAAGAGATGCAATATATCTGTGAATTATAGAATGCCATAACATTAAAGGAATCAAAATTGTTGAGTCTCAGGGATCCAATATGGTTGTGAATTTTGGAACTCTGTAATAATTAAGACTATCTTTAGTCATATGAAAAAATGCTCCAAATCACTATTAAATTATTAAAAACAATTCCAAGGTACCACCTCATACTTATCAGACTGGCTAATATGACAGAAGAGGATAATGATAAATGTTGGAATGGATGTGGAAAAATTGGAAAACCAAGACACTGTCGGTGAGTTTATGAACTGATATAACCATCAAACTGTACATACCTTTGACCCAGCAATACCACTACTAGATCTGAATCCCAAAGAGATCAAAGATAGAGGAAAAGGACCTACTCGTATTAAAATATT
Organism: Gracilinanus agilis; assembly: GCF_016433145.1. Lineage (NCBI taxonomy): Eukaryota > Metazoa > Chordata > Mammalia > Didelphimorphia > Didelphidae > Gracilinanus > Gracilinanus agilis. The sequence continues at coordinate 112,079,299 of NC_058132.1, read as the reverse complement.
TATAGCAGCTCTTTTTGTGGTGGCAGAGAACTAGAAACTGAAGGGATGTCCATCAATTGGGGAATAGTTGAACAAGTTGTGGCATGTGATTGTAATGGAATACTATTTCACCATAAGAAATGATGAAAAAGATGATCACAAAAAACGTGGAGTATACGAAGTGGCGCAAAATGAACTGAGCAGAACAAGTAGAACATTGTACACTATAAGAGCAAAAAAGTACAATGATTAACTGTGAATGACAACTATTATCAGTAATGCAAGGATCCAGGACAACTCCAAGGAACTCATGACGAAAAAGGCCATTCTCTGCCATAGAAGGAGCCTGCAGAATCTGAATGCAGATTGAAAAATACCATTTTTCACTTTATTTTCTCCATGTATTTTTCTAGCATAAGTGATATGTATCTTCTTTTGCAATATGATAAATTATGCATTGTCTGATAACATATGTATAGCCTATATTACCTGCCATCTTGGAAGGGTTGGAGAGAACATGAATTGCAAAATGTCAAGAAAAGATGATTGAAAATTGTATTGACATATAATCTGGAAATTTAATTAAAAAGCCACTGTGATCTTATAAGAATCAAAATTACTGGGGATCTTAACATATGATAGAAAAATATATCAAGATACAAGTGGGCTGCAAAATATCACCAATGATCACCGACAGAAAAGTGGTGATTGTAACAGACATCTAAAAACCATCATCAAGGAGGTATATACCAGAAGAGGAGATGAGTCAATCATGAATCAACAGGGAGGTAACCCAAAGGTTGCACTGATATCCACAAAATATCAAAAGACCAGAAGAAGGTTTCAGGGAGTTAAGAAAATCCTCTATGGCTGATTTGTGAAAGGACATAGAGAGGAATCCCAGAAGTTAAGAAAGAATCAGTGGCCTTGAGTTTTATTCTACTGGGGAGAATACCCATACTAATGAGGTCATGGACCATCAAAGTATAAATGTTGATCCAAATGTAGGCTGTGCATCTAGGGGAGGTGGGGCTGAAGGGTAAAGATAGAAGAAAAAGGAGAAATGGTGGACATTGGAAATGCACAAATTTCAGCTTATTAAAAAGAAACACTTAGGATTGCCCCTGGAGTTAGATCTCAAGGTCTTTAACCTGAGTCTGGAAGACCATTTATTAGGAATATTATTAAGATAATTCTTGCTTTGATCAGAATTGAATTAGACAAATCACAGCCATAGATTTAGAACTGAAATGGATCTCAGAGGACATCTATCCAATGCTTTTCATTTAACAGATGAGAAAATTGAAGTCCAGAGTCTCACAGGTAATAAGTAAGAGAACAGGATCTGAACTCGATCTTCTGTCTCCAAATTCAGCATTCTTTCTACTATGCCATCTCTGTGGTCCATTTTAATTCTATGTTGCCATGATTCTATAATTTCAGTGATTCTGAGTGTGCCTATTATCAGTTTTATTTTTTCTTTTAAACCCTTACCTTCAGTCTTAAAATCATTACTAAGGATTGGTTCTAAGGCAGAAGAGCAGTAAGGACTAGGCATTGGGGGGTCAAGTGACTTGCCCAGCATCATACAGCCAGGAAGTGTTGGAGGCCAGATTTGAACCCAGGACCTCCCATCTCTAGCTCTGGCTGGCTCTCTCTCCACTAAGCCTCCAATCCCCTCCCTCCACCCCATCAGTATTATTTTTTAATGTAGTATATGTAAATTTTTATTTTATTTTAAAATAAATCTCTGTTTTAAGTGTGGCTTACCTTAAGGGAAAACAATATTCAGGTCCTTATGGTAAGTGGAGAGTAAAGAAGTTGGGAGTATAATGGGAAGGAAGATGGGTATTAGGGAAGAAAGAAATGTATTATGTTAGTAAGACAATGAAGAGACTTGGCTTGACTTGAGAAAACAGTGTTTGGAGGAGTATTATGGGAAATTAAGTAGGATAAGTAGACTGACTCCTGCCAACTCAGGGCTTTGAAAGCCAAGCAGAGGAGCTTGGTCTTGCCACGGTAAGCAGTGAGGCACCAGTGTAGTTTCTTTATATCCAGGCTTTGACTGTAAAGTTATTATCTGTAGTTTGTATTAGTTTTCTGCGGTAAAGTGCTTCTAGGGATTAGTTTCATTATAAAAAGCAAGACCACCTTAGGTTATAACTATCCCCTCAATGGCTGGTAACTTGAACTCGAAGCTCCTGCTTGCCTTCTTTCTTAACAATGCAATAGACCAAAGAAGGATCTCTTGTTCCATACTCTATAGAAACAACTCAGGTTCTGTCTTCTCTCTTGAGAAGGGAGTTGCTTTTCTTTCATTTATAATAAACTATAAACCATTGTGCCAAGACTCCTTCATTGGTTGTTTCCCGCAGAGACAAAGAGGATCCTCATTACTGCAAATGGGACAGTCACATGATATATGATGTTCTTTCTTTTGCATTATGCATGACTATTTTCTTGCTTTTCCATTCTTGTTGACACTATCCTAGTTCAAGTCTCATCGCCTCTCCTGTGGGCTATTACAATAGCTTCCTGATCCCTACTTTTCATCTAGCCCTTCTTTGACCTGTCCTACATACTTATTATAAAATAATCCGCTTAATACATGGCTTGGACCATATATCTCTCCTCCAAATTCTCCAGTGTGTTGGCATTCTAAATAAGTCCAAACTTCTTAGCCTGTTATTCTGGGCCCTCTGTAATGTGTGGCTGGCCCACCTCTTTATTTTTCTTTCTCATTACTCTTTCAAATACATCATTCTTGCCAACTGGCTGAACTATTCACTTTTCCTAAAGTTCTTCTTTTCCTTTCTTATATTTCTTTTGTTATATATTTCTTATATTTCCTTTGTTTGTGCTATCTCATGCACCTAGAATACACTTCCTCATCTCCACTTTGGCCAGCTGAAGTTCTTTCCCATCTTTCCCATCGCATTCTACTCTCTTCCCTTCAAGAAGCCTTCCTTGATTCCATTTCTCTGCACATACACCTGCCAGAGGTAGTCATTTATTCCCTGAATCTCTTGCTGCACATATGTATTTACTTTTACACATCTATCCGATTCCAATTTACTTATAATTATTTGATAATTATTTGTATCCATGAATTATCTCTACTATTATTCCACAAAGCTATTCAAAAACAGGAAGCAAGTCTTCTTCATTTTGATATCTTTCATAACACCTAGTACAGAATTTGTGGTTAATAACTATTGTTACTGTAAATAATATTATAGACAATAACTTTTCTCATCATCACTGTTGGATATGCTCAGGACCATATAGATTTAGAGTAGGAAGAGACTGTAGGGATCATTTAGTACAATATTCTGATTTCACATGTGAAGAAACTGCAGTAAAGGGAAGTGGTAAAGTGACTTACCTGAGGTTGCACAAGTAATCGAGTATATGCTAAACTAGAATGAAAACCCAGGTACCAACCTAGTATACTGTCCATTTTAGCACATTCTTCACTTAATTCTATTCAGATCTTCCAACAGTATAATAACTTGCTTAAAGATCTCACAATTAGAATGGTAATAGTTATTAATGTGGCTTAAAAATTTTCTCAAAGAAATTGAACACCTAATTTGACTTTTCTACCTTAATGGACTCTTCCTTTTAAACCAGTCATATTGAAATGCTTTCATTGAAGAAAAAACACAAATCTCAGTGGAAATCACAATTCTGCTTATGAATCAGTTGCATTCTGAAAATTTGCTACCTTATCACTTATGTAGTAGTCAGAATGAATTTCCATTGGAAATAGTCTTTTTAAAAATATTCAAAGGTATTTTATTTTCCCAATTACATGTAGTAACAATTTTCAACATAAATTTTCCAAAAATATAAGATTCAAATTGTTTCCCTTCCTTCCTTTCCTCCTTACTCTCAGAGGTGATAAGATGGATTATGCATATAATATCATGAAAAACATATTTCCATATTGGCCATTGTAAAAGAATACTCATATAAAACCAAAGCCCAAAAATAAAACTGCAAATAAGTTAATGTGAAAGATAGTATGCTTTGATCTGTATCTGACTCCAACAGTCCTTTATCAGGAGGCAGATAGCATTTTTGTCATAAATCCTTCAGAATTGTCCCAGATCATTGTATTGTTGAGAGTAGCTAAGTCTTTCACAGTTGATCATTGTACAATATTGCTGTTACTATGTATACAATGTTTTCCTGGTTCTGCTTAATTTGTTCTGTTATCAGTTCATGCAGATCTTTCCAGCTTTTTCCTAAATCATCTTGTTTACCATTTCTTCTAGCACAATAGTATTCTATCACACCCACGATTGGTTCAGCCACTCCCAAAATGATGGATATCCCCTCAATGTCCAGTTCTTTGCCCCCCAAAAAAGACCTGCAATAAATATTTTTGTACAAACAGGTCCTTTGCCCTTTTTTAATGACTTCTTTAGTATTGGTATTATAATATCAAAGGGTATACACAGTTTTATAGCCCTTTGGCCATAGCCAATGGCAATAATCTTATAAATAATAGTTTCTAGGTAAAAGCCCCCAAAGTCTAGTTTACTCAACAAGAAATATATAGTTGGGGACAGCTGGGTGACTCAATTGTTGGAGAGTCAGGTCTAGAGACAAGAGGTTCTAGGTTCAAATGTGACCTCAGGCACTTCCTAGCTGTGTGACCCTGGGCAAGTCACTTAATCCTCATTGCCTACCTAGTCCTTACTGTTCTTCTTCCTTGGAACCAATACACAGTATTGACTCAGAGAGAGAAAGTAATAGTTAAAAATATATATGTATATATAATTAATAACTCTGAGCCTCCACAAGAACAGCTTCTGAAGCATCAATGGAGGAAGTTTCCAGCCACAGGGCTTGGGGAAAGAGGGTGGTTGGTCTGGCTTAACAGAGATGGGAAGCCATTTTTGACTTTAGGAGCTCTGATACTGAGAGTGGCAATTGAGAACTCCCATGGCACTAGGAATGGGCAACAGTAGATATACATGCATAGTTGGTTTTTTTTAACCCCTACGTTCCATCTTAGAATCAATACTGTGTGTTGGCTCCAAGGCAGAAGAGTGGTAAGGGCTAAGCAATGGGGGTTCAGTGACTTGCCCAGGGTCACACAGCTGGGAAGTGTCTGAGGCCAGATTTGAACCTAGGACCTCCCGACTCTAGGCCTGACTCTCAATCCACTGAATCACCCAGTCTGAGACTAAATTTGAACTCAGGACCTCCCATCTCTAGGCCTGGCTCTCAATCCAGCTTCCCCTTCCAATTCTATTTCTTGATGAGGAGGGAACAAAGTGAAGAGTCTTATAAGCTAGAGGTGATGAATGTCTGAACCATGATAGTGGCTTTGAGTGGAGAAGAGAGGAACTATATATTCTAATTCTGATTTACCAACCACCCAGAGATTCTTTTCTCCCACAGAATATTTTATATCTCTCTTTGATGGCACCTATCACATCCTATCTGACAGTGTAATTATTTGCTTGTTTTTCTTATTTCCCACCTGTTAAATTTCAGTTTCTTAATAGTTGAGACTGCCTTGACTGGTGCAGTGGCGTGTAGGAGAACAAACACTGGACTAGGAAATGAGATACCTGTTCGAATATCCGCTCTGAGGCCTATTAGTTATGTGATTCCAGGCAAGTCAACTTAACTTCTCAAACTTACCAGTTTCCTCATTTAGAAAATGAGGCTAATGATACTTGTACCATCTACCTCAAGAGATTCTTGTGAAGAAAGCAAATTGTAAGTGGTATTGAAAAGTGAGTTGCTATTATTTCTCATCAAGGAAGGCACTATAGGGCCTAAGGAGGCACTCAATAAATATTCGTCATATTTCTAGATGCAAAACAGGGAACCTCATCCCAAACTATTTCATAATGATTCCAGCAGTCATTTTTGCAGCTATTCAGCATTTTCTTTGTGCAAGGAATTATAAGGAAGACTTCAGTTATTTATTTTGTTTATCACAAGAGGTTCTGGAAAATGAGGCTTTGGAGAACTTTAGAGATGAAATTTGTGTGTTTTGAGATCACTGGAGGATGGAGAGATATATAACCCAAATGGGATTTATGCTGAATGGAAACCCCATTTCCTTCCATTCAAACAAGGTAAATCCAGAACAGAATAAAAGCATTCAAAGTTATTTCAAATGGTCCCTTAGGAAGCCAGTACCCTCTGATTAAATGCATTAAATCCCTAAATGCATAGACTGTAGAACTGTGTTTATGAAATGAAAATTTAAAAAAAACACAGCAAATCTCCATGTCATTGAGAGAAGCAACTAAATTCCATTCCATTCCATTGAAAGAGAGAATGCAGTAATTTAATGTTGAAAATGTAAACCCAGCAACGAATGCCTGTGGATCAAGTTTCCAAATACATTTTTCTCATTTTCATTGAAATGGAGACCAAACTAAAAGCCATATATAGTTAAGGCAAAGTGGGAGTTGCTATTGAGACAGCCATATTGCAGTTAACCACTGAGGGTTAGAACTAGGTGATTTCCCTTGGCAAGCATGCTCAAAATAGGAAGACAAAAACCTACCTATCTCTATACCTGGATTGTTACAGAATCTCAGAGCTATAAAGGACCTTAGAAACCATTTGGTCCAATTTGTACCAAAAAAAAAAAAAAGAATCCCCTTTATGATCACTTGAGACCTCCATTCATAGAGAACCCTTCCCTTGGTACAATTCTCATTATTAGAAAGTTTCACCTTACACTGAGCTGAAATGCCTCTGTCACTTCCGCCCATTGCTCCCCTTTTTGCCCTCTGGGGCCAAACAGAACAAGTTTAATCCCTCTTCCACATGACAGCTCTTCAAATACTTTAAGACAGCTTTATGCCACCTCCCATCACTCCCTGCACTGCTTCCCTCCACCCCCCTCAACCAAGCTCTTCTTTTCTCCAGGTTAAACATTCCCAGTTACTTCAAACAAGCCAGTTTTAACCTCGTAGAGAAGACTGGAAGTGAATTCATTTCAGAATAACTTCTATTTCTGCAGTCACTTTAGATTTGCCCTAGGTGCATGTAAAACCAGTCAGAACTGATTCAAATGATTCAAGCCCTTGTTTCCCAGACTCCTGATGGGAAAAGAGATTGGAGCTTGCTTGAGTATGATCAATTCACATTCACACAGGGACTTCTTGGTTGTTTTTTTTTTAATTGTATAACACCACATAAACGAGCCATTTTTATTTACATACATTATCTCATTTGATTCTTATGGCAGTCTTGTGGGGCACATAACAGAAGCATTACTTTTGCCATTTTATGAGTGAGGAAACTGAGGCTCAAAAAAGTTAAATGATCTGTATAAGACCACACAGGTAATAGAAAACAGTCAGAACCCCACAATTTACTATTGTTCCCACCACAGCACAATGCATCTCTAATCTCCTAAATGCCTAGCCAGAAAAATGAGGCAACAGTGACCTCATCACCTGGAAGAATTTTTGTCTTAAGGCTGCCCTACCTTAGGGTGACCAGACCCAATAAGCATGTTGTAAGCATTTACTATGTGCAAGACACCAGCGCCATGAAACAAGAACAGACCCTGCTCTTAAGGAATTTATGTTCTGTTGGGGCAAATATCATGTAAATAGATAATTATATACATGACAATTTGAGGAAGGAGAGAGGACTAACAACTAAGGGGATCAAGAAAGGTTTCCTTGGGTTGACCTTTGAAGGAAGCTAGGAATTCTGAGAGGCAAAGGTCATGAGAAAGTATCTCCCAGACTTGGCTTATCTTCTAAGCCCATGCAAATGTTTGGAGGTAGAAGTCAGCTACCAAGCATGGGGAATCAACATTTGGCTAATCTGGCTCAAAAATAGCTTGTTTGAAGGGAAGTAATATGAAATGAGTGTGTAAAATTGGGTTTGTAAAATAAATAAAGAAAAAAGAGAGGGAGAAAAAAAGAGAAGTGGGTTTATAAAATAAAGAAAGAAAAGAAAAAAGAAAAATGGGCTTCTTAGACTGTGACGACCTTTAAATGCCAAGCTGCAGCATTTCAATTTTTTTTCCTAGGGATCAGAGGGGAATGATCCTCATAAAATTTGAAATAGTTTGGCTGGTCTATTAGAAAGTTTGCACAGTGTTAATTAACCTGGACCTAATTAAGGCCAGCTTGTCTATATTTAACTTAGAAGTATGCATGGACACACACTGTCCATTCACAAAATTTTCTGAAGCTTATTTGCCCATTCTATTGTCCATGCTCATGGTTCACCTTCTTCCTCAGACAGCTAAATGTGCCTTCATCAAAATCTTTATTATTAGAGGAAGGAAGCTGACTCCATGGGTCCTAGCTTCTTTCTCTGATCACTCACATGAGTAAGATAGCTGGCCATGGTGCCAAGAAGAATATTTTTATTTAAAATAATTAATAGTCTTTTGAGAAGACTATTGAAGTGTTAGATTATAGACCATGAAATGTTGAAAATGCTTTGGGAACTTTGGCCAAGAGAATGACTCATGGCCTTCTCAGTAAATAACCATTTAGCTACTTAGTTCAATTAATTCAATAACTATCCAAAAATTGACCGGCTCAGGAAGTGATGAATGCCCTCAATACTGGAAGTATTCATTTATTGGAGACACAATAAGGGGGAATTTATTCTTCTGGTAGAGGTTGAACTAAATAACCTTTAAGGCCCATTCCAGTGATTCTGTGATCCTAAGGATGTTTTAGGAAATATGTTTTTCTGTTCTCTGCTGTGAACTGTTTAGCCAATAATTGTATATAAACTTTTTTTTTCCTAGTAAAGTTTTTTTCCTAGTAAAGGACAATGGAATTATTTGTTCTGCTAACACTTTTCTTTAGATAGCTTCAGGCTCATATTGGTAGAGACCTTGGCCTAGGCAGGTAACTTCTTGTGCAGTGATTTTCATGTTCATTTAGCTCTTAAAGAATAATGTATTGTTCAGTCATTTCAATTGTGTTTGACTCTTCCTGATCCCATTTGGGGTTTTCTTAGCAAAGATACTTGAGTGGCTTGCCATTTCCTTGTTCATTTATCTAATTTTATAGATGAGGAAATTGAAGCAAACAGAGTTAAATGACTTGCCCAGGGTCACATAGTTAGAAAGTATCTGAGACTGGATTTGAACTCAGCAAGATGAGTCTTCATGATTCCAGTACTCTGTCCACTGTGCCACCTAGGTGTCCAAAGAATAATATGTAGATACATCAAACTTAGCTGGATTTTAAATGTTTGATTTAACCTTATGAATTGATTTTAATTCATATACCACTTAAGGCAAACTCATATTTATACCACTATATCTTGTGTGTGTCCTTGTGTGTCTGAGTTTGTATCTCTCTAACTGTGTCTCTGCATATGTTTCTCTTTGTCTATATGAGCCCGTCTGTGTAGTGTTAAAGTCCATTTTGAGAAGGCAGTGGGGAAAAGCATTTTAATCTTTAGAATCAGATTTTTACTTGTTTCATATGCACTGAAAGCAAGTCTAATGTGATAGGAAAATGCTAAAGCCTTTACATTAAGTATAGTTTGTATTTATAGTGTTTATCTGTAACATTCTATTTCCTTCTATTATAATATAAAATTATTGAGGGCAGGGACTCCCTTTTTGTGATCATGACCCTTTTTCAGGCTGCCTTTTCCCTTTTTCTCTACTAACATGATTGCTTTCTCAGTTGTCTCCATGCCTTCAGTATTTACTTCTCCAGTTCATTCTCCACACAACTCTGAAAATTGATGTTTTTTTATACTTTATTTTTCTTTATCATTCAAAAATTTTCCTCCTTTATTTACTTTTTTGAATTATTGTTTCAACACTTACACAACAATTTTCTGATCCTCAGTCATGATCTTAACATGAATATATTTAGCACACATGGAGTTACTATTAATCCTACTGATATGGTTTTTGTCTTAGCCTCATAAGAACCTTAAACTTCACTGCATAAGTACCTCTAATTCTTCCTAGGCCTCCATCATATGCTGATAGTGGTGGTTTTTCCACCTTTTTTTGGTATAAAAGTAAATTGTTATTGCCTAGAATGTATGACAACCAAGCTTTGTTCGAATCTATACTGTGGATCAACCAATGGTGATGTATCAAAAGTAAATTATATTTTTAATATCTATCAGTACCATCTCCTGGAGAAGAAAAAGCCCAAACTAAAGTTCCTGAAATAAGAGATATGCTGAATCCAGCTCAAAAAGCTGATTGTTAAATTTTCGGTGTGAGCCTCAGAAATTGACAAATGCTAAAAAGGCGATGTTTAACTTATTTTTTTGTTGATTACTCTAGATTTAAGAAGTAATGAAGAAAATGTTAATAATGCAAATTAAACTTAAAAGTGTGCTGTGACTACTTCCTGTCTTCCCCAGAAAGCTGGTTGTTAGACATTTACCAGCACAGATATCACTCCCTTGCTCATGAAGCTTCTTTGACTCTAGGATAAAATGTAAATTCCTGTTGTTTGACATTTAAAATTCTTCACTATCTAACACTTAGCTTTTTTCCAGACTTATTTTACTTTGTCTGAAATACTCAACATTCCAGACTAATTGTCTGGACACTTCCTCTTTCATTTCCAAGATTTTGCAAGTCTTTTCCCCAATTCTGGAATATTCTTCCTCCTCATCTCCTTCCATCTTTCTCTACTAGAGGCTCATCTCAAGGGTTACACCCAGCACAAAGCCTTTTACTGATCCTCCCAAGTGCTTAACAATTCTGCCCTTCCCCATCATATTTTAGTTTACTTCATATATACTATCTACCTACACATCTTTGAACATATGGTTTCTCTCCAGTGGAATATAAGACCTTTGAGGGCATGGACTATATTTTGTTTTCTGTTTTTGTAGTCCAAGCCCCCCCCCCCCAGCACAGTTGCTTACTAAATGCTGATTTATTTGATTTGCCTCTCTTTCCTTCTCTCTTGGTATAATGAACTCTTCCCCAGGCAAAGTGGAGCCTCTTAGGCAACTCATACTTTTCCAGATCTATTTCCTCAGCAAATAAGTGGCACATTAGATAGAGTTCTGGATAGAGTCATAACAACCAGAGTTTAAATCCTACTTCAGATACTCAAGAGCCGAGTGACCCTAGACAAGTCACATAACCCATGTCAGCTTCAATTTCCTATTCTGTTAAAATGAGGATGATAACAGTACCTATCTTGCAAGGCATTACATGAATCAAATGAAATCATATACATCAATATCTTTGCCAATTTTAAAACACTAGCCACCATCACTGTTGTCTTCATATTGTTGTCTATAAAAATGGTAACGATTGTACTTATTCTGCTTGCCTCCTAGGGCTGCTATAAGAATCAGGTGAGATAATGTGTTAAAAGCATGTAAAGTGCCTTATACATATCAACTCTTATTGCTCATCATCATCATCATCATGTATGACCCAGGTGTATATAGTCTGTTTCCAGTTCTCAAAGTCCCCTCATCATCCTCGCCTTAGCTCTCATCCTAGGCTAGCCCCCTCCCTCAAAACTTTTTGAAGCTAAAACCTAGAAGATACACCACCCAGTGCAATCATTTTGAAACAATCTGTATTGTGTAACTTTTTTTTTTATTGTGACACTGATTACTTTGTACCCTCTGGGCACAGGTTTTCAATAAAGCAACAAGGATGAGGCATTTGTTTCTTGCTTGGAACTAATTCTGATGAGCCAATGAACTTGCCATGCCAATATGGGCTTTTGAGTGTGATTTCCCAGTACCATCTGTGCAGCACGGCACAGTACATGGCTCTTAGTTGCTTGGTTAGGCTGACCTGGTTTCTCCTCTGGCACTCAGTTGCCACTTGCCTCCAGATAACGATTCCTATATGTAGCATTTAAGTCGTTTACATTGAGACTCCTGCCAACCATTCCATTCATATCACCCAGAATTCCCTAGAGCCTAGCACAATGCCTGGCACATGATAAATATTTAATAAATTCTTGTTGATTGATTGGTTCCTGAACTCTGCCTTGCAGCCACACTGGCTTGCTTGCTGTTTCTCAGAGAACATTCTTTGGCCCTCTTCTCATACAATCCTCTGCTTCCCTCAAAGCTCATTTAAGAGCCACCTAACTATGTGAGGACTATTAGTAGCCTCTCCTCATCCAACAGTGGCCCTCGACTCCCCAAATTTCTCAGTATATACTTTGCAAATATTTTGTATCTACTTGTCTGTGCTCACACTGTATTCCCTGAAAGACCACAAGCTGCTTGAGGGCGGGGATGGTTTCATTTTTACTTTGTATCCCCAGCATCTAGGACAATCTGTAGCTTATACAAGGTACTTTTTGAATGCTTATTGAATAAATCAAAGTTCACTCACCTCATCAGTAGAACCAAGTCTTTTCCTTTGTCCATGCTTACAGACAAGCAACCATCAATAGCAAATAATTATGAAATGAGGGTGGTGGGGGCAAGCTGGGCAGCCCTGTGGATTGAGAGCCATACTTAGAAATGGAAGGTCCTGGATTCAAATTTGACCTTAGACACGTCCTAGCTATGTGACCCTGGGCATGTCATTTAACACCCACTGCCTAGCCCTTATGATTCTTCTGCTTTGGAACCAATACACAATATTGATTCTAAGACAGAAGGTAAGGGTTTAAAAAAATCTTTTTAATGAAATGTCTGCTAGAACTAGAATACAAAGTGGTATTCAAAACACAAATTCCCACAGGGGAAGGGAACCTCAGAGACTAACTGATCCATCCTATACCAAAAGAGAGCTCCTTCTCAAACATGCCTGATTATCCAGTTGTCAATGGAAAAGGAAGCCCACTACTTCAAGGGGAAACCCATTCCCTCTTCAGGATCGCTCCAAATAGTGGTACATTTTTTCTTACATCAAGCCTCGAGTTTCCTCTTTGTGGTATCTGCTTTTTCCTTGTAGCTCTACATTTTCCCCAAATAAAACAACCCTTTTTCCACATGACATAATAGCCCTTCAAACATCTGTTATATTCCCTTTTCTAAGTCTTCTCCTTACCTTACAATCTAGTTGGGCAGAAAGAACATACCACAAAAAGATTAAAAACAATAGAATACTGAGGTAACCTCAGACACAGGGCCATGTTACTATTTTCCTTGTCTTAGTAGTAACAGAAATGACTCATTTTTTGAAAAATAAGTCAACAAACACCTGTTATGTTTCAGGCACTGTGCTAAGGAAAGCGAAAACAAAGAAACCCAGTCCTTGCTTTCAAGGGGTTCATAGTCTAATAGAGGAAATAATGTGCAAACAACTCTGAACAAATAAGCTATTTATAGGATTAATTGGAGGGGAAAAGCTTAGCTGAGATATGAAGGAAAGCAGGGAATCTCAGAGGTAGAGATGAGGAGGAAGAGAGCTCAAGGCATAGAGGGTAGGTAGCCAAGGAAGTGGAAGAGTATTTTGTTCAAAGAATAGCAAGGAGTCCAGTGTTGCCGAATCATAGAGAGGGTAGAAGAGAATAATGTATAAAAAGACTGGAAAGGCAAGAAGGGGGCAGGTTATGAAAGGCTTTAAAAGCTAAACAGTAGATTATTTTATTACCTTTTACTTTTTGAAGGAACACTGTATTGTAACAGAAAAGACACATGGGGGAGAACTGATATAAATCTCACCTGACATTAGCTATGTGAGACAGGTAAATATTAATTTCCCTGAGTCTCACTTTATCCTCATTTGTATAATTGATATAATAATCCATGTAGCACCTAGCTTACAGACTTGTGAGGCTATAGTCAGATAAGATATGAAAATGTTCTCTATAAATCTTAAAAGATTATATATATGCATATATATATTGTTTTTATATCACCTTCATTTCTGAATGGATCCTTCACCCACTCCTTATCTGGAAGTAGGGAGTCCATTCCACTTTTGGATAGCTCCAATTTTTCTTACATCAAGCATAGATCTTCCTTTTTGCAATATTCATCTACTTCTTTTAAATATACCTTTTGTTGTATGCTTACAGCAAAGTATAAAAACAAGAAAGAAATGTAGTTCTACAAAACTCTCTAAGACATCAGCCAAGACTGACAGTATTTGCAATGTTCTATACCCATATTGGTGAACCTATGGCACACATGCCAAAGAAGGCTACTCCCTCTCTTCCACCCACACCTGAGAACACTTTTCACATCACCCATTTATCTGCCCAGCAGCCCAATAGTAGCACTTCTTCCCTCCCCTATCTGAGGTAAGGTGTAGCGTGAGGGTTGCAGTTTGGACATTCAGTCTCTAAAAGGTTCACCATTACTGTTTCCCATAATCCTTCTCTGCAGTTCTACAGAGAAGGGGCAAGGGTAATGCTTCTCATCTTTCTTTAGGGCCAAATTTTGTCATTATCATTACATAAGCACTTACTTTTTTGTGATAGTAAAGGACTAGAAAAAAAAGTGTTTGCCCATCCATAGAGGAATGGCCAAAAAATTGTGTTGCATACATGTAATATTACTGTGTCCTAAGAAATTATGAGTATAAAAATATAGAAAAATGTAGAAAGATATACATGAACTGTGTTAGTTAAAATCACCTGGGGTTCTATTTGGAAGGATTGAGCCTCAATATATGTATCAATATAGTGTTTGACAAACTTCTGTGGACCTATGGGGGACCTTGGAACTATATTTCCCGTGGTCCAACAGGTTTCCTGTTTTGGATTACGTATTCAAGGTGAGGGACGGCTTTAAATATGGGAAAGTGACTTTGAACTTCCTCTTCAGCTACCTGGGTGCGCGAAGATACCAAAGGTAAAATGGCTGAGGCGGCAGTTTGAATACTTACAGGCACGTGGTCTAATGATTTTTGTCTCTATCAGCATGGCTTTTATTAAAATACTACTCTCCCTTTTAATATCTGCCTTAATCATTTTTAATAATAACAGAACTATTACAGAGTGAATAAGCAGAACTAGAAGAATAATATTCACATGACTCCAATGAGGTAAACAGCAACAAAACAGATATTTATAAAATGCTTACTATATACCAGACACAGAAAAGTAATAGGAAAAAGCTGGACACTAAAATTATCATGCCCAAGTATGGCCCTAGGGAAAATGTAAAAACATGTAGCTCCCTCATTTCATTAGAGAGGTGGAAAATTATGATTATAGGATATTGCATATGTTAGAGACAAGCACTTAATAATTGATTTTGCTGACCTGTGGGGTTTAAAGTTTTTGTTACAGGGGAAATCTTACTGACTAGGGAAATCAATCAATTTCAAGCACTTATTAAATATTTACTCTCTGCCAGGCAATGTGCTAAATACTGGAGATATGACAGAAAAGCAAAATAGACCTTGCCCTCAAGGAGCTTACATTCTAATGGGGAGACAACATGGACATACATCAAAACATCTAAGATACATACAGAGCAGAATGGTACCTGTAGAAGGGGAGACATTAGCAACTGGGGGACTGAGAAAGGCTTCCTGTGGGAGAGACATAAAAACAAAAAAACCTCAAGCAAACAAAAAAAAATCAGAGTTAAATGCTTTAAAAAGATGGTTGCTGTTATCGAAAATCTACAGATTTCTTTAATATTGAGTAAACATCTATTGAGCACCTACTGTTTGTGAGACAGTGAAGGAAATATAACAATGAGTAAAATTTGGCCCCCATCCTCTAGGGGTTTCTACTCTACTAGGGAATATAAGACTTACATTCCCAAAATGGTAGTACAAGGTAGAATATCAGTGCATAAAATAAGGAAAGCCATGACTTTTAATTGTTAGAGAGAATATTGAGACACTGTTGGCCGTGTCACTAGAACCACTCATATCTCTGCTACCAACTCCATCCCTTACTTAGGTACACAATCATTACCACGTATCCATCAGTTAGAAGTCGTGTGTCTCTCAATAAGTGCAGCAGCATCAAGAATATTCCAGGTTTAATGGGAAGTTCATTTACACTAGGTATAACTCTTTTTTTGCTGTATTTAAAGGGTAAAATACAGAAAGAAAGGGAAGAAGACATGAGACAGTTGAAGCTTCTTTCCTATTTGAATCTACAGTACGTTCTCCTCCTCCAGAGGAGGAATGAAACCCCATGTAGAAATAGGTAATGTGGTTGAATTTTGCATAGTTCTCTTGACTCCAGCAAAAGAGGCTGTTTGTCTGATACATTCAGTGAAATCAAAGCCATTTCTTGAGAGCTTAGGGCAAATTGAATGGAGATTGAAAAGAAAGAAAAACTATCTCTTTCTTTGATGAGAAAGCACAGATGATCTCAGAGATCTGGGAGGCGGCTACTGCATGCTAACACTGATAGCTCTCTTGGCTTGCAGCTCTGCTCAGATTCTAGCCCTTCCTTCTAGTAAGGGGAGAGCTTAAGAAAGTGATCAATGCAGCCCAGCCTTATAATATATGTCATCCTTTGACCTTCCATGCCAATGACTAATGAATGTATAAATAGAATGTCTCTATCTCAATTCCTGTCAAGAGTACTTTGAGTTTTCTGCCCCAGCAGAGCTCACGCCAGCAACTGGGTCATCAGACTGTTTGTCCTACTGACCTATATAATACAGCATTAGGGAAGTCGAGGGGCTCATGGGAGGTGTAGGGCATATAACACATGTGTTTTATGGTAACAGCTAGGATTATTCTGGAATGTGTTGCATCTGGCATGGGACGGCAGGCAGAAATGACAGAACTATGAGAAGCAGCCCGTTGCCTCAGCTGTAATCACTTTCTTAGCTTCAGAGCCATGAGATCATAGTCTAGAACCAAAAGGAAATTCAGACTCCAGTCCAACTCCATCAGGGTACTAAGGTCCAGGGAGATTGTGGCTTGCCCACCATCACACTTCTAAAGAACATTAGAGGTGGAATTTGAACCCAGATACATTAACTTCAAATTCCAATTTCTTTCCCACTGTACTACACTGTCTTTGAGTCAGAAGAGAGAGTTCTTTCTACTTTTCCCTCTCACTGAAAACCACCAGGCTTCCTGGTATGTAAGCATTCTACTTTAATTATGAATTAGTTTCCTGTTCTTCATGAACCTCTTTTGGCCAGCAGTGTTCAACTCCCTTCTGACCCTAGAATAATAAATCTTTAGCCTCATCATACCACCCCCACTCCAGATTTCAACTTCATACAACTGGAAGTAATGAGCTGAACTCATTGGTCTACTCTGTAATCTTAGGATCACACTTAGCAAGTCTGTAAGCCTTTGTATTGCCTTTTTGTAATCAATTGCTGTTTAACTTTCTCCCTTATCTCTGAGGAAATGGTAAGAAAATAGAATGAGCAATGGTGTTCCCATCACCTTAGATGTATACACAACTCTAGAAGGACTTAGCAAGCTCAACTGTTGCTCTTTCCTAGGGATATTTGCACTTAAACTTGAAGACCAGAATTTTAAGGTTAAGGACTCACTCCTTTCTCATGAGAGGATTCCAATTGCAATTGACCAACTGGAGGCATGTTTTTGGACAGCAGAGATATCTTTTTGCTTTTCAAATCAAGCAATATCTTCATAGCCCAAACGGCTTGTAAGACTTTAAGCAGCTGGCTGACAAAGAAGCATGAATCTAAAAGGGATTGCAACCTAGTTGGGGAATCAGACTATAATCAGGTAGAATGTCAAAGAGCAATCTAAGATTTAAGTTACAATATGATAAAAAGGATTTATTTGAATCAAATAACATAGGTTCAAATCCCAATTCAGCCACTTACTGTATGAACCCATGAACAAGTCAGAATTTATATGGGGTCTTATTTTCCTTATTTGTAAAATGAGAGTGGTTAAATTAGATATTCTTTGAAGTCCATTTTAGCTCTAGCTTTACAAGTAATAAAAATAATAAAAATATGAGGGAAAATTAGTAAAAAAAAACAATAAAAGAGTAATCACAAAGTGGAACATAATGCAATGTCTATGGACATAGTGGATTTGAAATGCTGGTGAGCTTTCCAAGTGGAGGCACACTGCAAACAGTTGGAGAGTCAGGAGCGGAGTGCATGTGAGAAATTAAGGATGGATATAGAGCAGGGGTTAGCAACGCATGGCTCTTTCTGCAGGAGCCATAAAGTCAGTTTTTTTTTTCAGGTGCTGTTACAGGAGTGGCACTGTGAGCACTGTATGGCTCTCACGAAATTACATTTTAAAAAATGTGGCGTTTGTGGCTCTCACAGCCAAAAAGGTTGCCAATCCCTGATATAGAGATTTGAATGACTTCTTCCAGCACCTCAGAATTAGAAGTAAAGAAGATGGATGGTAAAGGGTCACCCAGAGTTAAGGGATAGCTGATGGAATGACAATTAAGAAAAGGGCAGGAGAAAAAAAGTATATAGTAAGTAGCTGAGCTGCTTACCTACCAGTTAAAAAAATCTGAAAATAGTACCTGATAGGACAGAAATGAAAAGAAGGTATTGAGGGAATGGTGATTGCAATAAGAATAAATAATAGGTTTAGGAAAGAAGAGGAAGTGATGAGAGGGAAGGACGTTATGATCCACATGGAGAATTTGAGAATTCAAGGTCATGGAGTTAGGAGAGGTGCAGGTCATGGTGAAGATCTGAGATATGAGCAGCCCTTATAAGTAAGTCACTGGAATTGAGGCAGTTGTTTGAAAGGATATCAGCCTGTAAATATGAAGCCAGAGGTCCTTTGAGATGACTATTGTGATCTAGATACTAAATTCATTGAAACAAAAAGTGAATAGGAAGCTGATAGCAATAAGAATTTGGACAGGCACATAGAGTAAACTTCAAAGGAGGAGATATCATTTGTGAGTGGCAGCAGAAAAGAGTTTGGAAATGGGCACAGAGAGCAGAGACTTGGCCAAACTCTTCCTCTTGCAATGTCAGGGAACACAAAAGTTGGATCATATAACACTGGAGAAAGGTGGTAAAGGATCAGGTATCTCCAAGGGAAAGGCCTTGTTTCAATGAATGCAGGCTGAAAACAGTATGAAAGGAAATGATCTACAATGAAGAGAAGTTTGCCCATGAAAGGGTTTTAGAGGGCATCTTGGGAAGAAAGGTTGGAGAAAGAGAGGGCCAAGAGATAAGAAAGCTTGAGCTGGATAAAGAGGGCAGCGTCCAAAGCAGAGAGTAGGGGTAAAGGGCATTCACCTTGGCAAACAGCAGTTCTGTCACAAGAATCCAGAAAGCAGGCAATGTCTTATAACAAAGGATAATTTCTATAAGAGTTCATAACACATATTTTGCTGTGTCTGTTGCTCTAAAGAGAAAACCAGCCCTGGCTGGGAGTGTGGTGAAGGAATTAAATTGGATTATTAGAACTAGAGGGCAGAAAGGTGGATCAGTGGATTGAGAGCCAGTTCCAGAGACAGAAGATTCTGGATTCAAATTTGACTTTAGGCACTTAGCTGTGTGACCCTGGACAAATCACTTAATTCCCATCGCTTAGCCCTTGCCACTCTTTTGCCTTGTAACCAATACAGAATATTGATTCTAAGATGAAAGGTAAGGGTTTTAAAAAAATATTATGGAACTAGAGGTGACTTTAGACATCCAAACAGAGGAAGAAGGGAAGAGATTTGCATAAAGTCACACAGGAACACTTAGTCTTGATCTCAGGTCTCTAGATTCTTCGTTCAATTCTCTTCCCACAGGAGCAAATTGTTTTCCTTTTCTCCAGCTAAAGGAACCAGGGGACAGGGTACTTCTTCCTCTAAATTCTCATAGCACTTTGTACCTCTCTCATACCTTTATAATTTTCTATGTTGTATAAGAATGATTGTTGTTGCTTAGTCATATCAGACTCTTCCTGATTCCATTTGGAATTTTCTTGGCAAAGATACTGGAGTGGTTTGTCATTTTATTCTCCAGTTCATTTTACAGATGAGGAAATGGAGGCAAACAGAGTTAAGTGACTTTCCCAGGGTCAAACAGCTAATAAGTAGCTGAGGCCAGATTTGAACTCAAAAAGATGAGTCTTCCTGATTCCAAGTTCAGTGCTCTATCCTCTGTGCCACCCAGTACCCATGATATGCTCACATATAAAAGTGATATGTGTATGTATGTATGAATGTATTTATCTTATTACCCCTTCTAGAGTCAAAGTTCTTTTGAAGTTAGGACCTTGTCTCATCTCTTATCCAAAGGTGTGCTCTGCAGCCAGCTCTACCAAGAGCCTGTCATTAAATTTTCAGTGTGAATGTTTATACCTCAGAGATTGGCAAATTCCACAAATTAGGACCTGATTTACTGTTTTGTTGTTGACCTAGACTTAACAGGGTGATAGAAAAATGTTAATAATGAAGATTAAGTTTAAAAGTGCATCATGTGTCCATTTATTTTTCAGTGAGCTCTTTGTTAAGCATTTACCGGCTTCCCACAATCTGTGTCCCTCTCAGTTCTGAGCACAAACCTTGTACATGATACATTTTTAATAAATGCTGAATAAAGGAAATGATACCCTGATCAATGCACTAGAAAGGCAGAGGATCTCTGCCATCCAGATTTTCTCTTCCATTTTTACTTATGTGACCTTGGACAAGTCTCTTGATCTTCCTAGTCTTCTAATTTTCCTGCTTTATAAAGTGGAAGGAATAAACTGGATGATCTCCGAAGTTTCTTAATCCAGCATATGCTTATATGATTCATTCACATATTTTCCTTAAGCTGCCTTGTCTCCATGAACTTTGCCCATGGCCATACTGGTCAGAACATGCCTTCCTAGCAGGAGGAAAAGACATCAAATAGAACTGAAGGAAATCAGGCAACGTGCCTGAAATGAATTGAATAAACACTGCTTCTCTGTGGATATAGGATTTTAGGATTTAGAGTTGGAAGAGGCCTAAAGAAAACAAACCCAGATCCTGCAACCCCCTCATCTTAAAGCTGAAAGACTGTGTGATTTGTCCAAGGTAACATTTTTGGGATTTGAACCCAGATCTTCTGACTCCAAGTCTAGTACTTTTCCTTACCATATAGTGTGAGTTCTGGATTTGCACTTAATAAATGCCTGTAAACTTGTTGACTTTGAATCCTTAATGTAACAATGAATGTATGTGTAGCTGTCAACAGACTTTGGCCTCACTGAGCCTCAATTTCTCCAGTGATATGGAGAAATATTTTTTTCAGATATGGTACAGGAATTATTTCCTACACACCAAAGAAATAAGGAAACACAAAAGCCTCTCACAAGTACACACTGACTATAAGACAAACGAAAGTGACATAGTATTATACCACACCATAAGTGGATAATTAAAATGATTTGAAAATGAAACTATTTGCAAGACTACTCATTTCCTTTTTTACATGTAGCTTTTAGTAGCAAAGGGGCATTCATACCCCAGCTTCCACCCACATTGATTAAAGTCCTTAAACCAATGCTCTACGTTCCCCTCAGGTTTCTAAGTGTTCTCCTGATAGTTCAGACTGATCCCCTAATACTATTGGCTAAAGCTCCCATTCCCCCATTTATCCTGATTGGATATTTGAAATACTTACCTCATAGAATTCTATTGTTTTAAACCCTTACCTTCTGTCTCAGACTCAGTACTATGTACTGGTTCCAAGACAGAAAAGTGGTAAAGACTAGACAATGGGATTAAGTGACTTGCCCAGGGTCATATAGCTAGGAAGTGTCTGAGGCTAAATTTGAACCCAGGAACTCCCATCACCAAGCCTGGCTTTCTACGTTCTGAGCCACATAGCTGCCCCACTTCATATGATTCTTGAGAAGAAAAATGCTGTATAAACCTTATAAAAAAAAAACAACAAAATAAAGCAAAATAAATTGCAGTGCTTTGAATACTTATGAAAGTAATCATTCAGGAATTACTAAGCTCTTAACCATCCCCAAAGCCACTCTTTCTTCCTCCATACAATGACAGCATTTGATCAGATGTTCTACAAGGTTCCTTCCAGCTCTAACATCTTATGGTTCTTTATAAAGATAAGTAAAGACAAGAGATCTTAAAACAGTGTATCATATGTAACTATCAAATCTTGGCAGTGGCTCCTAAAAGTGTCTAAACCAGTATGGCGGTGCAGGACCTTTGGTCTAAAATGGCGCATTCTTTGCTTCTCAGTTGCTCTCAAGGGAAGCTTCTCTGTTGCCTTTTTTGTGGACTTTTCTTGATTTCTCCTTATGCCCTCAGTTAGTCTTCTAGGTCTGTGGCTCTAGTTAGAATAATTACAGTTGACAATCTCAGTCCTTGTCTTCTAAGACCTCTGCCTGCTCTGACACACGAAGCCTGACAATGGACCATTGTTAGATGTTTCTCCTTCAGCCTTTTGTTTCTGATACTTAATGGAATGTCCACAAAAGGGCATGTAAGAAGAAATGTTCTTTCTCCTTTGTTCTGTAGGATGGTGATTTTTCTCTTCCCCTCCTCTCTTTACTGGGTTTTATTTGTCTCTACTTTGCATTCAGTTTTCTTTTAGCCCATTTTATCATCTTTTTTTCCCTATCTATAATGGTCTGGGCTTGCATGTCTTTATCTCTGTCTCTCTCCTACCCCCAAATCCTCAAATCTTTACCTCCTTTAGAAAACCATTTCTCTTCTGTTGCCTTTGCATATCATCTTGTCCTTTTTCTTTCATTTAGAAAACAAGAATTATTCTCAGGCAAGTACTAAAACCCCCCACAGCTCCCCGAATCCCAGGTGCCCCATCATTAGGCTATACCAGCTTGGCCCTTGTTCCACGGTAAGCCCCAGTTCCTTGACACTAACCTGCTGCCTTACTCATCACCTGAAGGCCCAAGGTGTCAACAAGTTAATCTCATAAAGTCAGGTGTGCTAACTGGAGACACTTCTGGAGTCACATCTGAATAATGTGGGAATCTCAATTGTAGCCTGGGGGAGTGGACAAGATAATCCCACTGCTGTGGTATAGATTAGTGGATCTCAAACTTGTTTTACTTATAGCAAAAACCTGCAAGACCCTACAGGAGAGTCCAGAGGCTTAATCATGCAGTTGCAAATGTGAATTCAGTAGCATCTGGGACACAGCTAGTGAAACCACCATACTTACCTGCACACCATTTGAGGACCTTTGGTATAAAGGAAATTAAAGTGACCTGGGAATTAGGAGCCATGAATTCTGGTCCATTTATTGTTCACTTGTTTTTCATTCATACCTGACTCTTTGTGAACTCATTTAGGATTTTCTTGGCAAAGATATAGAAATGGTTGGCCATTTCCTTCCCCAGCTCATTTTACAGATGAAGAAACTGAGGCAACCAGGATTAAGTGACTTGCCCAAGATCACAAAGCTAATAAATGTCTGAGGCCAGATTTAACTCATAAAGATGAATCTTCCTGACTCCAGGCCAGACACTTTATCTACTGTGACACTTAGCTACCCCTTACTAGTCCTTGCTGTTGTTATTAAGCCATTTTTCAATCATGCACAATTCTTTGTAACCTCATTTCTTGGCAAAGATCTTGGAATGGTCTGCCATTTCCTTCTTCAGCTCATTTAACAGATGAGAAAACTGAGAACAACAGGGTTAAGGTAAGCCCAGGGTCAACAGCTAGTAAACGTCTGAAGCTAGATTTGATCTCAGAAAAATGAGTCTTTCTGACTCTAGACCTGTGTGCTATCCACTGAGTCATCTAGTTGCTATTACACTAGCCCTTATCTTGTCACTAAATAGTTTTGTGACCTTGGACTTTCCATTTCTGATCCTCATATTCTCTATCAAAAGAAGGGGTTACACTGATCCAAGGGCTCTTAAACATTTTGGAGTTGCGGACCCCTATTGCAGTATGGGGAAGCCTGTGGTCCCTGTCTCAGAAAGATGTTTTTTTTAAATGCATAAAGTACATAGGATTGCAAAGGAAATCAATTATGTGGAAATAAAATTGTCACAAATGTTTAAAAAATGAGTTTATGGATGCCAGGTTAAGAATCTCTGGACTAGATTCTAGTTTTCATATTCTATAATTCTAAACAGTGTGGTAGCCAGTTCTGTTATCACAGTTTTCTTTTCTCAATGAGGTATCACTTACAAATGGGTTATAATGATTATGGCCCTCTCTTAGGGAATGGCCAGTCTGATATGATCCTCCTGGATTTGTTTCTTAGTCAATGGAATGATTCTGGGGCTGGAGTCAGGAAGACTTGAGTTCAAATTTAGCATCAGCTATCTAACTGTACAGCTCTGCACAAGTAACTTGACCTCTGCCTGTCCTGTAAAATGTTTGTCATGAAGATCAATTGAGATATTTGTAAAACTCCTAGCTTCTCTTTTCTCCTTTCCTCAACTTGTCAATAAGCATTTATTGAATGCTTATTTTTAAACCATTCTTTTTGTCTTAGAATGGATACTGAATATTGGTTTCCAGGCAGATCAGTAATTAATTGTGATTAAGTGACTTGCCCAAGGTCATTCAGCTAGAAAGTAGCTGAGACCAGATTGAAGCACAGTCCCTCCCATCTCCAGGCCTGCCTCTCTGTCCATTGAGTGCTTATTTTGTGCCAGGCACAGTGCTAAGATACCAAGAACAGAAAAAGAAAGCCCCTGCCCTCAAGGAACTCATAATCTAATGGGAAAGTCAACATGAAAACAGTTATGTATGAACAAAATATATAAAATGACCAATAGAGGGAAAGTACTAGCATCAGAAAATGCTTCTTGTAGAAAATAGTATTTTATCTGCAACTTGAAGGAAGCCAAGGGGCAAAGATGAGGAGGGTATGGGGGACAGCCAGCAAAAATGTCTGGAGTCTGGAGATGGAGTTACATGAGGAGCATCAAGGAAGCCAATGTCATTGGTTTAAGTAAGGTATAAGAAGATAGGAAAGGGAGGGTGGCAAATTATGAAGACCTATTAATATTCTTTTTTAGTTCTATAGAAAGAGAATAATGACTCCAAAAAGAGAAGTAGAGATGTCAAACTAGTCATTAAAAACTTGTGGCACCCATGGGAGAAAAAAAAAGTAATAAAATTGGCCATTTTAGAATTGGAAGGACCCTTGGAGATCCTCCAGTCCAATTCCTTCATTTTATAGACAAAAAAATTGGGGCCTAGAGAGGCTCACACACATGGTTTGGGGCCAGAGCCAGTTCTGGAATTCAGATTCCAGCTTGACTCCTAATTGTGTGCTCTGTTGTGTTGTCTCTTGGTGGTTCCTTGAATGACAGCATCCAAACTCTGAAAGATTTATTTGTATAACACAACCAGTAGGCAGGTACAACCAAACTATTTGGATGCAAGACTGATCCACCAATTTGACAAATAAAAGTTTCATAGAATTTATCAAAAACAGTTTAGAGTAGTCCCGTAGGACCAGTTGTCATAGGATCATAGATTTAGAGATGGAAAGGATCTGCTTTCTCCATTGTAACATGATGTTAGAAATCTTGTCTAACACAAAATCTTCATCCTATGATAGTTTTCTCCTATACTTGCTATGATTTCTTGGTATTTTACCCTTCTCTTGGGTGGGGGGGGGGGGAAGGGGGTGTAATGGTTCTAGTTCTACAGAAGTAATAAATAAGTGCATCCAGAAAGATCAGGTTATTCTATCCCCCTTCAGAAACAGGACTCTAATAACAGGGTGGGGCATTTGAGAGTTTGTCCTTTTTAGAAACAGGTGAGCCTCAGGAAGAGCTCTATCCCCACCCAGTTACTTAGTGCTAAAGAAAAAACCAAGTAGTGCCTGCTATTTTTTCTCTTTGTTTTGTTTTATTATTTAAAACCTTATCTTCTGACTTAGAATTAATTACTAAATTATAATTCATTGCTAAATATCTGTTCCAAGGCAGAAGAGCAGTAAGGTCTAGGTAATTGGGGTTAAGTGACATGCTTAGGGTCACAAGCTAGGAGGTATCCAGGCCAGATTTGAACTCAGGCCTTCCCATCTCCAAGCCTGGCTCCCTATCCACTGAGCTACCAAGCTGCCTTGTTGCTGCTATCATTTACACATTTCCAGGAGTGGAGCATACAGTTCAAATTTTCAGTCTTCTGTGAGACTTTCTTGTGCTGTCAGTAGAAGGGAAAAGAAGGAAAAGAACATACCCAGCATCCTTTATAATTCCTGTGTGCGTTACCTTTGGCTGATTAGGCTAGCCAGTGTTTTTTTAACAACTGTTTAAAAAGAATGGGAGTGATCTCTTCCTCCAAACTCTTTATGTATATCCATCACGATTTTTATTTGTGAAAACATTCCTGTATGTGGTTCTGCTTTTATGGATGGCAGGTGAACTTCTGTCTGTATTAATCCAAACTTTTAGGTTGTGGCGTTCAATTCAAAATTCAATAAGGGCTGTATTGAAGAACCTACTGTGTACCTGCTACTGTGCTGGGTGTTAGAGATAAAAAGACAAAAATGAAACATTTCCTTTAAGAAGCTTATAGTCTATTTAGGTGAGCTCACATTCTCCTGAATGGAATTCCAGTTCTTAATTATTCCCTGGAAAACTTGCCTTGTTGGTGTAATGGTATTTAACACCTTGGATTATGCCAGATAGGTAGGTAGGTAGGTAAATAGATAGGTAGATAGATAGATAGATAGATAGATAGATAGATAGATAGATAGATAGATAGATAGATAGATAGGATATGTATATATAGATAGGTGT
>NC_058132.1:112039373-112052433 GCF_016433145.1 Gracilinanus agilis | reverse complement strand
GGGGAGAGAGAGAGAAAGAGAGAGAGAGAGAGAGAGAGAGAGAGAGAGAGAGAGAGAGAGAGAGAGAGAGAGAGAGATTGGTTGGAGCTGTAGGCAACTTGAATTTTATTCCTGGATTTGCTACTGACTTTTCCATTAAATGGACTTGAATACAGAAGTGATATGACCAGATCCATGAGGAATAAGAGTTAATCTGGAAGCAGACTGAAAGATGAAGTGGGAAGGAAAAGAATATCAAGAAGTAGGGGAAAATAATAATAGTTTAGATTTTTATATCACTTTATAGTTACAAAGTGCTTTATATATTATAGCATTATATCCTCACAATAACTCTGAGTCCTGCTCATATTGCCATCCTCATTTTATAGATGGAAAAATGGAGTATCAGAGAATTGAACTGACTTTCTACAGTTTGTAGATGGCAAAGTCGTATCTCCCAATACACTGTGCTATACATAAGAATCCCAGTCTATTATCCTAAACAGCAAAGATCATGTAGGATTTTCTAATTTGGATTAAGATTTTAGGTGCTAGTATAATATGCCCACAAGCCAATCATGTGCCACCAGGTCACTAGCTGTATTCAGCCCTGGTCATGGGACATTCAGCAGCACCAGTTTGGGAGACCATTAAAGGAAAACTAGTGAGCAGTGGTTGGCTATACATGATGGACTCCTTAATATCCATGGCTCTTTTATGACATGTTTTTCAATCTCTGTATTTGTGCATGATCAAGGAAGTATGCCTGAGCAGGAGGCTCTGTTTGTTCAGCCCTGGATCTGTTTAGGAGTATCAAGGCTACATTCCAAGGTTCCCAGTGCTCCCATCTATAGAAATAGGCCCATAAAAACTATAGTACAACAGGAGACCAGTGGCTCAACTAATCCTGTATCTGTCCCCAATCATGGTCCACTACACATGAAAACCTAATACTCCAAGAACAAATCAAATCATAAAGTCATCTACAAAAGAAAAGAAAATTTCTTCCTGTTCCCAATGACTAATCATCTTATATCCTATAGCAAGGAAGCAGATAAGCCTCCTGATTCTTATCTTATCAATGATAGGTAGTAGGACAACTCTAGATGCTGTTGTATTTTATTATTCAAGGAAGCTGACTATAGTGTAGTAAATATGGGTCCCAGAGCATGATGTAAAATGTTTGGCAGAAACTCTGGTCATACGTATGCTGAACTATTCTTTTCAAGCTATAAGTTATCAGAGTCAAGGGAGGGCTTGTACTTGGGGTGTAAGTGAGGTATCCAAGTGAATTTATCAAACATTTATTGTGTTTTCAGATCACTGTGTTGGTTACTGATTTAGATGAAAATTTAGATAACACCGAATCCTTGCCCTCATGAAGCCTTATAGACTAGAAAGGGAATGTGACATTTCTGTAAATAACTATAACACACCATAAGATGTATCTGTCAGTTTAATACTGTAGTTGTAGAGCAGATGTCATTCTGCATCGGTTGGTAGATGAAACTTCTCAACAAGAACATTCAACAGTTATTAATCCTGGGAGTTTATGAGAGAGGCGCAAATAAAGTGTTCAGTAGGGCGGGGGGGGGGGGAAGGTAACTGTGTAGAATTCTGGATGTTTGAGTTAGCCTTTAAAGGATAAATAAGAATCCAGCAGTTGTTCTAGGTATGAGAACAGCTTAAATAAAGTTAGAAGTTTGGGAATATATGGGATGCTAATGGGGAGCAATGAATAGCCTAATTTGGGTAAAGCATAGAAGGTTTAGAGAGATATAGAATGAGACGATAAAAAGGTGCATTGGTAAGAGCAGATGTGGAGAGCAAGATTAAGGATTAAAATTCAGTAATAAGTAATAGGAAGCCATTCTAAAGTTTTGGAGAGAGGAGTGATATTACCGGATCTAAATTGTCTGGCATGAAGGATGGATTAGAAAGGGAGAGGGTGGCCTTAGCAATATCTGCTAGGAGGTTATCATAATAGTCCAGGTTGGTGGCAATGAGGGACCATCCCAATATGGTGGCTGTGAAAGAAGAGAATACATATGGGAAAACTCTTGCACAGAATTGTTATGACATGGTAACTGATTGGATATGGGAAGTGTGAAAGAGGGAAGAATCAAAGATAATAGAAAAATTCAAATATGAAAAACATAATAGTAGCACTGACAGAAACAATAAAAAGATTAGATTTTGAGGGAAAGATAATAAACCTGGTTTGAGACTTGTTGAGTTTGAAATGCCAATAGGATTTCCTGGTAAATGGGTTCTATAGGGAAAGAAAGGTGGAAGAACCAAATGCTAATTCAAGTCGATAGAGGAGAGTATATTCTGTAGGATGCAATGGTCCATACTATCATTTATTTAAAGAGAAGTCAAGTTATGAAGACTGAACAAAAGGCTCCCCAGAGTGGTGTGTCAGTAGGACAAATGTCTGATTGGAAGTCAACATAAACACGTTTCAATCTTGCTTCAACTAGGCCGAGTTCTTTTCATTTCTCTGAACTTTGATCTCTTCATCTCAAATGGGAGTGGGGAATTGTACTAGATGAGTCACAATATCTCTCCTATTCTGGAAATCAGGGCATTATTTGTGACCCTTGAGAGAATGCTTTCAATATAGACACGAGAAGGAAAATCTGACTGTATTTGTAAGAGGGTGGGGAAAAAAAAGAGCTTTTTGAAAAAACAAGATTGAAAACCATATGATCATGGATTTTAGAGCTGGAAGGGACCTTAGAAGCCATCTAGTCCAAATTCCTGATTTTACAGATGAGAAAACTGTGGCCCATAGAGAATAAATATCTTGCTAGGGATCACAGGATAGTAACTGTGAGCCTGAGAAGTAGGATTTGAACCCAAGTGCTTCTGGCTCCAAGTCCCAAACACTATCCAGTATGTCATACTGCCTCTCCATTGTGTAACAGAAATGATTGCTGGAAGAAAGTCCTAAAGTACACTAGAAGGGATAGGATCAAGGATAGTTATGAAAGCAGGGTTACCTCTTGTTCCAAAATTGGAAGAGGAGCAGAAAAAGAATAGGTGTGATACTAAAAAGTTTTGAAGAATGAAGTAGTGAGATCAAAAGAATTTCTTTTGATGACTTTTGAAAAAGGAGGTCAAGGAGGGTGAGAGAAGTTGAGGAGAAAGGAAACATTTTAGAACAGTTTCTATGGGTAGTGTGATAAGAGTCTGTGAGGTCAAAATTGTTTTCATAATAATACTAAGACATTTTAATTTCTAATATGATAAACATTGATAAATATAAACATGTAAACAGAAGTTCTTTGGGAAGGGCCTTTAATAATTTTTTAAGAGTGTAAGTTGAACCTGAGGCCAAAAAAGTTTGATAATTGCTGATTTAGAGCAACTGAAAGGTAGATACATATTGTGGAGTCAACCGATCAGTCGTTGAGAATGTATTAAGCTCTTATGATATTCCAGGCACAGGGCTAAGCACCAGGGATTCAAAGAAAGGACAAAAATAGTGGGAAGATTGTATTAAATTAGATAGGTAGGATTAGGTCAGGTCACACAGGCTCCGGAAAGTCAGGGAGAGATATTAGGCTTAAATCATTAAAGAGATAAGTCTACAACTAAAAAGCACCTTCCCCCAACTACATCCAAGTCCATTTCAAGGCCTAAATGTCCGCCTATAAACATCTAATGGGTTTTAAAACCTAATGATTACGAGTCCAGAAAACCTCACACTGACATCATGATAATCTTTTAAATTCTACAGACATTTCTGTCTACTTTGAACAACCTTTGCAGAGATTTGTTTTGCAGAGGAGACCCAATAAGATTTGGGCTGGATTCCATGCATGGATTATATAACCCACATACATTTTTTGGGCTGAACACCAAGCAAAGACCAGTGTCCATGGGGAAGAAAGGGGAAAATTAGCAAATTCATCAGTACTTTCTGACAGGTTCCCAATTTTCAGAGCCAATTTTTGTTAATAACACCTTTTGCCTTGATTAAAGTTGTAAGTCTACAAAAAGAAGCCTGACTCCCTGAAGTGAAATTCAAGATTTGTGGAAATTCAAATATATTTCATTTACTAATGGTTACAATCAAGACTAAAAAGTAATCACGTGTACAGATTTGCAGTAAATTGAGGAATATACAAGAAGAGACCCAAGCCAAGGCCTTTTGCTAGCACAGGTCAAGAAAAGGGACTAATAATAGATTTCCTATTGGTGGACCATGGATACATAAATTAGCAATCAACTTAATGCCTGTTTTTCTGGGATATAGCTAGCCTCCTGTTGAATTGCCATTTAATTCTGTGTTCTATTCAATCTTGAGCCCGGGTTAATTGTGGGTGTTGAATCCTAAATGGGACCCCTGGGAATGATAGAGAACCCAAAGGATCACCCACTGCAGTTAATGTTACAAGAATATATGGAATCTGCTTATCCCAAATCCAAGATGACTACAGTATCCCAAGGCTAACAGCCAAGCTAGGAATCAGCTGGGATTCAGCTAACTCTGCCCAACTGAAGCCCTGTGACTTGGATAACACCTTTTTTCTGACTGCGGATTTGATCACTAATGTTGAAGGAGTATAATAAACCCCTTCCTTAAGCTGGCACAGGATATAATCAATGAAAGCCCACTAGATCTTTGATGAAGCTCAGGCAAGTTGTAGTCTTAAAGATGATTTAATAATCTAATAGATCTAGGGAAGGAGGAGCTGGGTAATACCTTATCCTCCTGTTGAATTGCCATTTAATTCTGTGTCACATCTCTTCTGTCCCTTTGTTTCCTAATAATAATTGCTATTATTTATAGACAGCTCATTGAATCTGCCTGCTCAGAGCCACCTGGAAAGAACCATTAGTCCTGGCTTCCTTCAAGACCCAGCTCAACTCCCATTTTTTGCAGGTCTTTCTCAGGCCCATCTCCCAAACTCTAATACTTTTCCTCTGATATCACCCCTGACCTAACTTTAAAAAATTATTTTTGTCCCTAGTTATTTATATATTATCTACCTTGAAAACCTACACACACACACACACTTTTTTTTGTCTTTCTTTTTATCCCCAGCTCTTAGCCCTGGGCCTGGCATGTACTTAATAAATGTTTCTGACTGGCTGATTAAGTGACTTAATCCTTCATCCTGACTGGAGAGAAGAGAATACACAAGTGTTTGTCTAAATGAAAATTACTTTCGTTTTATTTGCCTTTTAAAGTCACAAAATTTAAGTTTTCATAATATAAATACCTTCTAGAAGCACAGCATTTAAGAACTGCAATATATCATCAATCATCCGGATATCAGCTGGAATGTGTCGTCTATCTTCTATTCCATATACTGTGGCTTAAACAATGATTTCCTTCTATAATATCTCTAAAAAGCTGCCATTCAGATCTGCAGGGATGAGGAATTGATTAGTGAATTCATTGTTGTCGTAATACGCATAAATCATAAGCATCTTAACATTGGCATCATATGTCTTCTTACATATGTATGTATGTTCAAGGAAACATAGTGTGTTCAAGTAAACATATTTATTTAGTGCCTTCTGTGGGCACCAAATAAATGGCTCAGCAGATAGAACATCCTGGAGTCAAAAAGACCCGAGTTCAAATTTGGCCTTGGACAAATACTAGCTATGTGACCTTGGGCAAGTTATTTAACTTCTATTTGCCTTAATCCACTGGAGAAAGAAATGGCAAACCACTCCAGTATCTTTTCCAAAAAAAAAAAAAAAAAAAAACAACAACAACACCAAACCCATGGCAACTGAACAAAATGAGCAAATATTGGAGATATACAGAGGAGAGGAAAGAGAAAAAGCATTTATATAGTGCCTACTCCATGCTTAGTATAGTATAAATATCATTTCACCATATCATCCTAAACCCTGGAGAGGTGCTCTTGGTATCCACATTGTTAGAGATGAGGAAACTCAAGGCAGGCAGAGGTAACATGACTCACACCTAGGGTCACACAGCTAGTAAGTGCCCCTACATTAATATATGTGTGCGTATGTGTAACTATACTATATATATAGTATGTCTGCAAATGTATACATAAACACACATACATATAGTATACAGAGGTATAAAATAGTTGCAGTAACTAACATTTATCCAGCTCTGTAAGATTTGCGATGCTTTATCCTCTCCGTCACCAGCTTACCTCTAAAGACAAAAAGGAAACAGTTCTTTAGTTTTAAAGGTCCCTCAATGAGTCTCTTAGAGAGAGAATGTGGTGTAGTGGACAGCCAGCCTCAGTTAGGAAGCTCAAGTCCCACCTTTAACACATACAGGGCAAAGCCATTTAGTCTTTCAGTGGTCTGGCTATGCTCTAAAACTCTAAGTGATAGGCGGGTTGCTTATCTCCACCCATTAGTCCTGCAGAATTAGTCTTGATCTTGGACATGATCCATTTTGACATTCTTAGAGATTCGGCTTCATTTGCAGAGGGGAAGATGTCCTTATAAGGGACTTAACCCTACCCTAGACTTGATACAATTGATAAAGTCAGAAAGGCATAAGCTGGAAATTAATTTACAAAAACCTGGTGATGAATTGAGCATTTGTGTAATAATTCATGGCTAACTAGTCACTCTGTAAGAGATTGCTGCTTCTTCCCCCACCCCCAAGGTGTAGAAAGTAAATTCTACATAAAGGTATAGAAGTAATCGTCACATGGACACATGTGTCTGACTTGCCTAAGGAGGCAGCACAACTGTCCACAAGCCTGGGGAGCTGACATTGCCCCCAAATCAGCTTCAGTACAAAAAGAAGCCTCTTGATTTTTTTTTAAATCCTGAAATCACCGGTCACTAAACAGTTTCAGTTTTTCTTCAAGTACAAAAGGAATTAGTGGCAGTCATCCAAGAATAACAATTAGCCCTCCAGAAGGCAGTGAGTAATTATTAAAAGCCACAATGGCAGCTAACAAGGATGATGTCATAATTAGATCCCTGGGCTTAATAGGGATCTCCAGGGTCCAATCATAGGCAGTCAAGTTCTTGAGAAAGGAAAAGAACAGTTGAGTTGCTTAATGATATTTTCTTGAAAGCACCCACTCTATGGGGGCAGTGGCCCCATACAAAAGGATTAGGGGACAGTACTGTTCCTAAGTAGAAGAGCTGGTGCTCAGCACCCAGGAATTTATGAACTAATGACTCTGAACCCAGACACTGCACAAAAGGTTCCTGCATCATCCTCTTACATCCGCAAGAATTCTTAGCAATCTGTCTTGCCTATACCTATAGCTGTTTTTCCAGGCTGAAATGTTTTGAAATTTTCCAGATTTTAGGTAATGTTTATTTTCTAAAAATACAGAAAGACCTTGAATTAATCATGGTTCATAGGGATAGGCTGCAGATCTGCGGTTCCTAACATAGGGGATCTGTGGATAGATTTCAGAGATTCTATGAACTTGGATGGGAGAAAATAAATCTTTATTTTCACAAACTTCTCACTGAAATTTAGTATTTATTTTATTTAAAAATATGCTTTGGATCCTTGGGTTTTCACTGGATTACCAGGGGGGTCCAGGGCACAAAGAAAGGTTAAGAATCCCTGTTCTAGATAGAAAAACAACATGGTATAGAAGAAAGAACACTGGATTTAGAGTTAGGACCTGGATTCAAATCCCAACTCTGCTATTTATGACTGTGTATCGTATGACTTTGGGCAAGTCCATTTACCATCTAGGCTTTAATTTCTGTAACATGAAGGAATTAGAACAGATATTCTCTAAAGTTTCTAGTTCTAAATCCTATGACCTGTAATGAATGAAATTCTCTGGAAACTGTACATATTAAATTTAAGTTAATTTATTAATTAGCCACTCATGAAAATCTTACTAGCCAATGGACTCCCTCAGGGTATGAACAGACACCAAAAGAATTCAAGCAGCCAGGCAGTGGAGCTGGGCCAGAGGGAGGGGCAAAAAAGCAAACAGGTAGGCAACTAGATTAAGTGAGAAAAAATATGGGCTTCCTGTCATGCAAACCAATATATACTCCTTTTGATGTCATCACCCAGATCCTTCACTGGACATCTCTGATAGGAAAACAAGTATGCAGAAAGTGACCTCAGAGACTTCAACTTCTCCTTTACCACTTTGTCATAGGAATGGGCAGAAGGACCCCAATGCCTATCTAGTGTACTCTTCCCAATGTGGTGGCTAGAGCTAGCCGGTTTCATCACCCTAGAGCCATGTTGGCGAACCTATGGCACACATCCCAGAACTTGCCACTCCCTTCCCCATCTCTACATGCACCTGAGGACATTTCTCACATGACCTGCCCCTCTGCCCAGCAACTCGATGAGAGCACTTCTTTTCTCCCCTGTCTGGGGTAAGGGAAGGTGGGGATGGAGGAGATGGGACTCACATACAGCATGAGGGTTGTGGTTTGGGCACTCAGTCTCTAAGGTCCCTAAAAGGTTCGCCAACACTGCCTAGAGCGTTCTTGTTCACAGACAAACAAGAACCAGGTCTCCACCTTGACTATAACAAAAGCCCAGTGCCCTTTACCCTGCCATCTGTAGCAAAGACAAAAAGTCTAGACAAAAAAAGGGAGCATCCAACCTAATTTCGTAGCCTGGGGGAGAGACTTTTGTAGCTTTAAAATAAAAACTGTTTCATCCTTCTCAGTTCAACATTAATTTTCCACAGACCCTGGAGGTTTCCTAAACCTTTTCCAACTTCTCTCTTCAACATTCAAGAATTCACAAGTGCCCATAATTAATTAAATTCCACAAACATTAATGAGACTTGTACTTGCAATGTTAAAAGGTTAAATCTACTCCTTACACTGTAATTTCCTTGAGAGTAAGGATTATTTTATTCTTTGTCCTTTTAGCTCCAGCATCTACAATATAATGGGTACATGATAAAGGACCATTGATAGATGACAAAAAAAAAAGAACTAGGGAGTTTTAATGCCAGGAGGTAGATTTGACTTTGTAAATATCACTAAGACTTGGCGTGCCTGGAATATGACTCAAATATTCCTTTTTCAAAATAAACAATGTAGGCAAAAGGGGAATGGCAACATTTTATATTAAAAGAAAATACTTATGTAGGGAAATCTTACAACCTGATGGGGAATACATCATAGAAAATATTTTAGCAAAGATTAATAGGCAGAAGGCAGAAGGCAGAAACTGGTCTGTTTTGGAGTTTGTTTGTTTGGGTTTTTTTTTATCATCAGATTATACTACAGACCACTTTGGCAGAAAGAGAAAATGGATGAGAAATGGAGGGAACAAATCACAAGCCTGGCACAGAAAATTGCTTTAGTAATTGTGGGAGACGAGTAGACAGGTGTGGAAGTTCTCTCTGCTAAAAGTAAGAAATGTAATGATAATTTCATCTTTAAAAAGGGGAAGGGCCAACAAGGAAATCATATTGTTGAAGTGGAAATAATAGGAGTCATGGCAGAGGGGCAGAATGGGGAGAAGTATGAAACTGATATTTGTACTCTCAAGATTCTGCTTTTTCAATTCCTTTCAGAGGTTGATTTTCACTAGGAATACACTGATGGACCAGACTCATTTTCCAAGTAGCCCTTTGCCACTCTCCCCTTGTATGCAATTGTGCCCATTTCCAAGAAACATTATATTACTTCACCCTTTTTGCTTTTCCCCATATGCATACCATCTTTAACCATAACAGTTTATCAATATTTCATGCCTTACCGAAACCTTTGTGGTTTTTCTCATTATAAGCCCTGTGTAACTCAAATGTGATGGATCTCCTTGTACCAGATATATAGGCATGGTTCTGACTTGGGAGTCTTTTAATCTGTTCAAATAAATCACTTTTTAACATTTTTCTTGACTTAGGTTCTTTAGTTTGACAGAAATGACTAGACTGTGTTAGAGAAAAAGAAGAAAACACTATGTGTATATATGGATGTGTGTGTGTGTATATATTTATGTGTATATATGTACCTATAGGTGTGTGTATACATGTGTGTGTGTGTGTAGTCTAACATGTACCATATTTTTTGGAAGAACAGATCTGAGGAAAAAATAGATAGATCCTATGGAATAAAATTCCATAAGGAAAGTTAGTCTAAAAAGATTAAGGAGCTCTGAAGCCAGAAAGAGAAACCATTTCAAAGAAGAGAAAGAAGGGTAGTTTTCTTAAGAGACTGTTACAAATGCACAAGGAACTCATAAGCCAAGCTAGATTTTAGAGGATAGAAGCCAGGAATGATAACAGAGATTGAATACATCCGTGTGGCACTATGCAATATGAAGATTGTCTGGAGTTGCCTAGAAAATAAAATTTGAACTCCTCCATTTAGCTTTTAAAGTCCAACACAACCTGGCCCCAATTTATTTCTCTGACTTCACTGAATATCATTCCTCCTCCCTTGTTCTATAATCCAGACACACTGTTCTCTCTTTTATTGATTAAAAACATCCCAGTGTCAGCTTTGTGGCCTTTGCACTGGCGATCCCCCATACTGCTCCTTATCTCCACCTCAGAGAGGCTCTTTCTTCCTCTAAGATTCAGTTGAGGTGCCATCTTGCCCGTGAAATTTTTCCTGATCTCCTCAATTCCTAGCTCCCTTCTTGCCAAACTACCTTGTATTTAACTACTTTGTATGTGTTTGATATTTATTAACTTTTTATTTATGTGATATATAATTTTATATGTACTTGTCATCTGTTCCATTAGAATGTAAGCTCATTTTGAGTAGAGATTGTTTCATTCTTTGTACTTGTCTTCCAAGTACTTGGCATTACAGCGTAATAAATATTTACTGATTGATTTGATAATTCTCTGGTTCTAGAATCATAACAGTTGAATGACCAA
The DNA here is from genome assembly GCF_016433145.1 of Gracilinanus agilis. NCBI lineage: Eukaryota > Metazoa > Chordata > Mammalia > Didelphimorphia > Didelphidae > Gracilinanus > Gracilinanus agilis. The sequence goes on along the minus strand of NC_058132.1, from coordinate 112,041,649 downwards.
AGAATATTCATGAATGATTCAGTGTTACTTCAGAAAGAGGCTACCAGGGGTGTCCTCTAGAATCTGAGCTTCCCATTATTTTATTTTTATTGGTGACCTGTAAAAGTATAGATGGCACACATATTTCTCTCCCCATGTATTGTATTTTGCAATCAAGGGATCCTTACCTCAAGGAAGGCAATCTTCTGACTGTTGGTATTTTCAGTGGCTCTCCCCTATGCCTGAAATGCTGTTCCTCCTCATCTCCACCTCTTCAGTTCCCTGGCTTCATTTAAGACATAGCTAAAATCCTGTCTTCAACAGCAGACTCTTCCAGTTCTCCATTCTACTTCTTTCTCTCTCTTGACAATTTCCAATTTATCCTGTCTATAGTTTGTTTGTATGTTGTCTCTCCATTCAACTGTGAGATCTTTGAAAGCAAAAACTGTCTTCTCCCTTTCTTTGTACCTCATCACTTAGCATAGTGCCTGCGCATAGTAGGTGCATAATAAATATTTGACAGGCTGACTGACGTGCTTAATGAATTTAAAGATGGGAAAGCCAGCTAGCACTTTGGATGATTGTTAGGATCTAATACTGGGGGGGCTGGGGGGGGGGAGACAATGGGAACCAAATCATAACCCATTCCTCTACATTCTGAATATTCACTATCCCACCAACACTTGCACTTGTGAGGTTGAGTGGTGGCCCAAAACTTCTCTTATCTTGCTTTTCTCATTTCTCATACCAGCTCCATGAAACACAGTCCTCAGGTCTAAGAAGTAGAAAGAAATCTCAAAGTCTACTTCGTTTAACCCATATATAACCAAGTGTCTCTTCTATAATATATCCCTAACAAGTAGCCTTCTAGATTTTCCTTGAATACCTCTAGAGACAGGGAGCTGCCTCCTTCCTGAGACAGCCCATTCTACTCTTGGTCTAATTATTAGGGCTGTTTTTTTGTTGTTGTTGTTTGTTTACTGGTTTGTTTTTTTGCCTCAAGCTTTGAATTGCTTTCTTTTTTTCCCATTTATTGCTTCCAGTTCTGCCCTCTTGGACCAAGTAGGATAATTCTACTCCTTTCATGTGATAGCTTTTTAAATACTTGAAAACAATTATCAAATCTTGGGTTCAGATTCTGGCTCTGATATGTAATAGCCGTGTAACCTTAGGCAAGTCACTCCTCTGTAAAATGAGAGGATTGGATCTGACTTCAAAATTCTCTTCCCACTCTAAATGAACAATTCTTTGTCCCCTCTAAGTATTCTGTTTCCAGGCTAAACATCTCTAGTCCATTGGATACTTTCCAGCACACTCTTCTGGTCAGTGGGGATTGACTGGAGCTCTTCTCCTTCCCCTTCCCCAATCCAATGTCCTCCCCACTAATTCCTTCTCAAGAATTTGGACAGAGCTAAACTACCAGGACCAATAAGGACCATTAAGCTACCAGTTACTCAATTCCCCAAGTCCAAATTAGCTCTCCAGTTTAATACAAACCCCACAAGGCATAATCAACTCAACCAATTGAAATATTTCCTGTCACACCTAGCTGACCTGCCTTTGATTGATCCAGGAGTAGTATCCAAGCCTTATTTACAACTCTGATTGATTGGTGTGTTTTCACCTGATAAAAATATCTGGGCTAAGTTGGGGTGATTGATTGACTAAATCAGCCCCAACCCTTATATGCACAAATGAGCAAGAGCAAATTTAAACAAACCTTTTTATTGCCTATAGCTTTTATTGCCAATCCCATCTCCTTGTAAGTTTTAGTACTTTTGGCAGAATTTGTACAAGATTATGTTAGTTTTGGAGTTTTATCCTGTTATGCCTTTTTGTCTGTTTTTTATATATGTCTTTTTAAAAATCGAGTTTATTGTTGAGCTCCCTCAACATAAACCTTCATAACTTGTAAAGAAGAAACAAGACTATATAAAATCATAGGATTTGGAACTAAGAAAGGTCTTTAGAAAATATCTAGTCCATGGGGCAGCTAGGTGGCTCAGTGGACTGAGAGTCAGGCCCAGAGATGGGAGGTCCTAGGTTCAAATTTGGCCCAGAAATGGGAGGTCCTGGGTTCTATTCTGGCCTTGGACACTTCCTAATGTGAACCTGGGCAAGTCACTTAACCCCAGTTGCCTAACTCTTACCTCTCTTATGCCTTGGAACTTAAACTTAGCAGTGATTCTAAGACAGAGGGTAAGAGAGAGGAAGGAAGGAAGGAAGGAAGGAAAGAAGGAAGGAAGGAAGGAAGGAAGGAAGGAAGGAAGGAAGGAAGGAAGGAAGGAAGGAAGGAA
>NC_058132.1:111999367-112034405 GCF_016433145.1 Gracilinanus agilis | reverse complement strand
AGGAAGGAAGGAAGGAAGGAAGGAAGGAAGGAAGGAAGGAAGGAAGGAAGGAAGGAAGGAAGGAAGGAAGGAAGGAAGAAAGGAAAAGTCAATATCCCATTAATATCTGGTTCACCATTATCTCTGTTGGGATGGTGGCCCCTGGCCAATCTCCAGGAAAAATTGTAGTGTAATTCTTCAACAAGCAGGTCACTCCCAAGTTCTACAATCAGACAGCCTCAGCATCTTCTCCCTCAGGTTATCACCACATATACCACCCCAAGCCCCTATAAGTTTCTCAGCTCATTAAGAAATCATTCCCCCTTTCCTCATTCTCACTGGCTTCTGGAATCCCTTGGGAACACAGCCAAGCAAACATTGTTGAAATGACTGGTGTAAGGTTATTCCTATTCCAACCACCCCAACACACATTGGCTGCTCCACCCCAGAAGAGCCAGACATAGATGTTTCTGACCAAAGGATTGAGCATTCCCATAAATAGTGGGACAGGTGCAAAAGCATATTGCCACCCATTCAGAATTTCTGGTAGAGTTTACAGCCTTTCTCAGTCCTCCTATTTGGCCTTTATAAGATCCAAGGACTTTTCCCCACCCTACCTAGCATCTTTTCCACGTGTTAAAGAGAATGAAAGGAGAATGCAGAAGGTACCTGCTGCTGTGAGGGAGCTGTCGAAACTGCTGCTACATTGCATATTAAAACACATGTTATCAATTATGCATTTATATAGTTCTGTAGAGAACTGTTACATTGTGTACACAAGTGTACAACTTTTTATCATGCATGATCACAGATCCGGGAAATCTTTCAAACAGAGAAAAATTGGAAAGTTTAAAAGGATTTGGAGACCCAGCTCCACATTTTTCTCTTATTGTATAACGTTGTCTGCAGTTCAGAATGAGTCTTGTGGGCCAGTTCATTCAATATTCATTCTACTAACATTAATTTTGCCTCTAATCTTTGCAAGGCAGTGTGTTGGGTACTGAGGGCGATACAAAGCTGATTAAAACATAATCTCTACCCTCAAGGAGCTTGCCATCTAATAGGGAAAGTGAGACACATACACAAATAGCTACAAACCAAATTGAACGTGCTAGGTATGGGAGAGAGGATCAGAGTGTTCCAAGAGCAAGGACAGAATGTAGGGGATGGTATGGGGTGGGGGCTGACTCCACATTCTTGATGCCCCTCCTGTTTTGTTCCTGATCCACTGTTTTTCCTCTGTGGAGCAGGAGAGCCTTTCCTCTATGTTTCCGACTCTGGGAATAGGCACCTTCCTGTACCTCATAAAGAAGACAGCTTTATGTTACATGAGGGCAGTCAGAACTCTTTGCACGCTTGCTCTTGCTGTACCACTGCAAAGATGCCCAGCTGCTGAATGGAGCCTGGGAATAGCTTTGGCTCCCAACCTGCTGTTTTTAGCAGCAAAGAGGAAATCCCAATAGCTCATTCATAGTTCTTTTCAAATTGAAAGCCTGTACTTACAGTGAAATTGGGAAGTCGTAGGTTCACATGACCTTTTATTTTTTAAACATTCAGGATCTTTTTTATTCCCAAGCTTCAAGCCAGAAACGTTTCTCCTTTATCCTTATGGTAGGAAAACTGCCTAACTTGGAGTCAGAACACTTAGTTTCAAGTTCAGCTCTTCTTTTAATAGATGAGTGTTACCTTGGGCAAATCATGTAAGTGCTCTGAGCCTCAGTTGCCCCATTTGCAAAATGACTGCCTCCCTCGCAAGGTTATGGTGCCTGTCACGTTAGATGGTGTATATCTTAACCCTTAGCCTGGGATCTGGTACCTTTTTAAAAGTATATTTTGATAACCGCATTTTAATATAATTGGCTTTCTTTGTAATCCCATGTATTTTATTTCATCAATTTAAAAACATTATTCTGAGAAAGGACCCATAGGTTTGACCAGACTGCCAGAAGGCTCCATAACACAAGCCAAAAAAAAAAAAAACAAGAAAAAAAAACTAAGAGCTCCTTATATATATGAAAGAATTCTAGAATTCTAAAGTGTTATATAAATGTAAGCTATGATTGTTAATAAAACACAGGATAAAGAAAAAGTCATGACATACTCACATTTTATTAATAAGAAAATTGCAAAAGAAAACATATCCAAAGTAATATCTTTTAACTGTAGGCATGAACTCAACATATTATTATTCAGCTGCAGAGTGATTTTTTCCTCACCTCTTTTATGTTACTTTCTTAGCTTGAACTTTAGCCAATGTTAGCTGAACTCCATCTGCCCACACTCATTCCTGTAGCCAGTGGAATGCTGTCAGTCCCCAGGAGCATATAGCAGCTTCTCACTTAAAAGAAATAGTTTTTATTGTCCATGGACTTGACAGAACTTTCTAGAGTACTGATTCTGAAATGGAAAGATGTTTCAGGTCTTCTTATCTTACCTGTAGTAGAGTGGAAAGAGCACTGGACTTGAAATCAGAAGCTCCGCATCTTGTTGAAAGCTATCCAACATTTCCAGGAGATCTGATAAGGAAGGCTTAGGTGATAAAGAAAGACTCGGAGTCTCTGGATTTCTCTCAGCTCATGGCTGCTTCTCCAAAGTGCCATTGAGTCACAAGTTTAATATATACAGAATTCAAACCCCATTTCACACAAAGGCACAAAGAAATTTCATAGTTGCGCAGAAATACAAATCATGTCATATCAAAGCACAAAAACCTCATTGGCTTCAGGGTTTTCAAGGTGAAGATAAAACACAAGGCTAGAATTCTAGCCACCATATTATTAGCAGTAAGCTAAGTCTGGGAATACTTTTCTTAGGGGTGAATAGCCCCTGCTGTAGGAGGTTTTGTCCAGATTTGGCCTTGACTGTGTAGAAATAGATTCAGAGCCCAGGCAACTTTTTGCTTAATTTCTGTCTTTTTAGTCTTGGAGAGAAATTGTTAACCTCTTAACTTCTGGTTTTCTAAGGACTTAAAGTTTTCCAATAAGACTATAATACTTTTCCAATAAGAAAAGGAGTGGATCATAAAAGGGGTCAAAAGAGGAGTCAAAATTTTTATTTTAGATAGCCCTGTCTGGCTCTTACTAGCTTTCAATGGGGTCCAGACCTAGTCGTCTTCATTTGTCTGGGTAGGAGAAGGGAAGGAAGAGAATGTGCATTTACTAAGTACCTACTAGGTACCAAGCACTATGCTAAAGTGTTTTATAAATAGTATCTCTTTTGAAGAATGGGCCTCCTTTTCTTTATCTGGATAATGAGATTGACCAAGGGATTCTCTTAAGTTTCTTCCAACTCTAAACCTATGATCCTATAAATCAGGATCTCTTCTATAACCTACCCCCTGCAAGTAACCACAGAAAACTTGGCTCAGTGCTGTTGTTCAGTCATTTCAGTCACGTCTGACTATTCATGACCCCATTTGGGGTTTTCTTGGCAGAGATACTGAACTAGTTTGCCATTTCCTTCCCCATCTCATTTTGCAGATAAAGAAACTGAGGCAAGCAAGATTAAATGACTTGCCCACATAGCCAGGAAGGATCTAAGGCTGGATTTGAATTTGGGTCCTCCTGACTTGGTCCAGTACTCTATCCATTGTGCCACCTAGTTCCCCACTTTGGCCTATACTTTAAGAAAAATATAGTAACAATAGCACATATACATATATGTATTATGAAATGTGGAGAGGAGGAAATTTGTCAGAGTACCCCTTAAACAACTAATTCTCTGACTGACTGCTAGGTAAGCCCACTGGTTGGCAGTGTAAACTATTGCTTTTAGGAGTGTGGACTCACAGATTACCTTTGAAGCCAGCCCCAACCCTGGGTACTTAACCTGTGAATGGGAGTTAGAGTTGTAGCCAAGATTACTTTCATGTTTACCGCCACCCTTACAGTTAGCAGCAGATCCCATTTACCTCTCAGCAGTGGAATTCAGGAAGCCTTAGAAATATACCCAGGTCAGGGTCAGAGACTTCTCACAGAACAAGAAATAGTCCATATTTTAATAAAAATATTAAAAGAATACCAGCTCATATATAGTGCATTGTGGTTTATAAGACACTTCCTTTATAACACTGTGAAAGTTAATAGTTCAAATATTACTCTCCCATTTGACAGATGAGCAGTCAACTGCTTGCTTATATTTATACAGGTAGTATTGGAGTCAAGAATCCAAACTTCTTGCCTGATGTCCATTTTTCTTTGTTTTTCCTTGCCCTCCTCTCCACTTGAATATGTCCTTGTCATTCCAGGCAAGGAAACAAGAGGAGTAGGGAGTAGTACAAATTGGGTTTAGAAGTAAAAACATATCATCTCTCTGGGTGTATTTGTGAATGAAATAAAACCAGGAAATCCCAAACGTTCCCTTTCATTTTATCGAGTTGTGTGTTAATTAGATCAGATTCTTACTTGTATGTGCTAATTAAAATAATCATTTCAGAGGAATTTGTGGGTAAATTTGATTTATGATTCCACAAAGGCTTGCATGTTCACCAGCCATGGTGACACAGAATTTTGAACTTTGGTGGGCTGTTTGTAAGACTTTTTAGGAAGAGGAAGATGCTCTTTAAAGAGGGAAGGTTGCCACCGAACCATCAGGCTGAAATACTGTCCTCGATTTCTAGAGAAGGCAAGAATCATGTTGGCATGTGCAATCCATTTCCCTGCCTTCTAAGAGAATTCTCTCTTAATTTCTCCATTTTAAACCTGAGAAATAGTTTTTTTTGTATTTTTTAAAGACTGCTTAGCTTCCCTTTGGGGGGCATTGATATTGTGATGTTCAACAGCTCTGCTTTTGAGAAATCCTTTCATTGACCAAAAGTCACAGAATCACAGGATCTTAGATGTGTTAGGTACCTCAGAGGCCTTTGAACCCAACCTCTACTTGACCAGAAATTCCCTTTATAGCATGATGTATATGGCTTATCTAAATTCCCTTAATGACTCTAATTGTTAGTTGTTGTTTGACTTGACATCAGGACTAAAATTTTTGTATATAGCTTTTTTGTACTTTGTTTCTTACATTTGGACTGTAAGCTTCTTGAGAATAAGACTGTCTATTGCCTTTTTTTGTATCACTGGTGCTTGGCCCAGTGGCTGGCACATAGTAGACACTTATTAAATGTTTGTTAACTGACTTCTCAGTATTCCAAAGCAATTCTCTAAGTTTTAAAGTTTCAAGACAGGTATATTCTACATTGGTAGATAGAAGTTTCTCTAACCCAGAATTCCCTTTACTTGATAAAAAATAATTTGTTGTTATTTAGCCAGATACTAGAATGTTTGTCATTTCCTTCTCCAGCTCGTTTTACAAAAGAAAAGACTTCTGGGGCAAGCAGGGTGAAGTGACTTGCCCAGGATCACACAGCTAGGAAGTGTCTGCAGCCAGATTTGAACTTGGGAATTTGAGTCTTCCTGACTCCAGGCTCAGCACTCTATCCCCTACACCACTTTTCCTGATTCCAAGACTAGTGCTCTATCCACTGTAGCACCTAGCTGCCCGTTAACATCACTAACAAGTGCTTATCCAGCCTCTGCTTGGAAACTCCCAGCGACCTGGATGGGGAATCCACCATCTCTGGAGGCAGCCCTGACCTATTCCTTTTCAGAACAGCTTGAACTTCCTGACCTCGATCCAAAATTTAACTTTTTTTTTTTTTTAACTTCTGGCCTCTGTTCTGCCAAACAGAACAAGACTCATCACCCTTCTACACAGTAGCTCCTCAGCTATCCTGTCCTCACTGAGTCAGTTATTCTTTTGGCTAGAGTAAATGTCAGGGCTAGAAGGGGCTTTAAGAGTCATGCAATTTCCTCTGAACCCATGGGAACTCTGCAGGACTCAAGGATGAGATGTAGTAATATTGGGAATATTGACTATCTTGACTTCCTGGAAGGCCCAGGAAGTTCTATTTCACCCCTTCTTCAGGAGTCTCTAATCCCCTGAAGGATAATTGGAAGGCTCTAGACCAGTGATTTCCAAAGTGGACGCCACTGCCCCCTGGTGGGTGCTGCAGCCATACAGAGAGCAATGATGGCCACAGGTGCATTTATCTTTCCTATTAATTGCTATTAAAATAAAAAAATTAATTTCCAGGGGGCTAAGTCATATTTTTTTTCTGGAAAGGGGGCAGTAGACCAAAAAAGTTTGGGAACCACTGGAGACCTTCTCTCTGTAAATGGCTGCATCCTACACTGAAGCTGGTCCCTCAATTGTAGGGGTTCCATTTTTACTAAAATTCAGATTAATTTTTTTGAAGAAAAATTTACCACAAAGATATAAATAATTACAGATATTCAAATTTACTCTCCCAACATGTAGGGCTTAAACTTCCCCTACTTTGTAGTACTTTATCTATGGGAAGAGAAAGTAGATTAAGTTTACAGAGAGCTCAGTTCCTATAGAGCACAGTTCCAGTTCCAAGTCCAGATCTCCCTTTAGGCTCAAGTTCTAGGTATCCTAACTTTTCCAAGTTTCTCTGCTGGACTAGTTGGCTGCACCATGCTGCCTGCAATCCTGGCTCCAAGGTTACCATGACTTGAATTCTTGGGTTCAGTGGGAGATCACTGCCGACATCTAAAAAGTACAGATAAACAACACAGAGCAGAGGCCCCTGACTCATTTCTCAGAAGCTGTTTAAAAAAAAAAGAGGTGGAAATGCATTCTCCACTCCCGGTTGAGTTCAAGGTGATCTTCACCCCCTGGAAGCAGCAGGAAAATATGCAGGAAAGAGAACAATTATCCCAGTCTGGCCAGTTTCAAAGACAGCTTGTTCTGTCCATACGGCCAATCTCTGGAGACTGTACCCACCCACATGGTAGGAAAACATAGGATGCAAGGTGCTGCCACTTTAGGGAATCCAAGACAAGCCTCCTGCATATGTCAAATATAACTAAACAACAACTTTATAGGCTTTTCCCATTTAAAACATCTTCGAACCACTCACATTTCGGGTTTTCTGAAAATAATGGTCCAGGAAATAAGAAAGGAAACAAACATTTATTAAGCATCTAATCTTGTGTCAGGCACTATGCCAGGGTCTTCAAAAATATCTCTTTTGATTCTCTAAACAACCTTAGGAGTTATTATTATCCCCATTCTCTTGTTGAAGAAACTGAAGCAGACAGAGGTTAAGGGACTTGCCCAGAGTCATACAGCCAGTGTCGGAAGCCAGGCTTGAACTCGGGTCTGCCTTACTTCAGACCTAGCTCTATCCACTGCATTACCTCAGTAGCTCTGGTGGTTCTTGCAGGTGTCTTTCAGTGCCCGTGTGTGTGTCTACATCTGTATGTCTGTCTGTGTGTGGGCAAGACCTTTTAATTTCATTCTTTAGGGAGATCCCAAAGAGGAAATTCTCTTCACCAAATGTAGATCGGTACCTCATGGTCAACATATAGTCTTTGAGAATTTCCTGGAGTTCTCAGAAGTTGATGGTTTTCTCAGAATCATGCAGCCATGGGGGCAGCTGGGTAGCTCAGTGGATTGAGAGTCAGGCCTAGAGACGGGAGGTCCTGGGTTCAAATTTGTCCTCAGACACTTCCCAGCTGTGTGACCCTGGGCAAGTCACTTGACCCCCATTGCCCACCCTTACCACTCTTCTGCCTTGGAACCAATATACAGTATTGACTCCAAGACGGAAGGTAAGGTTTAAAAAAAAAAGAATCATGCAGCCATGATGGATGAGAGACCAGATTTGGAACAAGTTCTTTGGGATGCCAAAGCAAGTTTTCTATCTATCTTCTACAGCATGTTATCTCTCTTTTAGAGCCAGTCATTTCTCAATTTTTATTTCTGGAATTTGTTTTTCCTCTCTGAGAAGATTTTCTATTGTCCCTAATGGGTTTGATTAGGTTTGTTTCTAATTACTTCACAAATTTATCAAGCTCATTCATCTTACTCATTTCTTCCAAGCTTCAATTTGGTCCCTTGTGTCTCCCCATAACTAAATGAGGATAATATAACACTGAGACCCACATCAATCCATTACAACACTAGTTCTTCCACTCAGCACCAATGTAAGCTCCAGGAGGTCATTTAAACATTTTAAACCTTATGCCCCTCATCTGCAAAATGAGGAGGCTGGACCATATGATTTGAAGAGTCCCGATCTATGTTTGAGAGAATCTATGATCCTTTGATTATATCTCAGACTTATTCTAAAGCACACAGTATCAATCTTGCCTAGAAGACTTAAAGCCAGAAAATGTAACTTTGAATCCTGCCTCAAACTAACCACATGACCTTGGATAAGTCACTTAGCCTCTGGCCACTTTGGTTCTTGCACCCGTAAAAATGCAAACAATAGTTATCTGCACCTCACATAGATAGTTTGAATATCAAATAAGCTAACATGTAAACTGCTTTGCAAACTGGAAGGAGCTCTAAAAACATTAGTTGTTATGACTATATGTTGGCATCTAAATGACTCAGTGGACAGAACACTAGGTTAGTGGCAAAACGGCCTGAATTCAAATCTTGCCTTACTAGCCATGTGATCCCAGGCAAATCACTTAATCTCTTTCAGCCTCTGTTTCCTCATTTTTTAGATGGAGATAATAACAGCACCAACCCCACCAAATTGTTCTGAGGATAAAATATTTGTAAGTGTTCCGCAAACCTTAAATGAGGTGCTAAAAAATAGTAGTTATTAAATGTGTTGTTGTTATTACAATGGAATGACCACTGGATTAGAAGCTGGAAGACGTACTTTTTTTTTGCATTTTTAAACACATTTTATTTTTTTCGATTAGACAAAACAATAATTTTAAGCACACATTTTCTGAAATTATAAGATCCAAATTGTTTTCCTCCCTGTCTTCCCTCCCCCATCCGGGAGATGGTAAGCAATTTAATCTGGGTTACACATGTATTATCATATAAATCAGATTTCCATATTGGTTAATGTTGTAAGAGAATACTCGTATAACACCAGAACCCCAAAATAAAAGCACAAATAAACTAAAGAGAAAAATCGTATGCTTTGCTCTCCATTCCAATTCTAACAGTTCTTTCTCTGGAGGTGGATAGCATTCTTTGTCATAAGTCCTTTAGATTTGTTCTGAATCGTATTGCTGAGAAGAGCTAAATTTTTCACAACTGATCATTGTACGATATTTCTGTTATTGTGTACAGTATTCTACTAGTTCTGTTTTTTCCACTCTGCATCAGTTCATGTAGGGGAAGACCTACCTACATCTTAATCCTTGTCCTGTCACCAACTAGCTATGTGACCTAGAACAAGTCATTTAGCTTCTCTGCCTCAGTTTCCTCATCTGTGAAATGGAGATAATAAAGCCTATGAGGATTGTTTGTGACAGGCTTCAAAAAGAATATAATGGAGTATATGTGGGGTGTATGCAGATTGAATTGGTGATTTAGTTCAATTTGTTGATCTTTGAGATTTCTTTAAGTCTAGTCAATGAGAATTGGATGTATTATGGTTCTATTCATCTTTTTTTAAACCCTTACTTTCTGTCCTGGTAACAGTTCTAAGAGAGAAGGGCAAGGGGTAGGCAAATGTGATTAAGTGCCAGGGTCACAAAAATAGAAAGCTTCTGAGATCAGATCTGAACTCAGGTCCTCCCAACTCCAGGCCTGGCACTCTATCCACTGTGCCACCTAGCTGCCCCGGTTCTATTAATTTTAAAAAAACAAAACAAAACCCTTACCTTCCGTCTTGGAGTCAATACTGTGTATTGGCTCCAAGGCAGAAGAGTGGTAAGGGTAGGCAATGGGGGTCAAGTGACTTGCCCAGGGTCACACAGCTGGGAAGTGTCTGAGGCCAGATTTGAACCCAGGACCTCCCATCTCTGGGCCTGACTCTCAATCCACTGAGCCACCCAGCTACCCCCTCTATTAATTTTTAAGGTAGAAACTTTCACTCCTTCACTATATCTTAGTATCATAGAAACTTTTAGACCATCCAGTCTATACCCTGATTCATTTTTTAAATGAAAAAACTAATGCCCAAAGATGATACATTACGACATAGCATCGCCAGGTCAAGGCAGAGCTGAGACTAATCCAGGTTGGCTGTCTTCAAGTCCTGTGTTCTTTCCACTGCCTAGCTCTTTCCATGTTGTTTTACAGCTATAAATCCTTTGCCTGTATAAATCCAGGCTGTATTTCCACTTGGTCAACAAGGTTCTCATTTCATCAAGAGGCTTGCTAAGATCCAGATAAGAGAGGGATACAGCAGTCTTCTGATCTCCTGGCCAGGTGATCCTGTCAGTTTAACTGGTTGTATTTATAGTGACCTTACACAGCAGCACAGAGATGAAATATTACATTGCACCTGAAAATGGAAAAATCTTGGGTGCAAGATTTCCCTTCTACCTCTCATGCAATTTGCTCTTTGAAAGATTATGTAATTCAGTTGTTGGATTTTTTAAATTCTGGAGCAGGTTTTTAAGTTGGATGTCTTCCATATATTTTTGGCCCATCCTTTTCCCTGTCCTATTGGAAATTAAAGTTTAAATTTTGTTCCCAAAACCTTCAACTTCCACAGAAATGAGGTTCTGTCACCAATCAGCTATGTAATCTTGGTCAAGTCCCTTTCCCCATTACACATCCATTTCCTCATGTCTATGATGAGGATATTTGACCAGGTCTCCACTAAGGTGGCTTTCAGCTCAAACATTTTTTGATTCTATGGTGAGTGTAGGATGGAATAACCCTGTGGATCAGCATCAGAAAGAAATCATTAGTGATGAGAAGATAGGCAAGAAAGACTAACTTCTCAGTCCTTGAAATGATAAACATTCTTCCAAGCATTTCTCTGGAACAACGAAACTCCTTAAGTAAATACTAATTCAGGCCAGCTGGATACTAAAATTAAAACTCTTGACAGGCCAGCAGCTCTGCCTTGCCTCATTGTAACTCGGGAGGAGATGCCAAAATATCTGTCAAGCCTATAAGACCTGGATGCCCAGTAAGTAGAACTCTTTGGAGGATTCATTTTATTTTCCTCAGTTAATGTGTTCATTAACTCTTTTGCCCATTTTCTCTCTTCTAAAGATATTAGATAGAGATTCTATTTATACTTCTCTAGATTTAGGTCTTCCTACAAGAGTGACAAAACATTTAATAAACACTATTTGCATAGCACTGGGCTAAGGGAGAGGCAACAATATTAGATGAGGCAGGTCTTTGCTTTCATGAATCTTACAGTGTAGTAAAGAGATTCTATGAATTTGTTTTAATATTTTGATAATTGCATTTCAATATAATTAATTTTCTCTATAATCCTACATATTTTATTTTATGCCTTTAAATACAGGACAAGGAGAAAGGAATAATCTATATTCAGGTCTACCTAATTAAATTTAACCCTGTGCTAGAGGATGATGGTGTGTGCCCACAGAGAGGGCTCTGAGTGCCCCCCCCTAGCACATGTGCCATAAGTTTACCACCACAGTCCTAGTTGATTAACCATGGGAAAGTCATTAACCTCTGATTGCATGACAAAAAGGAACCATTGAGGGGCAGCTGGTTAGCTCAGTGGATTGCAAGTCAGGCCTAGAGACGGGAGATCCTAGGTTCAAATCCAGCCTCATATACTTCCCAACTGTGTGACCCTGGGCAAGTCACTTGACCCCCATTGCCCACCCTTACTACTCTTCCACCTAGGAGCCAATACACAGAAAATTAGGGTTTAAAAAAATTTTTTTAAAAAGGAACCATTGGATCCACTGACCAAGGCAAGAGCAAACCACTCCAGTATCCTTGCTAATAAAACCCCATGGATAGCCATTACAAAGAGCTGGACATACTGAACAACAAATTATGTATGTAGGCCATTCATTTCTCCTTGTGTTAGTTCTAACATCTTCCCTTTAAGCAGACATATGGATGTGTTCAATTTTTGACCTTTAAGGATTACTTTTTCATGGCTTCCAAACAAGTAAAGGCTATGAGCATTAGAGTAAAGATGGGCAGAGGAAGGTTCCTGATGAGGAGTAAAGAATGGCATATTGGGGCAGAAACCCCAAGGATAGACCATCTGAGGTAAGGGCAGCAATTGAAGAATTAGCAAAGGTGAGCATATGCTTTAATATTTTTCCTTTCCTTGAGTCCTGGACCTTTCTTCTTCATAAATCTCTCATAGCTCTTGCCCTGGACCTTACTATATCTCCTTTAGACTCCATATATAGTATACTATATGTGTGGGTGTGTGATATACATATATATATATATAGCATATGTTAATATATGGAAAATATAACTGGGAAGATAACTCAATTTAGTATTTCACATTTTATAAGCTACTTTCATCACAACAAACTTTGAGATAAGTACTACAACTACTATTATCTCCATTTTGCAAAAGGAGAAATGAAAACTCAATGAGACTATGAACTCCTTACCATCACATGGCTAGCTGTTTGCAAAACAGAGATTTCTTATTCGAAATTAAGTAGCTATACAAATGGATGGATTTAAGTTGTCCAATAGACCTGTTAGTCCCACCCCAAGTACAGAAAAGAAAAAAAAAACAGGAGAATTTAAAACCCTCTGAGACGTCCACACTCTTAGAAAGAGTTCTGTTCACAATTACATAAATCTGAGATCATCTGTGCTTGTGACAAGGAAAAGAAAACCATGAGACACCCTGGAACACACGTGAGAGGCTTTTAGTCTTCGGAGAGTAGACAACATCAATGCATTTTAAAAGGCAGAGAGAAACATGTACTAGTTCCCACTTCCTCTGAGATTTGTGTGTTCATTCTCTTGGCTGAAGAAAGCCAATAGTGGTTAAAGAGCCAGAAAGTTTTCTTGAGAATCAAGCCTGGCTAATTAACCCATGTGCATCAGCTCTCTCTATAAATGGGAGTTTCTGCATAACGGCTATACTATATGTATGTGTATAGCTGATCATTTATGAATTTGTGAATTGAAATTCAGTGTCCAACAGGGACGGGCCAGCTGTCTACAGATTAGTACTCTACCTTAGGGTTAGAAAATTGGGAATGAGTCATTCAACACATTTCGTGCAGGCAAATCTAGGCTGGGTCCAACCAGAGTTTGATCATAACCTGTTCTTCTAGTTTGATGCCTACGATGTGTAGAAAATGGATCAGAAGGTGCCACAACCATAAATCTACAGACAACCCCAATATCCTCTTACATCACAAAACATATAATCATAGTAGCTAACATTTGTATTTTGTTCTTCTTGTTCCCTTGTTTCAGTTGTGTCCAACTCTTCAGGACCTCATTTGGGATTTTCTTGGCAAAGATATTATAATTCTTTGCCATTTCCTTCTACAGCTCATTTTACAGATGAAGAAACTGAGGTAAACAGGATGACGTGACTTGCCCAGAGTCACAAAGCTAGAAAGTATCTAAGGCCATGTTTGATCTCAGGAAGACTTGTCTTCCTGACACCAGACCCAGCATCGTATCTACTGTTCCACCTGGCTGCCCTAACATTAATATAGTGCTTACTATATGCTAGACAATCGCATTGGATCATCACAGCAACACTGTAGTGTAGGTGCTCTTATTAGCCCCATTTTTATAAATGAAAAAACTGAAGCAAACAGAATTTAAGTGACTCGTACAGGGTCACACAGCTAATTAAGTGTCTGAAGCTGGATTTGAACTCAGGTCTTCCTGACTCCTGGCCCAGCACTTTATCCATTGTACCACTTAGCTATGAGAATGTCTTGGTGGTCCAATAGCTGCACTATTCCTCCAAGCCTCAACCAACCTTCCTTTGTACTTCCTCTGCTCACTCTAACTAGAAACTCCAAACACCTCCTCCTTCCAACAAGCTTTATTGAAAGTAAACTACTAGATGGCTGCTAAGTACTCCAATGAAAGTGCCAATGCAATCAGCTGCCATATTATTAAGCTACTTTCTGTATCCTCAGCTCCATGGGGGCTTCACAGGGGAATCCCATATGCCACCCAAGATGGTAGACATGTGGACCTGTCTGCCTCCGGGCTTTCCAATGGCCCATGTCCTCCCCTGTAGGGAAAGGAGCAGCAACCCTCCGGCTCTCACCTTCATTACTCTATTTGCCTCTTTGTTAACATTTTCTTTGCCTCCATCAGAATGGAATGGAAGGTTCTTAGGAGCAAGGACTGTTTAATTTCTGTCATTGTATCCTTAATTAGAGCCTCGTACAGAACCTAAAACATAAACCAATGCTTTTTTTATGTAATTAAAATGCTTAGTTACCATATAGGGATTTCATTAGTTTAGCTAACTCCTGAAAGAACAGATAACCCAATGAAATCACAGTCCTGTTCCTATCGCTAATATTTGCATAGTGGTTTAAGGTTTGCAAAGCTCTTTACCCAGATTTTCTCATTTGATCCTCACAACAGCCCTGGGAAGAGGAGCTATCATCAACATTTTACAAATGAGAAAACTGAAGCTCACAGAGACTTGCCCAGGGTGGCATAGTTATTAAGTTTTTGTGTTTGAGCCAGTTTTTGAAATAAGGGCTTCCTGACTCCAAGTCCAGTGCTCTACCCATTGTACTACCTAGCTGCCCAATATCAGTTGCTATGTAGTCCTCACATGTATGTGTACATGTTCCGTTCCCTTCATCTAAGCTGTAAATTCCATAAAGGACTGTTTGAATATTCTTACATCTCCTCTAGTATCTATCTCTTTAGCAACTATTAGATTAAAAAAAATATCTCTTTCTCTCCTTTTCTCCCTTTCTCTGTCTTTTTCTCTCATATATACATACACACACTCATTCTTGTATGTACCATACTTGGATATATTCACCCCCTTCTCATTCATCCTATTCCTTATGAAAGGAGGATCTGGGTCACTATAACTTGAACCCAAGTCTAAGTCTACATTTATCATTATTAAAGTTCATCTTTAGCCCAATGTTCTAAGCTTTAACCTGTCAAGGTCTTTGTGAATCATTATTCTGCCATCCAGTGTGTTAGCTGTCCCTCATAGCTTTGTATCATCTGCAGATTTAATGAGCATGCCATTTATACTTTTATGCACATTACTGATAAAAATGTTCAACAGCAAAAAAGCCAAGGATTCCTATGGTACTGCCTTCAATACATAGTTGACATAGAACCATTATAACCCTTTGAATTCAATCTTCAGCTAATTCTGCATCCATCAAATTGTACTATGTAATAGTCCAAGTTTACCACAAGGATCATATAAAATTGTTTGTCAAATGCTTTACAGAAATGTAGCTACACTCTATGATGTTACCCAGATCTACTAGTTCAGTAACCCTATCAAAGAAGGAAATAAGGTTAGCCTGGCATGGCTTAGGTATGATAAAGCTCTTTGTGATCACCATTAAAAAAAAATCTACCTAGATGTACTCTACCTATCCCTTTAATAAAATGTTTTTGAATTTTCCAAAGAATTGAATTCAAAGTGTCTGGTCTTTATTTAGTTTATTGACTCTAGGCAGAACACTATTTACCTTTTTTCCAGACCTGCAGTATCTTAACGTATTTTCTACAATTTTAACTATTAGTAACATAGGATTCAGCAATTATATCTACCAGTCCTTTCGGTACCTGAGAATGTAGGTCAACTGGGCCATGGAAAGTTCAGGGCCTCTTACTCTCTCCTCATTTTTCTTGGATACCAATTTGCTTTTAGATATTTTTGTGCTGTTTGTTTCTAGTGCAAGGGTCACCTTCCTTGGCAAAACAAGGAATCAAGTAGCTCTTCTTTTCTATCTTTTGGCAATCATCATCACTCTATTTCCCCCCTCCCCAAATGATGGTTCAGCTTCTTTTTAAAATTCTCCTATTTCTGTAAACACGGTTTTTTAATTCCCACTATTAAAATTGTTGATTGTTCCTCTTAACTTTCCTCACTAGCTTCAGCTCATTCTGAACTTTAGAACTCCTGACAGTATTCTGGTAGAATAATGTCATGTTTTAATATTTACCTTCTCTTACCTGTCCTTGCTATCATATTATATATGTATCTTTTAAAAATCTCTGTGTATCCACATTCATTTCTTCAGGTCATTTGTAGTTGTCTACCTGACAAGCTTATTCTTTGTGTCTTCAGAATGTCATTCATTCTCCCCATCACCAGCTGTTAACTGGGCATTTCAAATGGAATGTTCCAGAAATATCTCAAACTCAGTTTGTTCAAAACAAAATTATTCTATTTTCCTATAAATCTGTTCCTCTACAAAATTTCCTTATTTCTGTTCAAGATGCCACCATTTTTTTTATTCTCCTGAGTCCTGCCCTTAGCATTATCTATATCTCCTTATTTTCCATCACCCTAAACATAAGATTAGACCCCAAATCTTACCAATTCTATCTCTGTTTTAGCTCCCATATCTGATTCCTTCTTTATACTCACATATATACCAACTTTTAGGCTCTCATCACTTTCCATCTGGACTATTGCAATGGCTTTTGGATTGGTCCTACTTCTTCAAGACTCTTCTCCACTCCAAATCATTCTCCACACAGCTGCCAGTGATCTGACCATGTCTGACCATATGACTCCCTAATTGCCTAATCTCCCTAATAGGATACATACAAACCCCTCTATTTGACTTTTGAAACCCTTCATAATCTAGAAGCAACTTAAGTGTCCAGCTTTATTTTTACATAACTCTTCTTCCTGCACTCTATGGTCCAACAAAACTGACTTTCTTTGATCGCCATAGAGATCATTCCACGTCCCACATATATGGGACCCAGGTCCCACCTATATGTCTTTGCACTGACCATTCCCCACATCTGTAATGCAATCCTACTCTATTTTATCTCATAAAGTTTTTCAGTGCTTTCAAAACCATCTAAGCCTTTCTTGTCTCCTTGCAAAAGCTAATAGCCTCCCTACCTAATCTTTTATTCTTTTTGTTTGTTGTATATTTATTGTCTATATATTTACTTTATATATATACATTCTCCTTCAATTGAATGTAAACCCCATAGGTACTTAAATGTTTGTTCATTGGTTGACTAAGAGTTTCCAACCCTTCTTGGCTGATTTCCCTAGAAGAATTTTAGTCCATGGGATCCTCATTTTTCTGTCTCTCTCCCTATTTTCTCTGAACCTGGTACCATCTGTTCTCATATGTAGGATGCATTTCAGAGTCTGCCAGGCTCTACTCTACCATAAAGTGTAGAAAAGAGAGATCTCAAGGTTTCCATCATTTCCATCCTAGCAGCCAGGTCCTTCCTATTATTTGGAATGAATAAAACTTCCTTTTATGGGTCCCTCTTTCTTTAGAAAGATAACATTGTTATCAATACATGTCAGGAACTTGTTCTACTTAATTACTAGCCTTTTGGCAGAGAAAGAGCTCCAGTAGTTGTCTAGGAAATTGAAATCCTACATTATTACCATAGTGTTCTTTCCTTCCAGGCTCAGGCTCTGTTTTTCCAAACTTTCTTATCCACTTTCTCCTTCTGTGCTTGTGATCTGTAGTATACTTCAATGACAGAATCACTTTTGTTTTTCCCACCATCATCTTCATCCAAATGCTCTTAACCATGTTTTCATTTGCTGGTTCCTGGTTTTCTTCACATGAAAGAAAATATCTTCATTATGTAGCATGCATGCTACTGGACCATCACTGCCCACCTCGATCTCACCTGTTCTTTTGAGTAAGGTATGCCTTTCCAGAACCATATTATTATGGATTACTACATCATAGAATCTTCAGGGATATGAATGGAATACCTCCAGTTCAAGGTCTCGTAAAACCCCAAACCTGTAACCAGCTGGGTCAGCCTTTTGGTTATAAAAAATAAGAATGGTTCATCTTTTGACTGATGAGTCCTAACACCTGGAGGATCATCAGTCCTTGACAGTTATCTCACACACATACACACACACATATACACACATATACTCACAAGGATCAAACTTGATCTCTGTTGTTAAATATACCCAATTTAGTTCTGTCTCCACCCTGCAACATGTGACTTGGCAATTCCACAGACTGTGAGTACATCATAATCTTATTCCAATCCAGCTGTCAATGCATCAGGACAAAAACACCCTTGAGCAAGATTTGTAGGCGAGACAGAGAAGATATTAAAAATAACCAGCATCCTCCCTATCTTGAGGGTGCGTGAAATGCTGACTCTTAGAACCAAGACTGTTACAGACCAAGATATGTTTGACATTCCTTAGCCAAACCCATTTGGGCTGTGTTCCTGGAAAAACTCCAGCAGCTGCAGAGGTAACACAAAATCTCCAGCTGGACCCGGTTATGGTCTAATTTGAGTATCAGAAAATTATGACCTTCTTTGTACCCATAGAATTATGGTATAGTGAGGAAAGCACTGGGCTGGAGAATCAGGAGACCCGAGTTCTCATTCAGATTCTCATTCTGTTTCCATGGGCTAATTGCTTTACCTCTTTGGACCTAACTTTCCTTATCACTAAATGGGGATGATTGGACAAATACCCCTTCCAAATCCACAGTTGCATGACCATTCAGTTATCTGAGTTTCACACTATATACTCCTTATATCACCATGGGCAGATGGTTCACTTAAACTTCCCAAACCTCAGTTTCTTCTTCTGTAAAGTTGGGTGAAAACTACATTCAATACAGATTCTAGGGATTAGTTGGGTAGAAAGTGCTTAGTAAGTCCCTCAAAGAATTCTATAAATAATAATATAAATCATTATTTTCTGTATTCGTTTTACAATTGAGGTCCTATTCCTGGCAAGATGTCTAACTTAGGACACTTCACAGTATCTGTTTATCTTGACACGTGAATGGCGTGAGGCTAAAATTGACCTAATGGAGGTGGTATGAGGAATGCTTCCAAAGGATAAAGTTGTTTAAATATCATTTGTCAGGAGTTTTTATTTTAGTCACTTAACTAATATCTGGATCCTCTTGAAGGCCATGACCCTTTGGAGCTCAAGGGTGGAGGAGAGAGAGAGAATTTATTTTGGATTCCAATCTCCCTGAATCTGCAGCCCAAAGAGACTACATTTGTTTGATGGTGGTATTTTTCTTTGACATTAAGTTATAATTTCAGCATGTTAGTCACTTTGAATACTCTGAAATCCAGAAAGAGGCAAGCCATAGAATAGAGAATAGAATAAGATTTGATACTAGAAGCCATTTAGTCCAAACTCTCCCTAAAAAAGAATCTCCTATATAGCTTCCCCAAAAAGTGATCGTCAGCTAATCAGTAAACATTTACCCAGCATCCATACTAGTGCCAGGCACTATGCTAATCACTAGGGCTACAAAAAGAGGCAAAAGACAGTCCCTGCCCTCAAGGAGCTCACTATCTATTGGATGTGGGAGACAACATGCAAACAAATATATACAAAACAAACTATAATCAGGATAAATAGGAAGTAATTAACAGAGGGAGTCTGTCATCTCTCTCTGCTTGGAAATCACCTGAGGGGGAAACTTTCCATAGAAGCCCATTCCACTCAAGGCAATTTCTAAGTATTAATAAATGTTCCCTTGCATCAAACCTACCTCTTAAACTTTCACCCACTTTCCCTCGTTCCTTCTTCTGAGCCAAGTTGAATAAATCTCTTCCTTGTCATAGACTATTAGAAACTTGAAAATAGGCATGTATTCATAATAAGTCATATCCAGGCTAAACACTCTACCTCCTTCTACTCTCTTCATATGGCATGGTTTCAGATCTCCCTGCCACCCTCATTACCTGTCTCTGGCTGTGATCCATTCTGTCAATATGTGTCCTAAGGTTTTCCACCCAGAATTGAACCCAATATTCCAAATGTGACCTGGCTGGAACAGAGTATACTGGAGCGGTTACTTTCACCATTCTATACACTGTGATTCTAATAAACGCTGCCTCCGTCTTCAAGGTTGTGCTCTGATACCTCATCATAGCATGGAAGTGGCCTCGGATTCTTTAGTTATTCTAGCAGACCAAGAGTTAGCAGTCATTCTAGCAGATCAAGGCTCTGCTAGGCTTGAAAAGAATATGAGAATAGGGGTGGGGACAGCTAGGTGGCTCAGTGAATTGAGATGGGAGGTCTTGGGTTCAAATTTGATCTCACTTCCTAGTTATGTGACCTTGGGCAAGTCACAACTGCCATTGCCTACTCCTTATCTCTCTTCTGCCTTGGAATCAATATACAATATTTCTGTATTGGAATAATATACAGTAATTCTAGGTGACTCTAAAACCAGATTCTAAAACAGAAGGAAGGAAGGAAGGAAGGAAGGAAGAAGAGAGGCAGAGAGGGAAAGAAAGGATTCTAGCATTTGATGAAGTCTGTTTTCCTATTAATAGTCACAAAATAAGTGCAAAAGAAACAGAGCATTTACTTACTCAGAGTGTTTGCCTCAATCATGGAAGATGTCTAGCCTAAATTTTCATACTGAAGAAGACTTCACTAAGAATAATGATTCATATTTTCAAAAGAAATTTAAGGTTAGCAGAATAGTTTTTTTCTAATAACCCTATGAAATAAGAAGAATAAGTATTTTTATCCTAATTTTAGAATTGAGGCAACAGTCTTTGAGAGTTTAAATGACATGTCTGTGGTCCCATAGATAGTGTGTCAGAGACAGAATTTGAACCTAAACCTCTAGACTCCACATCTAAGGCTCTATACACTGTACTATACTGCTGACATATATATATGAGGCAGTCCTTTAGTTTTTCTCCTTTTTAGGTGGCATTGTGAACTTTACATCAAATCTCAGAATATCTTATAGCATTCTAAAAAATCCAGGGGCAGCTAGGTAGCACAATGGATAGAGAATTGGGCCTGGAATCAGGAAGACCTGAATTCAAATCCAGATTCAGATACTAGCTGTGTGACTCTGAGCAAGTCAACCCTATTAGCCTCCATTTCCTCATCTGTAAAATGTGCTGGAGAAAGAAATGACAAACCACTTCAATATCTTGGCCAAAACAATCCCAAATGGGGTCATGAAGAATTGCAGATGACTGAAACAAAGATCTATAATCATAAAGAAGATTCAAATGATGAAAAATGACAGTTGTCCACACAATGACAAGTGGCCATTTGGGCAATCTATAGAGTTGATCTAAATATTTTGAACACAAGTAAACAGTGAGCTTGGCTCAGGATCAGCTTAAGAGGAAGAAAGTAAGCTAGGTTGCCTTTGGAAAATTTCTGTGGTGCTTATAATTATTTCTAGCTTCTCCCTGAATCAAAGACTCATCACTATTCTTCCAGGCATGTTCTATGGCTACATGTCATAGAATACCATAGTCTCTAAAGAATTAATGTGCATAGTAGGAATGGATAGGTTACAATATATTACCAACAAGGGACTGTGGCAGAGAATCTATGTGTGAGATAGCATCAGAGATTTGTAGTAAAGGAGGACTGCTCATAAACTGAGGATGAGGGATAAGTAATAATGGGTAATCCACATATCTCGTTGGTAACTGTGCAATGTCAAGAAATCTTGAGGAAGGCCCTCAGCATATTGAATGGATAACTTACGAGAAGCCGTGGTCAAGATTGCACAGGATGATGTACAGGTATGGATGTATTGCCATCTGCATCACTGGAATGAGTCCCCACATCGGTGAGATCATAGATCTATCATAGTAGTAAAAATGAAAATTCAGGGCCATTTTATTAAGGCTTACTTTGTGGGTTTGACTAAAATATCTATCCATGAGTACATCTCAGCTGTCAAGGTCATCAGTTATGTACATACGTGGCAGAGAAGGGAAGAAAACGAGTGTACTATACAGATGTGCAGCACAATCATTGTTATTCAGGCTGCAAGCCAATGTGCTATATTCAGTAGAACAGGATGTATTATATATGACTTCCCGTGGCTAAAGGACAATTTCCCCCATCATTTAAACAAAATTATATTTCTGTCATTTTTATCTGACTCTGTCTTCCCTGTTTTTGTCCCTGGTGATCCTTGCCACACTGATCAAAGAGGTAGGTGTGGAAAGAATTTCCTTACCCTGAGAAGGAAGTGCGTATGCTCAGGCTGACAGATCAGTCCAGCTTTCCCCTTACATAGCATGGATCTTGAGCTTGAATTAACTTATGGTCACTGGCCCATTCAACTTTAAAGCTTCTGAGTCACAGCAACAGTGGCATTTGGTGAAGAGCACAGATAAAAGTTAGACTACCTGGCACCGGATCTTCTGTTTTCTTAAGGAAACATTTTCACCTTTCTGGGCTTCAAAAGAAGGGAGTGAGACAAGATGGCAGTCTCTTCCAGCTCCAAATAATTTCTGTCCAGGCAGCCATACGAACTTTTCTCATCTCCGTAAGTGAGAGAAGCTTCTTTACTCCAGAAGCTTACTTCGCTCCTGG
This sequence comes from Gracilinanus agilis, assembly GCF_016433145.1. Taxonomy (NCBI): domain Eukaryota; kingdom Metazoa; phylum Chordata; class Mammalia; order Didelphimorphia; family Didelphidae; genus Gracilinanus; species Gracilinanus agilis. The sequence goes on along the minus strand of NC_058132.1, from coordinate 112,012,177 downwards.
GCATTATCATATTGGATGCACCTTCCACTTTAAAGTTGCTCACCCAAACCAGCCATGTCTAAGACTCTGCTCCTATTACTTCAAGACTTTCTTTGCCATGCTTCCATTCATCTTCATCCCTCCCTAAACATTAGGTCTTTTATATCTTCTCTCATCAGAATATCAGTTGAGTGCAGGGACTGTCCTTTATTTTTTTCTGTTTATATTTGTATCCCCAGGACTTAGCACAGTGCCTGGTACATAGTAAATACTTAATAAATGCTTGTTGGCTTGTTGAAATCCTAGCGTGTTAGGCTTTATATTTAGAGTGGATGCTTAAGACCTAAATGTGGGATTTCATGGATTCAGGAAATTCCCAATTTTAGAAACTGCATTAACCAAGGCAGACTGGCAACTCATCTATAATCTATAATCTTAGAGAGTTGCCAGTGGCACTGAAACATTAAACAACTTACCCAGGGCACATAGTTGTATACCTCAGAAGGATGTCATAATCCAAGATCTTTTTAACTCCAAGTCTCACCCTCTATCCACCTTGCCATGATGCCTCTCAAAGAATCTGATATTGTTCCAAATAACTAATCTTTCATATCACTTAACACGAATTGATCTACTCTCTGAGAGGCAGCTAGATGGCTTAGTACAGAAAGCACTGGACCTGAAGTCAGGAAAAAAAGGAGTTCAAATCCAGCCTCAGAAAATTACTAGCTCTGTGACCCCTGAATGAGTCACTTGACCTCTGTCTGCTTCAGCTTTCTTATCTATAAAATGGGGTTAACTAATTAAATATCCCAGGATTATTGTGAGGATAAAATGAGATGATATTTCTAAAGTACTTGTCAAACTTTAAAATGTTAAATAAACACTAAATGGTAATAGAAGTTAGTCACACTTTCACTACCTGCCTCCCAGGATGGCTATGAGGGCAAATTACTAAATAAATACGATTTCTTGTTGCTGATTTTTGTGATTCATCTTTGGGTAGCACAGAATAGACACATACATAAAGGACCAGGGAAGGATTTTTGAGGAGGAGAGAAGTTAAGGTAATGAGATCAGGGTAGAATGGGGCTAATAGGGGAATATTTCACAAAGAAATAGTTCTTCCAGACTTTAGCATAATGCCTTGCACATAGCAAGCATCCAATATGTGCTCCTTCTAGTCAGAGAGCCATCAGATATTAAGCACCGACTATGTGGCAGGCATTGTACTCAGTGCTAGGGATGCAAAAAAGGTAGAAGCGGGCACAGTCCAGAGGTACTAACAGCCCATTGGGGAAGACAACATGCAAAGAAGTCCATATAAACAGGGTCCCTCTATGCAAGTAGTCTGAGAAGGAAGGCATGAGAATTAAGGGGATAGGGAAAAGCTTCCTGCAGAAGCCTCTTAGCTGTGACTGAAAGGAAATCAGAGGAGCCAGGGGATGGAGGCAAGGAGGGAGAGCCCAGGGGACAGCCAGGGAGAAGGCGTGGAGTCAGGACATGGCGTACCTTATGGAAGCTGGTGTCACTAGATCATAGAGTACATGGTAGAAGGTAGGGAGGTGGAGGTCTAAGGTATAATAAAATCAGGAAGATAAGAAGGAGCCAGGTGTTCTAGGATAACATAAGCCCTTTGAGAGCAGAGACTGTTCTCATTTTGTCTTTGTATTCCTGATACAGCACCATCATAGTGCCTGCCATATTGTCAATACTCAATAATCCCAATACATCTATTTCTCTTCCTTTTTTGTAAAACTTTAGTTGAAATTTATAAAATTCTTGTTACTGACAAAGTTTTTGTTGTTTAATCATTTCAATAATATCTGATCTTCATATCTCCATTTGGGATTTTCTTGGCAAAGACACTAGAGTGGTTTGCTATTTTCCTTCTCCAGGTCATTTTACAGTTGAAGAAGCTGAAACAAACAGGGTTAAGTGACTTGCCTAGGGTCACACAGCTAGTAATTTTCTGAGGCCAGATTTGAACTCAGGAAGAATAATTTTCCCTGCTCCAGGTTTGGTGTTCTCTCTACTGTGCCACTTAGCTGCCTCTGACAAAGTCTGATGAAGTTCTATTTTTAAAGCTCTCATTGAGGAATAGGACTAACATCCCAATTTTAATCCACCCAGGATTAGTCAATAAACATTTATTAAGTAGCTTGCTACATGCTAGTCACCATGTTAAGTCCTGGGGATGCAAAGAAAAGCAAAAGACAATCCCTGCTTTCAAGGAGCTCACAGTCTAATGGAGGGGACAACATGCAAATAAGCATGTATAAACAAAGTAATTCTAGAATAAATTGAGGAGAAGGCACTAGAATTAAGAGGGACTGGGAATGGCTTCTTGGAAAAGATGGGATTTTTACCTGGGTCTTAGTGGGAGCCAAGAGAAGATGGGGAGGAAGATCAAATGCCTTAAGTTTGGAGATGTGTCTTGTGCAAGGAATAGCAAGGTGGCCAGTATCACTGGATGACAGAGTATATGGGAAAGTCAAGGATAAAATATAAGAAGGCTGGAAAGAGGGGGTAGCTAAGTAGCTCAGTGGATAGAAAACCAGGCCCAGAGACAGGAGAGTCCAAATCTGGCCTCAGACTCTTCCTAGCTGTATGGCCCTGAGCAAATCCCTTAACCCCCACTGCCTAGCCTTTACTGCTCTTCTGCCTTGGAACCAATGCTTAGTATTGATTCTAAGAGGTGAGGTGAGAGGTTATTTTTTTAAAAAAGAAGACTAGAAAGAAGAGGCTGATTATAAAGGACTTTGAAGACCAAACAGAGGATTTTAAATTTGATTGTGGAAGTAATAGAGAGCCACATTGCTGTTCACAAAGGTATATTATACATCCCACAACAGATCCTAGCCTACAGTGTAGGGTGGGGAGAGACAAATATCCTACCTTCTGGACTTTTTATGTTTACAGAAGTCAAGTTATTCTGTTTCAGGGATTTTGTCAGGATAATTAACACCATTGATTTTACAAAAATATGCAGGCTTTCAAATCACAATTTTTTCAAAAGAACCTAGCACCAGTCAATACAGATGTTCTCCCCAGTCCTTCTCAGTCACTTCCAAAGAAACATAAGCTCACCCTGGAACCAGCTTATGGTTATCCCCCTCAATAAAAGCTTATGGAATCCCCCTTCCCAAGAGGTCCTTGAAAAGAGGAGAGTCTCATCTTTCCACGGAAGGCTTAGGTGTGATCCTACTTGGAAGCAGGAATTTGGAACCAATTAACTGCAAGGTCTCTTCCAGCACAATTATTCTACTATTCTACCGGTTTCCCTCACCGTTTGTTTCTAAATTGACTCATGCTGCACAGCTGACTGTATTATCAGGAGGGGTGAGCAAGAGAGCCCAATGGAGCTTTGGAGAATCTGTTTACTGAATGACTTCTGTGTGGCTGTGTTGGTGTTCCCCTCAGTTGTGTGCATCCCTTAAGAGAGTTTCATGCAGTAGGCTTGCTCTCGTGATACTCAAGGTCTAAAGCACAGCAGAAACCAAATTTAGATAGTGATATTTCTATCATACAAGATGAGTGAAGACTAACCTCTAAATATCTTTCCTACTCACTCAGCCATGCCTGTGCTTAAGGTCACAGTTAACTGGCAATTGGAGGCCATGAGACTTTGACGTAGTATTACTTGATCCTAGAATGTTAGAGCTGGAAGGAACTTTTGAAATCATCTAGTCTGGTGCCAGCCTTTTACAGATGAGAAAAGCAGAGGCCCGCAAAGATGAAATGAATTTTTCCGAGGCCCCACAGTTAGTGACGAAGTCTTGATTCCCTGTCCAATGGTTTTTTTCCATTCAATCTTGTATTCATAGTTGTCCTTGGAGGTAGGCAGGACAAGTATGTTGTTATCCAAGTGCCTTGAGTACAGAAACCATTTTCATTTTGTACCGAACCTGAGAAGTAGAAGGTTATGAACCTATAAAAATATTCAAGGAAAGTAAAAGTGTTTTCCTCCCTAAGTGGGGAAAAACTAGTATGGTTTTATAGAGAACTCTGTTTGTGATAAGGAGTAATTGATGATAGTTGAATTAGTGAACAAGATGGTGCATAATTATTTTAGTCTTACTCTTATATTACATACATTTGATTATGTTAAGAAAATCAAATTTAACAGAATATTTTAGTATTGATTATTTGATTTATATTTTTTTTAAAAACTGGCTTAGGCTCTATTACTCTTCTCTCCATAAATGAGGAAAAGAAAAATAAATGGTTTGGCCTCTAAAACAGTACTTAATTTATTATGGCAAATGTGACAAAGGAAGATGAGTCTGGGCACTTGCTTGCAGCATATAGAAATTTACAATTTGATAGTGCCGTTCATTGAATTTCACCCTCTACGCTACTTCGCTTTTTGTAAAATAGTGACTTTCAGGACACATTATAAGAAAATAGACATTTTACAGACTGAAATTCAGTAAGAGCTCATCATCTCTTACTGGTGACTAATATCATTCTTTCATATCATCACTTTTCATACCTAGTCATAGCCTATCTTTCCAGGTGCATGACACTGGAGTTTAAATATCCAGTCCTAGAGTTACTCAGCAATTCAGTTCAGTTACAAACATATAATAAGTGCCTACTGTATGCAGAGTCTGGTATATGAAGTTTAGATAAGACATAGCCCCTGTATTAATGGATATTATGGTAAAATATAGAATATATATCTACGTATATATAGCAGAGACACAATAGTGTCCCAAAGTCAGTGCATTTAAAAATTTGAATAGCTTAAAGCTGCACCAAGACTTTTTTCTCTTTTTAATTATTATTAATACAAATGTTTACAAAACCAAACAAGCATTTCCATATATAAAGAAAAAATATTATACAAATGAAAAAACACATCTTACATAGGTTTAGCTTACTTTTCTTCATGTCTAGATAATAGATTCCATCCTCAAGTGTCCCAATTTCCTGCATCACAAAGGATATCATCAGGGAGATCAACATGTTTGTATAAATTGTCTTTCATGTTTTACCTTTCTGTTCACTTTCTGGGGGTAACATTCTCAGTTTATTCTTCCAGCATTAGTTCTGTAGCTATGTACAATGTTATCCTAGTTCTACTCATTTCATTGTTCATTACCTCATATAGTTCTTTCCAGGTTTTAAAAAAATCAGTCTGTTCTAATTTCTTATGGCATAGTAGTATTTCATCACAATCATATTGTACCAGGACTTTTGGAACACTATGTATAATCCATCATAAGTTCAATTTTGGACAAATCAGGTTTGAGGGACTATGGGCAGCCACATAAATAAAAATCCTGTAGGTAGCTAGAGATGTGGCTCTGGGGCTTACTTAGGTGAGGGTTAGAAATATAACTATTGTGAGCATGTTAATAAGAATAATAACAATCTCCAAACTCAATGGAATAGAAAGCTCTCAAAAGATAGAGACCTAATTGAATAAATTAAAACCATGAGGGAACAGGATAAAGTATGTATCATTCTTGTCATCCGGCTAGTGATGTTTATCCCAAGGATGTTTTCAGTAAACCCACAGAAATTGAGTGAACACACCAACACTTTTATTCAATTATAAAAGGAAGTTTTAAAAAATCCAATTAGATAACAGTCCACTGAACTATTCAGCATAAAATAACAAGAGAGCAATACTATATCCCAGAATCATTTCTCTCTGAACTCCATAAAATCCAAGATGAGAATTAACATAACAGCTTACATTTTGCATCAAAAAGGTTTGCAAAATACTTTCTCATGTATTCTTTCATTTAGACCTCACAATAACCTGATGAATTGTTACTTTTTAAAAATTATTTCTTTCTTTCATTGTTACATTTAATTAACTCCCTCCTCCTCTTCCTTCCCTCCATTAGCGAAGGCATCATTTGGCAAAAAGATGTATGTATATATAAAGCTATGTCTGACTTATTTGTTTATCAGCTCTTTCTCTGGAGCCAGACATACACAAATTCTTCAAACAATATTTCTGTTGCTGTATATAATGTTCTCTTGGCTCTGCTTATTTCACTCTTCATAATTTCATGTAGTCTTTCCATGTTTCTTTTTTAAGAGTCAACCTGTTTATTATTTCTTACAGTATTATTAACCTTCACTGTAGAGTGAGGAAACCGAGGTTGACAAATATTATATGACTTTCACATGGTCACATAGCTGGAAAATGCCACAGGTTAAATTCAAACTCAGGTCTCTTCTGACTCCAAAGTTAGTGCTATCCATCATACCAGGGATTTGTGAAGGTATGGGAATGATTGATATTGCCAAAGGAAAAAAAAGTATAGAGAGAAAAGGGAGGAAGGACCGAACTTTATGAATACCCATTTTAAAATTGGGTAAAGATGAAGATCAAGAGGGGAAAAAAGACAGAGAAGGGCATTTAAACCTGTTTGCCTCAGTTTTCTCATCTGTAAAATGATCTGGAGAAGGAAATGGCAAACCACTCCAGTATTTTTGCCAAGAGTCAAACAACAAAAAATTAAGAAACTATTAGTGACCAAAGTAAAGGAAGAAAGAAGATAATGGCAAGGGGTAGACAAGAGAGAAAATGACGAGGAGAGACTATATTTTCAAGAACTTTTTCAGTGGAAGGGAGAAGAGAGGATGAGAGGTTAACTGGATGGAGGAGAGGGATCAAGGGGATAGGCTGCCTTGGGAGGCACAGTCTTGGCACAATTAGAAGCCTTCATAAATTCATTCAGTGAACATTTATTAGGCTCCTACTGCATGCAGAGAACTACGCTGAGGTTCTATGAAAGGGATACAGGTCAGATTAGAGATAATCCCTGCCCTCATGGAGTTTTAGTTTATTAAGAAGTTGTGACCTATTTAGTAACTCAGGGATATTTTAGAGAGGAGGCACTCTTTAACTGGGAATTGCATTTCAATCACATGTGCTCATAGGACCACAGGTCAGACATAGGATGATAGATTTGGAGCGTTCCAATGGCTTTACTTTTACAGATGAGGAAACCAAGGCCCAGAAAGTTGAAATAATTTGTCTGTAGTCACACAGGCAGTTAGTAGCAGAGCCAGGATTTGAATCATAAGAATTATAAAATGTCAGAACTGAAGGGGACTTTGAAGACCATCCAGCCAATCCCATCTGTTCTTCCAGGTAAAGAAACTGAGGTCCAGAGAAGGAAAACAACTTAATAACTTCTCAGTTTCCTTTGACACTGATAGTTGAAAGCAACACTAGGATTTCTCCTGGCAATAGCATCTATATTGTGGAGGCCATATGAAAAACTATGTGCCTGCTCAGACATTCACTCCTTTCCATTGCTTGGTTACTTTGGGTATTTGAGCCTTTTTAAAACATCTGATTTCTGGTCCTTAGCCACCTCTTGCATTTGCTTTCAATCCTCAGAGTCCCCTGTGTTTAAGCATATGCTTTTACAGTGAACTTTTGTCCCCTTTGAAAACAGCATTTCAGTCTCTCTTATTAAATTCTAGCTTTCATGACTAATATGCAATGAGAACTTCAGAAATGTTTATGTGATATATTAAAGCAGCCGGGCTCTTCCGCTTACAAATTGCTTGGAGATAAAACCAATATGTCCAACAGTGGAATTGCCTCGTAAATATGAGAGAATGTAAACCAGGATCATGCCTTCCCCGTTTCTGTGGGCCCTGGGTTTTTTGTTGTAGTTTAGTTCCAAAACTCCTACTTCTGTGGCTCAGTGAGAAGATTTCAACAATTTATAAATCAGTGGAAAAAATGTGGAAGCTCTTCCCCAGGCTTGCTGTGGGAAAATGAATAGATAGGCCTTAAAAAAAATTCTCTCCATATCTTGTAAACAGGTGACTCACTGGGAATGTCTCTGAGTCAGAATGGAAGCTAATACTGTACCAAAACAGGATCTGTCATTTGCATTTGAAAAACTAAAAATTTCTTGCTACAAATATTTGTTACAACCAAAACTGAGACAGTCAAGAGACAGAGGCAACAAAGAGATATAGAGAAAAAAAACAGAGAAAAGGAGAGAAAAAAAGCAGAGAGAGGGAGAGAGAGACAGAGAAAGAGAGAGAGACAGAGAGACAGAGAGAGAGGGAACAAATGAACGCTGTCATTTGCCTTGAAGTCCTAGAGCAACCAAAATCTTTAAAGATTACAGGAAAGTTTTCATTTATTTTAGAAATCAGGGCATCTGTAAAGCTACTTTCAGACTTACAGTGTTAATAAAATGTGACTAGTGTTAAGTGTGGCTACTCAGGAAAATAGTAGACCATAAAGTTTCTTGATTATTGTTTTTGGAAAATAAATACATTGTTGTTGGGTTTTTTTAAAATTGCTTTCCACTAACTCTCTCTGGGTTTCTTGGCACATTTTTTTCATATTCCACAAACAGCTGAAACCACACTGACCTTCCTCAGCCTTGATAAGAATCATCTGTGAGCACTGCAATTATAATTTTGCGATTTTGAGCTGATTTTCTATTTGGACTCCAGTATCAATTTCAGCTGAAATTTCCATGGACATGGCCTTTTTTCTCATGGTTACAAATAATTCAGTCAGAGAGTGATGCATTTGGAGATAGGGGGCATTCTTCATCAGCTTTGCCATGTAATCGGGCCTCTTAATGAATTCCACATTTTCCACATCTATCTCCTTGTCCACTTTATCAGGAGCCTTTCTGTTCACAGAGAGCAGATGGAGAAATTTCTCCTTCCCTTTGGAATTTACCTCAAGTATTTGACTTCTGTGCCAAGTAGCATCTCATCATTAAGAGAGGCACAAAAGTAGCAGGTAGAGCATTCTAATTAGTTTATTTTAAAATATAACATTTAGTTTTAAAAAAACTAGAATCCCATACTAATATTATTGTACATTAATAATATCCCTATCTTCCATAGCTTATTGTTCTGCAGATACCTTTGGAACCTGTACAAAATCCTGGCAAAGTAAAGGAGGGCAGACATTAGTATTCCCATTTTTCAGCTATGGAGATGGATATAAAGAGTAACTGATTTGTCCAGTGTCATAAAATTCCCAAAGATCAGGGCAAGAAAAAGAACCCAGGCTTTCTGATTTCATAGTCTATTTTATTTTTGTTTGAGGTTTATGAAATTGGTATTAAAATGGAAGTTTTATTTTCATTTCTGTAAATGCATCTTGATCCTCTGCCATGTAGAGAGCCCTGTTCTAGGTGTGAGGGACATGAGAAGGGAAGACAAACTTAGAATGCATAAATACTGGGAGGGATGTCATTACAAGCCATCACCCAAGAGTACTTATCTGCCTATCCATTCCCCAACTATACAAAGTATGCAGAAGAAGGGCACACCCCTAGATGATGCATCTGTTGATGATAACAGTAAATTGCATTTATGTAGCACTTTATGGACTTTATAGTATTTTTAGTAGCAACACTGTATAGCATAATGTAATATGCAACGAAGAGAGGATTGGGTTTGGACAAAGAGGACCTGGATTCAGATCCCTCTCTTGATACTTATTACTTCTCATGGCCTCAATTTCCTCATCTGTAAAATGACTGGGTGAGATTAGGTAGACTCCAAGGTCCCTTCCAACTCTCCATCTGTGATCCAGTGGTCTTATAATTGTTATCTCCCAAACCTCCCAGTGAGGAAGGGATTGCAAGGATCCTTATCATTTTATAATTAGAGAGATGAGGCTGATAGAGGTTAAGTGACTTCTTTATGGTCACATAGCTGGTGAATGGCAGCCACATTTCCAAAAATCCTCTGATTTCAAATGTAGACCAAAAAAAAATGTTGTAAATATTAAAAGATCACCTTACCCATGATTACACTGACATCATTTTGCTGAAAAGGGAACATGGCTCAGTTTGGAGGGAGGTCTTGGAACAAGGAAGACCCAGGTTCAAATCACATCTCTAACTCATACTGGCAGCATGACTCTGGGCAAATAACTTAACATCTCAATATCCCAGGAAATTCTCCAAGTCTCAAAAAATGTGGGTCTTCATTGACAAAAGGCATTTGCTTTCTCATTCAGGGAGTTTCCTATGCAGATGAAAGCATCGCTCCTACCCCTACCCTTCTACCAGAAAGGATAAGTTTGAACACTTGGAACCTGTTGGTATTCTGTGACGGCTCATCCTAAATAGAATATGGGGTGAACAGGAGTGGAGCAAAAAGATCCTGAAGACAGATTTTGCCAACTTCACAGTGTTCTTTGGTTGAAAGAACTGACATCCTCCTTGACTATGGAGCTATTTCTTTCCAGGACCACTATTTCTCTGATATTTTGTGGTATAATCTAGTATCGTACCATAAAGTTAGTACTTGGGAATTGTTATTTATAAACTTGGAATCTGATTAATCTGAATGAATGCAAAAAAATAGCAAAAAACAGTCCAGTATAATAGAAAGCACCCTGTGCTTCAAGGTGGGGGGATCTAAGATCAAGTCTCTTCCAGCTCTAAATCTCTCGGATGTGATTTCAGTGGTATAGGCAAATTCTGGGTATGGAAATTCCCCCTAACAATGCATATTACCACTTTCTCTGTACTCAATCTCACAGAGTTGCTTAGAGTATTAAAAGTTTAAGGAGGCAGCTGGGTTGCTCAGTGGATTGAGAGCCAGGCCTAGAGACTGGAGATCCTAGGTTCAAATCTGGCCTCAGACACACTTCCTAGCTGTGTGACCCTGGGCAAGTCACTTGATCCCCATTGCCTACCCTTACCACTCTTCTGCCTTGGAGCCAATACACAGTATTGGCTCCAAGACAGAAGGTAAGGGTTTAAAAAACAAAACAAAAAAAAATAGAAAAGAAAGTTTAAGTGACTTGCCAAGGCTCACACAGCCAATATGTCGGAAGTGGGACTTGAATCTCTGGCTGGTTTTGGAGCCAATTCTCCATCCACTATGCCACACCACATCTCGTTATGCCATTCAGTAAATCAATAAACATTTATTAAGCACCAATTATGGGCCAGGCACTTAACCACTGGGGATTCAAAGAAAAATTAAAATTAAAAGTAGACTTGTGGAACTCTCTCTGGGGGAGACAACATAAAAATAATCATATAAAATGAAGATGCATACAGGATAAATTGGAGATAATGAATTGAGAGAAGGATCTAGCATTGAAGGATTGGGAAAGGCTTTTTCTAGAAGGTGGGACTATAACTGGGACTTGAAAGACTCCATTGAAGAGGGGAAGCCAGGTAGCACATTGGATAGAGCATCAGGCCTAGAGTCAGGAGGACCTGGGTTCAATTTTGGCATCAAACACTTTCTGGCTGTGTGCCACTGGGAAGTCGCTTAACCTTAATTGCCTAACCCTTACTGCTCTTCTGCCTTGCAGAATTGAAATTTAGTATGGAATCTAAGACAGAAGGTAAAAGTTTAAAATAAAATAAAAATAAAAAACACTGCAGGAAAGCCATGTGATGGAGATGAAAGGGAGGATTTTAGGCATAGAAAGCAGCCATTGAAAAAATGCTCAGAGTCAGGAGATGGAGTGCCTTGTTCAAGGGATAACAAGAAGGCCAGCATCACTGGGCCACCATTAGATGGAGAGAAGATGGGCAAGGTCTAAGACTAGAAAAGTAGGGGAAGGGCCAGATTACTACGGGTTTCAAATAGCAAACCAGATTTTATATTTGAAACTAGAAGTGATAGGGAGCCTTTAAAGTTTATAAAGATGAGTGGGGAAGTAATGTGGCCAAATCTATGCTTTAGGAACAATACTGTGACAGCCAATTGGAGGATAGACTCAAGTGTGAGAAACTAAATTGTGTCATAGGAGGAATAGCTGAAGAAACTCAGGACATTTAATATGAACCAGTTCAATAATAAAGCTGCTAAATGTATAATTGGATTTTAGGCTGCATTGACATAAATCTAGTGTCTAGACTACATGAAATAGCCTTTCCATCCTCACTGTGCTAATCAGAGCACATTTGGAGAATTATATATAATTGGGAGTAGCTAGGTGACTCAGAGGATAGAGAGCCAACCTAAGACAAGAGGTCCTAGGTTCAAATCTGGCCTTAGATACTTCCTCGTTGTGTTCCTGGGCAAGTCATTTAACCCCCATTGCCTAGCCTTTACCACTCTTGTGCTTTGGGACCAATATACAGTGTTGATTCTAAGACAGATGGCAAAGAGTTTAAACAAAACAAGAATTATATATAATTCAGCATCATTTTACAGGGGACATTGACAAAGAAGAGAAGTGTAAGCTAAATGTAAGCTAAAGAGTCTAGAAATACTATAAAATAAGGAATGATTAAAGGAGCTAGAAATTCATAGCCTACAAATGAGAAAATAGAGGGAGAAATGATACTTATCGTCATATGTGGGAAGGGTTGTTGTGTGAAAAAAGTGTGTAGACTTGTTCTTCGTAATTCTACAGGTCAGGTCTAGAATAATGGGTGGAAGTTATCAGAAGGCAGATTTCAACTTGGTAGGAAAGAATTTCCCCAAAGGGTAATCATCGGTGGAATGGATTGCATTGTGAAGTCATAAGTTGGACATCACTAGAAGTATTTCAGCACCTATTTGATGACCACTTCTCAGGGATATCATAGAGGGAAATTTATCCCTCAGAAAAAGGATAAACTAGATGATCTAGATATGAGACAAGATGGTCCAGGTGATATAGCACTGGGTTATAGCACTCTAGAGCCTCCCTCTTTTATCAATTCTGAGGTCCAAGATTCTATGATATAATGTTTAATAAGGTAGGGGAGAAAGAAGGAAGGGAAGAAAGAAATCAAGAAAGCAAGAGAGAGGGAGGGAGAAAGGAAGGAAGGAAGGAAGGAAGGAAGGAAGGAAGGAAGGAAGGAAGGAAGGAAGGAAGGAAGGAAGGAAGGAAGGAAGGAAGGAAGGAAG